>NW_004524587.1:23179456-23186309 GCF_000260255.1 Octodon degus
ACAATAGCACCGAGGAAAATGAAATACCTTGGAATTAGTCTAACTAAAGAAGTCAAAGATCTTTTCAATGAAAATTACAGTACTCTGAAAAAAAGAGAGCGTAGGGGATTTCAGAAAATGGAAAGGTATTCCATGCTTCTGTATAGAAAGAACCAACATAGAGAACATGGCCATACTCCCAAAATTGCTGCACTAATTTAATGCAATCCCTATCAGACTACAACCAACATACCTCACAGACCTAGAGAAAACATTTCTAAAATTTATTTGGAACCATAAAGACCAAGAAGAGCAAAGGCAATTCTGGGCAATAAAGACAAGGGAGGAGGCATTACAATTCCTGACTTGAAATTATACTACAAGGCTACTGTGATAAAATCAACATGGTACTGGAAAAAAAAGACCTGAGGATCAATGGAATAGATGAAGAGATGCTGAAGCCCCTATGAACACACTCAGCCACATTATCTTTGACAAAAGAACCAAACATACTCACTGGAAGAAAGATAGCCTCTTTCTGCATAGAAAGAACCAACATTGTGAAGATGGCCATACGCCCAAAATTGCTGTACTGATTTAATGCAATCCCTATCAGACTACAATCAACATATCTCACCACAAATGGTGCTGGAAAAACTGGCTCTCTATATGTCAAAAAATCAAACTTGGCCCAGGTCTATCACCATGCACTAAACTAAAGTCAAAATGGATGAAAGATCTAAACATTAAAGAAGAGACACTAAATCTCCTGGAAGAGAAAGTAGAAGGAACTCTTGAAGACAAAGGGTAGGCAAAGAGTTCATGGACAGAAATCAAATCACACAGGAAAAAGCTGAAAGAATGAACAACTGGGACCTGCTCGTACTGAGAACTTATTTCACCTCAAAAGAAATTACCAACGAAGTGAAAAGGCAACCCACAAATGTGGAAAAAAACCTGATAAATAAGTACTCAGACAAAGGTCTGCTTCCTAGAATTTATAAAGAACTAACAAAACACTAAGGCCCCAAAATTTAAAGACCCAATCCAGAAATGGGCATGTGAGATGAACACATGCTTCTCAGAGGAAGAAATTAAAGAAGCAAATTAATATAAGAAAAATGCTCCATATCACCAGCCATCCATGAAATGCAAATTAAAACAACATTGAGATAGCATCTCACCCCAGAAAGAATGGCTATCATAAATAAATCGCCCAACAACAGATGTTGGAGAGGCTGTGGGGAAAAAAGAACCCTTCTCCACTGCTGATGGGAATGTAGACTGGTGCAACCATTATGCAAATAAGTGTGGAGACTCCTTAGAAAAGTTGGTCTGGAAATCCCATTTAAACCAGCTATTCCTCTACTGGGAATTTTTCCGGAGGGTCTGAAAACATCATATTATAGAGATATATGTGTGCCTATGTTTATAGCAGCACAATTTGTGACAGCCAAATCTTGGAAACAACCAAGAGGCACATCACCTGAGGAATGGTTGAAAGAGATGTGGTATTTTTACACAATGGAGTATTATTCAGCTATTAAGAATGATAAACTCGAAGTCTTTACATTGAAGTGGATGCCGCTTGAAGATACACTCATAAGTGAAATAAACCAGACACACATGTGTAAATATCATATAGTTTCCCTAGTATAAGAACTCAAAAGAAGAAATACAAATACAAAGGTATAATACAAGTAAAAGTAAAGAAGGATCTGAAGGACCAACTAATCAAGAGAGGGAAAGGAGAAGAGCTAGGAAAAATGAATAAGTCAAGTCATACACTTATATGTAGAAGATGGGCAAGGCAGTGATCCTGAGAATCCCCAAAAGATTTTTGAATCTAGGAGTTAATTGGAAAAATTCTCACCCTAACTAAATATATATACTGATACCTGTGAACTAAGCTACTGCTCTGTAGATGGTAATTTGTAATAGTAGTTTCATCCTTTGAGAGCCTGTTATTTTGGTCTTCTGAATATGGGTTGCTTGTCATGACATACCAGTTGCTGCTATGATGTCTCTCAGGTAGATAGTTGTTCAAACAGAAGGGGGTGGTGAAGAAAAGCAAGAGACAAGAAAATGAATATTGTGGGACTGTCCTGCTTCAAGGTTGTATATGGTGAGTTTTTTGGGCTCATGTGTAAACATAAGAAGTATATAATTCTTTATGCCTATTTTTAAAATATATTTTAATTTATAAATGTTTTTTATCATATTCTGTAAGGACTTAAAGTTCAACATATCAATACCTGATGAAAAATACCTGTTCCATATTATGTGTAAGATGTTTGATATGCAGACAAATATAGAGGTTAAGCTTAACAGCCTAAGTTGTGTGGTAATACCAATAAGCTTGTCTTCTGGATGGTTAACAACCTAAGTTTGCAGACCAAAATTAGAGAAAAAGGAGAGCTGCAAGGAAAGCCTATATTTTGGCCCTAGCCTTCTAAGGTCAATTAAGACTCAGGACATATGAGAGCCTGTACTATAACCTCATGTAACTCAGTAGTTTCCCAAATTTTCTGATCAAGGAGATTATGGGGCCAAAGAGGAAAGTGATCAATGATGTAGAGTGTGCCTAAGGAGAGTCACATGGAGAGAAAACCTTCTCACAAGCTTTCACAGAGAGCACATTGGGCAAGCAATGGCCATGACTCATCCACATGGCTGACACTGACAAAGGTTCTACAATCTGAGGTACAGGATATCAGGATAAATCCTGAGGGGATTTCACTGACCTTTTCAGACCCAAAACTTACAACTCTTGTTGCATAGGTCTTGCTTTATCTTGGTCTTAACCATCCAGCAGAAAAGTATAAAAATGAAATATAAGAAGTAAAGCCCTGGTTTTATGTTGAGCTGTAGGGGACTCAGGTCAACAATTTTGGACATTACCAGTAAAGCAGAAGACCCAATACTATTATGGGCTACTGGACTCTTTTAGAATATTTTGCTGAGTTTACACACCTGTAATAGTCAAATAACGGAACTTAGCAACAAAAAGGGAATACAGATGAATGTCCATTTTGTATCTGTGTATTAAAATGGCTAAGATTGATATACAGTTATATTCTCTTAATGAATAGAGGGATTTGTTCTAATGATATTTTTAAGTAGGTTATCATATTTGCATCTTGTCCACAATTAGCCACTAGGAATAATGTATACAATGTGTTAATTATTGAAACTGTCCTACCAGTTTGGTTTGAAACTGTCTCATTGTTATTTGTTTCTCAATAAAATTATGGGAAAAAGAAAGAAATAAAATGAGTCCAGAGGTAAGACCAACAACAACAAAAAGAATGATAAACTCGAAGTCTTTACATTGAAGTGGATGCCGCTTGCAGATACACTCATAAGTGAAATAAACCAGACACACATGTGTAAATATCATATAGTTTCCCTAGTGTAACAACTCAAAAGAAGCAATCCAAATAGAAAGGTATAAAACAAGTAAAAAGGAAGCCAGAACTCAAAGACTAACTAATCAAGACAGGGAAAGGAGAAGAGTTAGGAAACATGACAATGTCAAGACATACAGTTATATGTAGAAGATGGGCAAGGCAATGATCCTGAGAATCTCCAGAAGATTTTTTGAATCTAGCAGTTAATTGTAAAGATTCTCACCCTGACTCACTATATATACTGATACCTGTGAACTAAGCAACTACACTGCCGATGGTAATCTGTAATGCTAGTTTCATGCTTGGAGTGTCTGTTATTCTGGTCTTCTGAATATAGGCTGCTTGTCATGACATTCCAGTTGCTGCTATGAAGTCTCTTGGGAAGATGGTTTTTCAAAAAGAAGGAGGTGGTGAATGAAAGCAAAAGTCAGGAAAAGGAATATTGTGGGACTGTCCTGCTTCAAGGTTGTATATGGTAAGAATTTTGGACTTATGTGTAAACATTAGAAGTATATAATACTTTATGCCTATTTTAAAAATATATTCTAATTTTTAAATGTTTTTATCACATACTGTAGTGACTTAAATTCAACATATCAATACTTGAGGAAAAATACCTGTTCCTTATTATGCCTAAGATGTTTGATATGCAGACAGATAACAAGGTTAAGCTTAACAACCTAAGTTGTATGGTAATAACAACAAGCTTGTCTTCTGGATGGATAACAACTTAAGTTTGCAGTCCAAATTAGAGAAAAATGAGGGCTTCAAGGAAAGCCAACTTTTTGGCCCTAGCCTCCAAGGTCAATTAAGACTCAGGAGATATGAGAACTTGTACTGTTACATCATGTAACTCGGTAGTGTCCCAAATTTTCTGATCAAGGAGATTATGGGGCCAAAGAGGAATGTGATTGATGATGTAGAGTGTGTCTAAGGAGAGTCTCATGGAGAGCAAACATTCTCTCAAGCTTTCACAGAGAGCACATTGGCCAAGCAATGGTCGCGACTCAGTCACATGGCTCACACTGTCAAAGGTTCTACAATCTGAGTTACAGGATCTCAGGATAAATCCTGAGGGGATTTCACTGACCTTATAGACCCAAAAGCTATAACTCTTGTTGCATATGTCCTGCTTTACTTTGGTCCTAACCATCCAGCAAAAACATATATAAACAAAATATAAGAAGTAAAGCCATGCTGTTATTTTGAGCTATAGGGTTACTCAGGTCAACAATTTCTGACATTGCCAGTGAAGCAGAAGACCCAATACTATTATGGGCTACTAGACTCTTTCAGAATATTTTGCTTAGTTTACACACCTATAATATTCAAATAATGGAACTTAACAAAAAAAGGGAACAGAGATGAATGTTCATTTTCTATCTGTGTATTCGAAGAGGTTAGGATAGATATATAGATACATTCTCTTAATGAATAGAGTGACTTGTTCTAATGGTGTTGTAAATAGAATATCATGACCGCATTTTGTGCAGCAATTAACCACTAGGAAGAATGTATACAATGTGTTATGTATTGAAACTGTCCTACCAATTTGATTTGAAACTTTCTCAATTCTATTTGTTTCTCAATAAAATTATGAGAAAAATTAAAATAAAAATACTTTTGTACCTAAAGATCCTTATAGTCATATGAACCAGCTTGCACATCACTAAGTTCAACTTATTTCTAATTATCTGAAACATTTATAGTATAACCTAAAGCAATGAAATCATTTCAATCCTAGAAAACAATGAACTTGATATCACTTGTGCTCCTTTGTTCCAATTTTTAATTTAAGACCTTTGGATGTTGATGTCATTGCATATCAATGAAGAATTTCTGACATCTTAAAATAATAAAGTACTACTTTTCCTATCACCTTTTGTTGTTTAATGGTTAATGTTTAATATCTCAGTTTTGAGTTTGGGTTTACATAACTCTTAAATCCTCTCAAGCATCTACAGGGCCCAATTCTTCATGGGAGGAACATAAATTCTATCACAATACAACTCAACTTCTTGAAACATTTTTCTGAAATTGTTTACCCTACACACACACACACACACACACACACACACACACACACACATTCACATGCATCTTTGTAGCAAGGGAAACGGTTCAGTGGCACAACACCTGTCTGGCATGCATAAGGTTGAAACTTTGATTCCCAGTACAAAAAATAACATAATATACATGTTTGTACATATAACTGTGTCAAAACATTTGTAGATTTTCAAACATGCCATAGTTTTTCACATACTGAAATGTTGGGCTCGGGTTTTCTGAGATTGGAAAGCAATTTCTATTCTTCACAGCCCAGAGAATTAGATTCACATCCAAAACATAGTTCATACCTTCATTCCACTGTCAGCCGTCCTTTTACTCTACTACACTTGTATTTTGATTATAGCCTTCTCAGTGCTGGCTATGCAAGTTGTCCATTGCACCATTAAGCTGTGTATCAGTATCAAGTGTGCAAGGCTTGATTCAAGGGTTTGTTACATCATCCTTCACACCTGTGAGAAGGGTTTATCATTAGAAAACAATGTTCTTCAGTTCCACGAGTCATAGCTATTCAATAATTTTATCTTAGAATTTATGTGTTCTCCCAGAAAGGCTGTGACACCTGCCCCACAGTCTCTAGCAGAAGGAGGAGTAACAGCCCCTGCACACTGGGCTGCTATCACCCACAGCAGCTGGCTGATAACTGGCCAGAAAGGTTCGCAGTGGGGACCTCTCCAGCCACTATGCCAGTTCATAGGACACTTCTTTGAATACAGATTTCCAGATTGCTAGGTGGTTGCCTATCTCCTGTGGGTTGGGCTAGCAAGCTGAGGGATGCCTACTTAACTTTCTAGACTCATGTATAGATCAGCCACCAAATAGCTCGCATTCAGTAGTAGGCACAGACCTGGTATAAGTGTGACACTCCAGATTTCTCAGTCTTTGTCTCAGAACACCTTCTGCTGGTGATCTCTCTTGTCCTCCAACCTCTCTGAGTCTTGCTCATGTTCATTCTGCCTGCCTCAATGTATCCCGAAGGAGGACCAATGTAGTAAAAGTGTTCAACTTCAGTGATTTAGCAGAAGGCCAATATTATTTAGTGTTTACATTTGAAACTGTCATGGCATGATACAAATATCAACGTAGCATTAATCTGGTAGTTTAAAATTTACTTCCTTATTTGGAATGACATTTGTTCACATACTGAAAAACAACCTCAGGAAACAGTGACAAAATATAGTGACACATGGATGGTAGAAACTATGAGAGAGAAAAAATCCCTGGGCATTTAATGAAAAAGTTTCCTGATTTTTCAACAAAGGGCCTCCATGTGCTTTTATTTTACAATACTTCTAGAAAAAGATGGTGCTTGTTCTGAAACTTGAGTTTTGTTTTCTTTCTTCTTTCTTTCTTTCTTTCTTTCTTTCTTTCTTTCTTTCTTTCTTTCTTTCTTTCTT
>NW_004524587.1:23186409-23191908 GCF_000260255.1 Octodon degus
TATGCAACTCAGACTCTTAGTGATCCTCCTGTTTGCAGTCTCCCCAGCACTGAGATTTCAGGTATGGGCCATCAAGTATGGATTCCATGGCCAGCATACACAGGGGTGGAGCCAGCATGACCTGTGGTGCCAGGGATCAAACCCGGGTCCCTGCACTTCCCAAATCAGACACTTAGTCTGCTAAGCTATCTCACCAGTCCTGAAAACTGAGTTCCTTAATATCAGGGCACATATATTTCATCCTGCTATTCTGTACCTAGCATAATATCTGATACTTGCCAGGTATTCAATTAATATTTTGGAACATTTACATTGATTTATGTTATGTTTGTGTGACATATATCAGTTATACCTGACTAGTTACATATTTATACATTTGCATAATACAGATTAGTAAAAAAATGCTGAAATATGTCGTGTCTTGAAAGAAATATAAGACATTCACAGAATTTAGTTTCAAATACTTCTGTCTTTCAGTATCATACTTATTAAGAGAATACTGCTTTAGTCCTTTTAAATTTAAAAGGTCATTAATCCAAATGCTAATTTAATCAATACTATATTAAATGAACTATAAAAAGTAAATTAATGCCAGGTAAGCAGATTCCTTGTGCTGTACACTTTCACGGTGTGCCTCGTGTCAGCAAATTTCTATGAGAAATGAGTTCTGTTTGTTGCAAACAGAACTCATTTATGAAAATCTTGGACTGGCTTTCTTCATTGTTTATACTTTGATTCACTGTGAAAGCTGAAATGAATATGAATATTATTACAATTTTTGGTTTGTCTCCTCTCCAAGTGCTTATCATTTTTTTAACACCTGTGGCTAAATGCAGTCAAAAAAGAATTGTGTATAAGCAGATCTCTTTTAGTATGAATTTTTCCAGAACATTAGGTTCTAAGTAGCTTTTGTTTTCTGCAAGCAATGCTTGAATTTATTTAACAGTGGTAGATATGATTAATGATGCATGTGCAGAGACATACAGTGTAAGCAGACACACATACTCAGTTACACATAACTGTGTCTACAATTACTACCAGATGTACATACACAAATATATGAATACAAAGATCTATAGGCATCTACACAGCTACACTTAGGCAAACAAATACAATAGCAGACACACAGAAATATGGAGATGCACACCAGGAGGCACATACATGCAAACATATACAGATGTAAATACACTGACATAAATGCACATACAGTTCCATTTACACAGTTTTATATCCATGTACACACACACATAGTTCATACACATAAAGAACATATGAAATGCTGATGAATACTATCAAATTCTCAAAGAAATGCACAGACACACATAGATACAAACTCATGCATATACACACAGATACATGCATATGCTCACATACTCTTTCTGCCATTGGCCTTGCAGTTGGACAGAAATATCTGAAATAAAAGGAAAAGAACTAGATGTGAAGTTTCAGGAAAAGAGTGATATAACAAAGGAAAAAATGGCCAGCCAAATAACTCAGCAGATTAAAGTGCCTTCTTAGACAGATGCAGGGGCCTGGAGTTGATCCCCTGGCCAGTCATGCCAGCCTGGCCCTCACCACATGCTGAGACAGCAATTGAGGCTAAGCTTGGTGGCACTTCTGTAATCCTACCTCTTGGGAGGCTGTAAATAGGAGGGTCACTATGAGTCCAATGTACTCAGTGAGACCCTTTACCCACTGTGCACCCTGTCCTAACTACAAAAAAAAAGAAAGAAAAAATACACAGAATCATGATTTATCTACAGAAGCTATTATTCTTTACTTTTGATAACTAAGTGACCTTAGTTAAGCATTTAATAAAAATTTCCTGAGTATCCTGAGATAGGAATTTCATACCTCATGTTGACATGGATGAGTATACAACCCTTCCTTTCACTTTCTTAATACATTGCAAATGTATTGCAGAGTTGCAAACATGTCATTATATGCCACAAGAGATTAGAGAAGACACTAACTACACAATGCGGAATTTCCCCTTAAGTCCCCAGTCTCTATATGTTGTTCTTTGCCCCAAATCAAAAGACCAAACTTGAGATACTATAAACTGCATTTCTCTGTCCTCTTTTTATGTTTTATGTTCCATGTTTTCTAATCTTTGCCATTTAAATCCCCATGTTTGTCTGCTTGCATTTCCTTTGTTTTGTTGTGTTTTATTTTCCAGATAAATGAAACATTCAAGAAGACAGTGACACAAAATGTACTAATTCATGTCTAAATTAAAATTTAATACTAAATGAAAATATGTACATTACTAATAGTCCTCTTAAGAGGAGTACAGATTAAAAAGTAAAGCAAAAGAAAAGGAATTTGCCGTCTTCTCCAGTCCTCCTTCTCCTTCTGCTTTGCAGAGCACAGAATCTCAGTTCAGAAAGCTTAGGGAACGTTTGGACTTATAGAGGGCCACAATGCATTGCTGTAGTCCTGATGCTCAGCATTGTGAACTGCTGAGTTCTCTAACTTCCTAACTGCATAAGAACACAATGCCTCACTTATAATCTTGGAATAATCATTAATTCTCTAATTAATAATAATTAATTCTCTAGCTGCTGTGACAGTACGTCTATCCAGAACTCTATATGAAATAAAATAAGATTTTTTTACCTAAAACCTTCCCCAAATTTTAATATTTAAAATTCTAAACCAAGCTTTTCTAAATTAATGAAATAGTATTTCTCTAACTGAGCCTTGTAGTTAACAGCCCATCTACATACAGTTTGGCTATGAGTCCTTAATTTTGTGAAGAAAACCTAAGAGTAAAGGTACTTGCATTTCATCTTTTTCTCCAGAAGAGATTTTGAGAAACCTTTAGTCACACATAACATATATCCCAGCCTACTTTTCAGTAATAATAAGAGTCCCATTCAGCCACTATTAAGTGCTAACAACCTGTCAGACACTTCCTTTACCTTCTGAAGCTGTCATGATTACTAAATGAGAAAAGATAAATGTATTACCACGCTGACTTAACAGGTTGGAAAACTGAAGGACAAAAATGTATGTCTGCTGCTGTCTTCTACCTACTCACCCAGGCTAATATCCTCTCACCATAATGGATCCCCAATCCTGGCTCCTTTTCAGAGTCACTCACAGATATTCCCATACTGTATTCACCTGTCATCTTGACCTACTTACTGTATTCAGAGTGCATGTGAGAGAATTGCAAATGACTCTTTGCTCCATTCAAAGATTCTTGCCATCTGAAAATTCCCCCACTAATTCTTCAATCCTTAGCTGAAATTCTTAAAATATTTCTATTACCCTGAAAATCTTTCTGACACACAGTTTTAGTATTTAACCCCCAATCACTTTTAATATCACCCAACGTCCATTTCTGGTACTAATTTTTCATCATCATCATTGTACTCAACATTGGAATGTTAGCCCCCTGGCATCAAATACATTTAACAAATACATTCAGTAAATCAGTTGCACACTCCTGAGTCTAGCTTACATTTTGAAGTACGCTTTTGTTAGTTTATTTTTAATCTGATCAAAACTGTTTTGATATCACATTCTTAGGTTGGGTTCTTTTTCTCTAACTCTTTTTCTCAACACTAAAGGAACCTGCTAAGGAAAGGTGGCTCGTCTGATCTCATCATAATTCTCCACGTGTCAGAGGAGCTAGTGATGAGGTCCTGGAGCACATGTAATGTTACTGACCTTTACTGACTCTTCTGGACTTCAGTGGGAATTGTCTGTAGAACTAAAGCAACTCAAAGTAGGATTACATTCAATTAATTCCAACATATACCTTGAAGAGTCATTAGTAGTATTTAATTTATTATTTTCTTTCTTCCTAAATAATTGTTGCTTGCAGAAATAATGAAATTGTTTAGAGCAGAAATAAATAAAATTATTAAAAGATTAAAATGGCATTTTCCTCTTGTTCAAGCACTTAAACATCTTAAATTATAGCTTCACATTTAATCTATCTTTATATTATTTGAAGATAAATTAAAGTCATAAATAAACTGATAATTGTTTCTTCTCCAGTACTGATATCTTGATAGCAGCATATTCAGGTAAATCAGTCCCTACCAGGGAAGCCTTCTGGCTCGTATCAGGCCCTAACTCTCCCCCTACTGTACAGCTTGATGCAGCTTATTGGCATGAGACCCCACCCAGGCCAATCAGATGCTATTGCAGCAGAATAGAAAAAGGTTATAATTAGTAGAGCAAACATTTTCAAGATGTTTTTGAAAAGAGGTTAACCATGAAAATTAGGAGAGAATGAGGAGAAAAGAAGACAGAAACAGGACAGTGAGTAAGCCATAGTTTGACCATTCCTGATGTGCCATTCTTGCTCTTTGCTGAGTAATGTGATCTGTGGAGAAGAAAGACTGACAACACCTGGGAAGCTTCTTGTGTGAAGGCACAATTTCAGTTTCACTCAAAAATACTAAAGTAAGCCTGCATTTAAAAAAAAGCCCAAAGTTTCATCTAAACATGGAAACCAGGAAGCTTTCACACATTTGTGTTCTCTATCTAGGCTCTGCATCCAAATCTTGTCCTTTGCAAACTTACACACTTGTCACCACAGGACCTTTGTAAATGTTGTTTTTCTGTACTAGAAAAAATCTTTTCTTTTCACCAAGTTCACATAATGATGAACTTTTGATCTCAGCACAAATGTCTCTTTCTAAAGAGTGTCTTTGTAAGTGTTGTTATTATACGCTTCTATGTGAGCCTTTCTATAAGCATAATGTATATTGAGTTTTGGTATTGGTTCTTATTTGTTACCAGTGAATTTCTACTACCTCCACTGGCAAATATATTTTCAACATATACTTCTTGAATGAGAAATATCTGAATGAATGATGAAAAAGTTCTTACAGAATGAAGTTCAGAAAGGATGAATGACTACCTACACAAAGAGTTAGTGATGTGTGTACAGGAATGTTATGATTTTTGAATGTTGACTTTGTATCTAGGTACACTATTAAATTTGATTATGAAATCTACAAGTCTTTGGTAGAGTTTTTGGAATCATCTATGTAAAGAATCATGTCACCTGATATAGTGATAATTTATAATTTTTCTTTTCAAATCTTTATTTATTTTAATTCTTTTTCTTGTATAGTTGATCAGGTTAATGGTTCCAGAATTATATTGACTAATAGTGATGTTACTAGACATTCTTGTCTTGATCCCAATTTTAGAGTGAAAGCTTTAAATTTTGACCATTTGGTACCATGTCAGCTGTTGGTTTGTCATAGATGGCTTTTAACAGATTGAGGGAAAAAAAACTACCTGTTCCAATTTCCTGTAGGGAATTTATCATGAATCTGTGTTGGAATTTGTCAAATTTTGTTCAGTGTCTATTGAGATAATCATATGATTTTTGTCTTTGTCTTGGTTGATATGCTGAACTACTTTTACTACAGTGAGGTATCCTTGTATCACTAGGATGAATCCTACTTGGTAACAAAATATAGTCTTCAAGATAATTTATTGCATTCTTTGCAGTACCATATTGAGGAT
>NW_004524587.1:23196018-23196768 GCF_000260255.1 Octodon degus
TTGCTGTTTAAAAATGAATGATAAATTACCTATTTTACATCAGATCGGTTGCTCAAATCTGTTACTGCATGCTTTTAAGAAATCTTAAATTTTGTAGTCATATCTTTCTTTTATTACTGGTTTCTAAGAAATTTACATTAAGGAGAATACAGTAATAATTAATATGGACTCCGCAGTACGTTCCACACCATGCCTGCCGAGGAGAAATTTCATCCGAGTTCCGGGAACACCCAACCCAATCCCAGCCCAGGTCCGGGTCACAACATATTCGCACTCAAGGGCAGAAGAGGGAAGGAGCAGAGCACAGCAGCCAGACCTAGGACAGACGCAGTTGGATAAGTCCAAACTTTGTAGAGCTGCATCTGAACTTCAGTACATGCGAAGGTTATAACTACAACAAAGATCTACAACAAAGGTCAGAAGACAGAGCTACACAAAACGATGAGAAGGAACAAAATGCAACCTCAGAACCCAAGCCCACCCATAACAAGTGCAGAGGACACTAACACAGAACAAAGTGGAAATCACAGAGGAGAAAGTAATGAATCAACAGCTTCTGAAATAAAGAAAAAGCTGCAGAAAGATATAGATGACCTCAGATTGGAAATGAAAAAAGAAATTCCTGAATTAATAACATCTGCACTAAAGAATCAAATGCAGAAACATATGGAAGAAACCCAGTACCCACACAGAACAAGTGCGAAAGACACTAGCTTGGCTCAAATGCATGAATTAAGAGCGTCGATAGTA
>NW_004524587.1:23222257-23249175 GCF_000260255.1 Octodon degus
TTTCTTTATTTCAGAAGCCGTTGATTCATTGCTTTCAGCTGTGTGATTTCCAATTTTTTCTGTGTTAGTGTCCTCTGCACTTGTTACGGGTGCGCTTGGGTTCTGAGGTTGCATTTTTTTTCCTTCTCGTCATTTTGTGCAGCACTGTCTTCTGACCTTTGTTGTAGATCTTTGCTGTAGTTATAACCTTCGCGCGTACTGAAATTCAGGTGCAGCTCTACAAAGTTTTGACTTATCCAGCTCTGTCTGGCTTGGGTCTGGCTGCTATGCTCAGCTCCTTCCCGCTGCTGCCCTTGAGGGTGAACCTGTTTTGCCTCTGTGCCAAGATGTTCTGCTCTTGGACTAGCTGGGTGGATCTATCCTCTACACTCTCTGCAGGGATTGCAGCTGCAGGGTTACACCCCAGGCATGTATGCCAGGCCTGAGCTGTGCCTGGAGGGGGCAAGGGGAAGTAGGGGGAAGAGGAAGCTCTCCCACACATTCACTGGACCTGGGCTAGGTCTAGGTGTGGGGGTTCCTGGCAGGGCAGAAATTCCTACTCGGCGGGCGGGGTGGGGGTGTTACTGAGGAGTGGAGGGGGGCGGTCAAAGGGGGTGGGATAGGATCCGTCCCACACTGCACCTGGGCTGGGACTGGTCTCGCCAGTGCAGGGTAGCAGGAAGCTCTCTCACACACTCACAGGACCTGGGCTAAGACTGGGTCTGGGGGTTCCCGGAACGCGGCAGAAATTCCTACTCGGCGGGGGTGTGGGGAGGTGCTCCTACAGTTGTTTCTTTTCTTCAGATACTTCTATTTCAGAGATATCAGGTATGTGACTTTCAATTTCTTCTATGCTAGTTTCTCCTGCATTTGTTCATTGGCTTAGGACCTGAGAATGCATTTTGCTCCTTCCCTTTGTCATTTTATATTTTGTAGAAGTCTATCTATTTTTATTTCTGTGATTGTTTTGTGTGAAAGTTTGATAGGAGTTAACTATATCAGTATGATCATGGTCTCTCTGTATAGAGTCTATTCTTTAAGTATCTCTTCTGTATCAAAGATCATTGTTTTGTGTATGTCCCAAGGATTCACCCTCTCTTTTGATTGAGAATGAGATGCTGGTTTCTGTTTGGCACTGACCTCTGACCTTTGGTGTAGAGCTTTGGTGCGGTTATTACCCAATAACTTCTGATATTATTACCTAATAGAAACATGTGGTGAAGGCAAGTACAGTTTTCTATTTATAGTACTACAATTAATAACACTAATAATGAATAGTGAGATTTAGCAATTGACAAACTTTTATAACCAATGGGTTTGTATTTAAACTATAACAGCAAAGATTGAATATACAGCTAAACAGATAATAAATTGTAAGTTTGCATACAAATTAGTTCCCCTAAGTTCTGTCTGGTCACCTCCCTTGATGTAAATGGAATTGTCCAGCATACTAGTTCAACCTTGTAACCTGTTGCTACTTCTCTCAGAGAGAGAGAGAGAGAGAGAGAGAGAGAGAGAGAGAGAGAGAGAGAATGTTCTCTTTGATCTGGGTCTAGCAGTTTGCCTTAGCTTACTGGATCTGCATCTACCAAGTTCAGATTTGTCCATCTAGGCTTGGAACTGGCTGCTGTACTTGGCTTCTTCCTGCTGGGGCCTGTGGAAGTGAACCCGCTGTGCTCTACTGGCTATGTGTTATGCTCCTGGTTTAGCTGGATGAGTCTCATCCTTATCCTTGCAGGGATTTCTGCTGCAAGGTTCCACACCAGGCTTGTGCACTGTAGGATTGGGAAGCTGATCCTACACACCAAGCCTGCCCACTGGAAGAGGTTCTGGTGGCCAGTCCCTGATTGTCATCTCTCTTTTCTTACCTGAATGATTATTTCTGATTTGATTTTTTCTAAAGCTTCATTCATTTCATTTTGTTGATTTTTATGTTTTGTTTTGATTTATGTTTTTGCTGCTACCATAGGAGAATGCAGGTGGGTGATTTCTGAAATTTTTTATCTCATTATTTCCTGTACTTGTCCTCAGGGATTGGAGGTTTGAGGTTGCATTTTGTTTCTATATCTTGTCACATTTTATTTTCTTTTGTTTTTCCATTTTGATGCTTATAAATTACTTATGATATGTTGCCTTATCATTAATATCAATGTTTCCTTAGGAAGGGTGTATCAAGCTTTCCTTTAGATTTGCCAACAGGCTATCAAGGAATACCTCAAAGACATCTTCTGGGTATACCTGGGCCTTGTTCTTTGAGGCTTTCCCAGTATCCTGCTTTCCCAATTTATTAGTCATGAGAATTTCCTATTTGGCTCAGGACCCAGACCTATGTGCAGTACCAGGTTATACGATGACTATGACCCTAGACAATTGCAATACTGTCATGCAAGGGAAAAGAACTGATTAAAAATGGTATGACGAAAAGGCTAAGTGAATGCAATTACCAATAGAAATAGCACTATGTACAGTCTACAAGCTGACAAACTGCAATAATGATTTATTTGCTCCCTTTAACTGTAATAGGAAAATTTACAGCTATACAACAAAATCCAACATAAATCATAAATTGTATGCTGTGAGTTTCTCTTTCCTAGAGTGGTTTTATCCTATGGGGCAAGGACTTTTAAGGGGGATAAGGTAAAAATTAAAGATCAGTGAAAGGAAATACATTGAAAACAAGGCCAAAAAGAGACTGGGTGGGGTTGCATGCACCTGTAATTCCAGCTCTTGGGAGGCTGCAAATAGGCGAATCACGATGAGTCCAATCTAGTAGTGAAACCCTGAACACCCTGTAGACCCTTCCCTAAAATACACACAAAAACAAAACAAGGCCAAAGGGGGAAAAATTGATCACCTAAGTTTTAGGAAACTAGAGAAGAGAACAGAAGAGTAAGAAAAGAAAAATGTTATTGAGCTGAACCAGAGACTAGTGACAACGTACAGCTCACATGAAAATATAAAATAAATCAACAAATACACTTGAGGTAAGAGAGGCAAAAAGATTAAAGAAAAAAAAAAACTCACTGAGAAAAGAATTAAGGGAACCATATCTTCCACAACAGCATAAAAATGAATGCATTACTTAGAAGTCAATTTAACAAAGGAAGTAAATGTACTTTTCACTGAAAATTATAGTACTCTGAAAAAAGGAGATCAAAGAATATGACAGAAAATCAAAAGATACTGTAATCATTGATACAGGGAGGTACCTTGAGAAGTTTAGGAGCTCATCTAAGTAACCCAGCAATTCTACATCTTTGAGTATACAGGACATGCCCTTTACCACACTAGAATGTTGTTAGGCAAGTCAACTTGAGAAGTTTAGAAGTTTAACTAAGTGATTCAGCAGGGGCCCAGGGTTTGTCCTTTGTAAACATCGTCAGCCTATGCAACAGGAGGGCACGGGAAGATGTGAGTGCTGTACTGAGTTCAAGGGAGGAAAAGAGCTGGTCATTTGAGAGATTCAAGTGCAGGAACTGTGGTTTGATCCCTGGCTGACTACTTGCCATGCCAGGCCCACCCTCAGGGCAGGCTGAGCAGGCCACAGAGTCCAGACATAGCAGCATAAGCCTGTTATCCCAGGGCTGGGGAGGCTGAAAACAGAAGGATCATGATGAATGTGAGCTGTGTAGTGAAACCTTGTAACAACCAAATACATTGAAAAGAAAGAAAGAAAGAAAGAAAAAGAAATCAACTAATAGCAAATGCTAGAGGGGCTGTGGGTTAAAAAGAACCCTTCTCCACTGTTGGTGAGAATGTAGAAGGGTGAAACTACTACGGAAATCAGTATTGACATTCTTCCCAAAACTACAACTAGAGGTTCCATTGACCCAGCTATCCTCCTTCTGGGTATCTTCCTGAAATAATTAAAAACATCATACCATAGTAATATATGCACACCCATGTTCATAATGGCATAGTTTATAATAGCTAAATTATGGAAGTATCCCAAATACTCATAAACAGAAGAATGGATAAATAAAATGTGATGTTTTTGTTTATGCAATGGACTTCTACTCAGCCATAAAGAAGGATGAATTTGAGACATTTCTAGGTAAATAGATACATATTCATAAGTGAAATAATTCAGACTCATATGTATAAATATCACACTGTTTCTCAAATGTGGGAAACTGAAGTGCAAAAAAGAACTCATATATTTAATATCTATTGTGAAATCAGCAGAAAATGTCCAAATAAGAACGGGAACTGGAGGAAGGGAAAGGAGAGAAAAGAATAAAAAATGAGAAAAAAATAAAAGTGGAAGCAAACCTATTGTAAATAGGGAGGGGACAAGGAGTTAAAAGAGAGGAAAATTGAAAAAATGAATCCAATCATTACTGTCTCCTTGGTGAAAATTATTTTTTACTATATTCATAATTACCCTGTTATGAATATTTGGCCTATGTATGTTTAATTGTTTCTTTGGCTTTGTCTCCTCCAGACTTAAAGCTATTCGGCCTAACCTAGATGAAAGTGCCTGGTGTCTATTGAGGGCCTTTAGGCAGAAACTCTGGAGAGTGTCTTACTGCTGGTTCACAATTATGACTCATTTCAGCCCGAAGAATCCAGAGTGGTCATCGTTCATGGTTCCCTCATGGCAGTTCGGGTTACTTCTTCAGAGTGGGGGAATGTTGTAGGCAGCTGAATTAGATAGAAATATTATAGGCAGTTAAGTAGAGTCAGGTCCTCAAGGAGACAAGATGGAAGACAAGGTGATTTTACAACTGGGAGGAGACAGACATTCCCAATGGGCCAGACTTCAAGACAAAACAGGAAACAAATACAGCCCCATAATTCCCTAGGGATGGGCATCAGTTATTGATATTCTAAATAGGTATCAATCACTTTGAAAGAGCCCAAATGAGTCACTAACCCAACCGCCAACAGGAAAAGACCCTAACCAATATTCATGTCCACTTGCTACCTGACTTGCTTCCCCACTTGCTATAGGATTTAATCAATTTTTACCTGAGCAATGATGCTTGTGATCTCATTGGTTGACCATGGTTTTGTCCTACTTCATGCCCAAATAAGTGAGTTCCCATGTTCTTCACCTTAGACCTGCCTCACCACATGGTTTTCCTCTATAAAATTCCCTGGAATAGACAGCTTCCCGGGGACCACCCGACGGGGGCTTCCCTTCTGCTCCTTTCTCAGACGGGAGCTTTCTTTCCCCCAATAAATATATTCTTCTCATAACTTCAAAAAAAAGATATATCATATACAGTTATAAATTCCCTACAATAAGTGTGATTGTCATGTATAACTGAAATATATCAACAAAATTCATTAATAAAAATTAGTAAGTGGGAGAGATCTGAATTCATCACTCATGGTATTGCTTCTATGTCTGATAGTGATATACTTTAGTTCATCTCTCTTCACTTACACTTTGTTCAATCAAGCTTAAGTATCAGGAATAAAACAAAGGAAATAAGCATCAACCATGAAAATCTAAAAAAATGAGGAGAAATTCTTCCTAAAGTATCTTCTTTCCTCTAATCAGATAGATTGACAAATGAATGTCCTGCTGCTCAGTGGATGGCTTAGATGACCTTAACATATCTATTAACAGGTGATGACAGATTTATTTGAAGGCTAAGTTCTTTTACTAAATGTGTAATAAAAATTAATAGATCTATTAAGACTGCAGCAAATGATCAGCCTCTGGCTAACTGGTAAGTGGGAAGTCTCCAACAAGTAGGAAACCAGGTAGACGCCTAACATATGTTCTGATCATAGTAGACATGTCCAGTATGGATTGAGTTCAGTTTATCAAACTAAACTTTGTGAGATTTGTTATTGGAGATAGAGTGTTGTCCTTATAATTGGAAGACTTTACTCTGCAGAACAATATAGGCGAGGCTCATGGAAATTGAAGGCAAATTTGATCCAACATACTTTGGCATAAAAGTAGATGCCAATATATTAAACCATTTAAATCATTCTTTAACCAGCAGACAGGAGTTGTTCTTAAGCATTCCTACACTTATAATAACTATAAGCAATATGTTAGAATTTCTCCTTGCTTATCTTAGATCCCTGTTTCCTGAACTGCTTTAAAATGGTCCCAAATCCAGAATCACTTTTCTGTACCACAACAAAGGCTCTGTGCTGTGTGTCTTTTGAACTCAGACAGTACAGCATAATACTGTACTCAGCAGCTTCCTGTGGGTATAACTAAGTTTCTGTCATTGCTTTCCAAATATTTAGTTTGTCTATAGCTCATGTAAACATAAGTAACTATTTAATATATAATATTATCTATTTACCATAAGGTTGATGTTTCTATGAGACATAAATTGCCTCTGGATACTTAAAATATAAAAGACCCACCCCAACACAGGGTGTTGTTTAGTGCAAGGCTACTAAATTTGCCTGCCATCTGTGTAAAACACACAGTTGCTCTCTAACTTCAGTTGAATGGTCAAAATGATCTACGTTTTGTGTGGACACCCTTTGTTTATTTCTGCTCTTATGTTTACAGAAAAAAAACTAGTGTTTTCCTCTGCTTATAACTTCCGACAAATATTCAATGTTTTGATGGAAGCAATGTTCTTAATTCACCTTTGTAACCCTAATGTCTAATGCTGCCTTCCATTCAAAGGTACTCAGTAAATTTTGAATTCATTGGCTCATGTGATCAATGCAAAACAAGCTTAACATGTCATTTTTTTTTTAGATGGAACTCAAAATAGGATTAATTTTGTCATCCTTCAGACAGGAAGCCCATTTCTAATGTGCCTTCAGTGAAGGAGAAGAGGAAAGAAAATTTGCAAATTACAATAACTTGACAGCTGCTCACTAAACAATACCGCATTAATTTTCAGTGTTGTGCACATGGCTGAATGGAGGATCCCTTAATCCCAAGTCCCATTTTATTTTTGCCTCATTGTCTCTGTCCCCTCATTGAATCATTTGCTGAAATCACCAGTGGCCATGTTCTCGCTCACACCTTATTATTGCCAGAGAAGTCATAGACTAGGTTAATGCAGATCTACTTCCCAGAGGTATGTGAAAATGGATTTAAATTCTTTATGTTCGGTGATTGACTTTGAGAAATCCTCTTCTTTATCAGGTACTAGCAGAAACATAGACACTTTCAAGAGTGACAGTAAACTTACCACATATTCTTGAGTTCTACAGACATAATAACTTTTAAAAGGATTGAGATTAACTCAGCCTTTTATGAGTAGGCATAATCAGATGACCCTGTGTGTTGGGGCCAATGAAACAGTGTAGCAGAGCTTTAAATCATTGGTTCCCAAAGATCTGTGTTTGGACAACTTTTCTGAACAAATTCTGTAAGCTTTAGTCATGTCACTGTGATTCCTTTGTTCTTGGTCTGCTGCTTCCCGCAAATGATTATCTTCAAAGAAAAGGGTTGGGAGAATCTTTCTCCAAGAGGCTCTTTGCTTTTCAAAAGACCAAACTGTGTTATCCTATTTTTGAAAGCCTAATAACCTGTTCAGGGAAACTAAAGATATCTTTCAAATAGAGCATATGAGGGGCACAAAATACAGCCTGTTTAGAGAGGAAGAAAGGTTTTTGCAATTGAACTAGCATTTTGGAGAGTAAAGTGCTCTTTGTTCTGCTCATTGCAATCTTGTAATAATTGAACAGATCAAGATAATCCATATTTTACCATGTAAAGCTATTCTTATTTATTTGTCCTGGCCTTTCTGGCAAAATACCCACAAACATTTAAAAAGTTATCTACAGAGCACATCAGAAATGCTGATCCAAGAAGTGATTGTGTGGGCTAGGAAATTGTGGGTCAAAGAAACACAATAATCACACTCCCCAGAAAATGCAAGTAGCATGACAGGTCATCAGAAAGGTTTTCTCCCAGAACTGGATTAAGCCTGAGCACACAACAGACCTCAAGCAGAATGGTAGGATGCAAAGAAGAAAGCAGGGCAGACCCAGCCATGTTACTTTTCAGGCCTTTCTATTGTGTGGGCTTTAATTTTCTTAATCCTACTGGGATCACTCAGGGATTGGATCAAAAAAAGTGGGAAAGACTAAAGTAAGCTCATTTTATCATCATCATCATCATCATCATCATCATCATCATCATCATCATCGTAATTAACCAAGTTTTACATACAAATAAGCAAGATTGAATCAGGAAGAACAAAAATGTGAATAATTCTGCAAGAAACAGTAACAAAAATTAAAAAGATAAAAACAATCACCGTTAGCATTCTTACTGACGTATGTACCCAGGTATGTACCTGAGAAAATTGTAGCTTGTAATTTATCTTTCATTTATTCACATTGTTATATAAGAAAGATTATACATAGTATGTAGGAATTACTTAAGTCTGTTGTATACCAAATTTGTTTTATATAAATTATATATATGTATTTATAACATATATATATATATACATTTTGAAGAGGCTACAAAATGACAGCACAAGAAATAAGATGTAGCTTTGTTTGTTTGTTCTAGTGGTTCCGGATCTGACCTCAGCCTACAGCAGCCTCCCTAGTCCCAGCCATTATGCTACCACATCAAGCTTTGTATGTGAGCCTTTGAGTCACACGGAATCACCAGAGCTGCGAGCAAACAGTTTTACTCCCAAGTATGCATCTGTGCTTCTTCCTGTGGTTATCTGTCTCAGAGTATATCTCCCCTTAAATAGCTAACATATTTGTACTCATCCACCATGAGCACAATATAGTGCCATTGATGGCCGTAGTCTCAGTCATTTTCAAATTTCTTTTATACTGCTGCACAAACACTCATAACATTTTGACAGCTGTGTTCTATTGTCCCCAAGCCTTCATCACTACAAATTGAAAGACACTACAAGGGAGGAAACACATATCACAGAATTTTTCACACAGATTCGTGCAACTACATCTTAGAATACTGGAATACCAGAATGTGGATATTAGAAAAATATATATGATATGAATTACTATGTATATGTGATTTAAACTTTAGCTACTCTTGTATTTCAGCTTACATTTTAGCTTATCAAACCCTATTTTTGGCACACAATTTGCCGAGAAATTATGATTGACACTGTAGTGGTGATTTGTATGATTTGTGTGATGATTTCTAAATAAGTCTATGAATTATTTGTCCACATAATCTCTCAATTACTGTTCAAAGATGATGGGTACAATCATTATGAAAGTATCAAATTAACTTGAGAAAGATAAAATTAAGAAAATTCTCTCTCTTCTTATTAAGACATCAATTTTATTTACCAATAGCATATTTTTCATTTTAAAAACTAGTACTTTTTTTTTAATCTATTGGGTACAGGGTCTCACTACCCAGCTCAGATTCCTATCTCAGCCTCCCCAGGGCTGGGATTACAGGCATGAACCACCAAGCCTGGTTTTGGTAACTTGCATGGTATGACTGGGGCTCCAGAGCCCTCATGGCATGCACTAGCAGGGATCAAACCCAGGTCCTTGTGCTTGCCAGGCAGGCATTTAGACCTTTGAGCTGTCTCCCCAGTTCCCAATACTAGGATCTTACATTAAATAGAATTCACTAAACAAAGTGTTACATCAGGAGGAATACTTGCTGACATACTTCAGTAAAATCCCAGTTAAATAAATTTGGAATTTATCAAAGAATGGAAGGATGGAAGACATTTTATTTATTTCTTCCACTCATATAGATTGCTGTTCCTAGACCTGTGCATACATTCAATAGTGAGGTTAAACTCAAGAGAAAAAAGACCATGTTGTCATTATAGGCAGTGCAGAGAGACTATTGAACTGCAAGTATTCCATGTATTTGAAGGTGGATATGGAACAGTCAATACACATTTATATTCACACATGCACACACACAAATAGTTCTTAATTTTATATGTAACAATGTTTGACATTTTATTGACTTAAAACTTTTAGAATGACCAAAAGAATCTAATGATATGATCTATTCATACAATAGTTCCCTAGTATCTGTGATGAAAAACCATCTACTCCGGCAAAAATATAACCAGTGGAAGGGCACTTATTCAGTACTGAATGTCTGGAGTTAATAGATGAAATCTTGTTCTTTACAGAAAGGCTAAAATCCTTGAAAAGATTTTCTTTCTCTCAATTTTTCTATGGCATCCATGTCCATCTGTTTAATACCAACGAAGTGATTTGTTTCAGCCCATAGTGTTGCCAAGAGGCCTAAAGATTCCATTCGTCTTATCCTACAATTACAAGTGGTGGACATTAAAACTTGGTTCATGATGCACACTGCCATTCATCAGTGCTTCTGGTTGTATTTTCCCCTGTTGGTGAACTCCTCTACAGGAAACTGAGGAAAACCGCCGTGCCCACATCCCCAGAGCTGTGAAGTGAGAATCCAGTCCGCGAACTGAGGTGCTCATGCACTTTACCTGACAAAAGTCATTTAAAATAGCAGAATGGGGGCAGGGAGATAGCTCGGCGTGTAAGCACCTGCCTGGCAAGTGTAAGGACTTGGTTTCGATCCCTGGTACTACACATCATGCCGACCCCGTGCCAAGTTGGCCACCAAAACTAGGCATGCAGGTGCACACCTGTAATACCAACTCTGGTGAGGCTGAAACAGGAGGATCACTATGAGTCATAACTGAATAGAAGCCCTATATCAGATAAATAAATAAATAAATAAATAAATAAATGATTGAAAGCAATTTTTGAACGACAAAATTAACTGTATTTGAAAGTTTTTCTTAAAATGCAAACATTGTGCATACCCAGCTTGAAAAATGCTTTTTCTACTGGCTCTTAGACACATGAATAACTTTCTCCAGTTTTTTTATTATAAAATATGAGATAAAAGAGCACCCAGGAAACTTTCCAGTCTCAGTACTTTCCCATCCCTGGCAACAATCAGTGGAAAAATCCCAAGGACTTTAAATTTAGAAAGAGGTGAGTTTGTGATTAGCACACCTATTTCACACATATAGAAACATGCGCTGTGATTACCTCTGATTTTATTTTTCATTTTGTGTGTTTCACTTTTCTCTTCAGTACCATACCAATAATGTATTAATGCCACAAAACACGTAAAATTGCCAGTTAACTTCTTGGGTATCGTATGTGTTCAATAAATATTAAGTCTCTCATCCCTAGCCATGTTACATTGTTTGTTCTTTTGTTCACTTATCATTCCCTCCACTCACTTCTTCATGCTTTTATTCATCGATAGAATTACCTCACCATCTCCTCATGCTCCACCCTTCAAAGCTACATATAGAAGCTCTTTATAGCACAAGTAACTTTGTTTAATAGGGAGGGTACAGAGATGAGAAATGATTCCTCAATTTAAAAATGGCCCAGGCCAGTGAAGATGACTTCTGTATAATCCCAAGTTGAGCATCAAGCTTTATGAGACCGAAATGAACAAGAACTTGAGCATGAAGGAAAGGAACTATCAAATTTTGACAAACTTGAGCATGTCTTCTTTGAGCTCATGACTATCATAAGCAGTTTGCCTTAGATATTTCATTTACTCCTTACAACAGTGGTTCTCTTATGACACTGTACTCATTTGGCAGCTAAAGACAACAAAGCAAAAGTAAGTGAGGTCAGGAGGCAAAATTCAAATCACAAGTAGTAGACTCTGGACATGCCCCTAAATTAATTTTTCTAACTCTAAAGTTGGTTTCTTTCCTGCAGAGGGGAACTCAGGTTATATGGCAAGTCATCATGGTAAAAAAGTGAGGGAGAACAGAACTGAGTTTTCCAATGTCACATTTATATAGATTGCAATAGTGATAAAATAACTAGGATAAAAATGGACAGTAGTAGCCTCTTCCCACTAGAAAAACACAGAAGTTGCAGAGAACCATGATCTTATACACAAACAGCAGATATGAAGTGGCAGCTTTGGGATCTCGGTCCCAGAAGAGCCACCATCTGCTTGACCCTTTTGCTAATTATGACTACGTTTCAACTGTATTTCATGCACACCCTATTGTATTTTGTGGCAAACGCCAGTTCACATGAGCAATGCCTTTTCTTCTTTTTTTTCAATAGAGAGAAAGGAGGAGAAATAACATGTTCGACATTGTTTCATCTGATAGCATTGAGTATTTTTCTTGAATGAAAACAATTGATTTCACTGCACCTTAGCTATGTCTTTTAAAATTATTATTATTATTATTATTATTATTATTATTATTTATTATTATAAGTTTTCCCTCAGCTTTCTCTCCTTTATTTCTCTATCCATGTCTTCCTTCCTTTCTATATTTACTATTTTAAACATTCTTTCCAACAATTAATAGCTGAGACTTAGTAAGGTAATCATCTGCCTAGAAGAGTAGAGCTTGAGTAGGGTATAAAAGGCACCCATGAGGATGAAACCAAGGTCTGGGCATTGAGGCAGAGATAAACTGGCACTGGTAGCAACACAGAGGACGTCACAGTTCTGATATACACAGGAGGGCACATATGTGAGCGTGTTGCTGTTAGGGTTTGTGTACAGGTGTCCTCACCAAAGTCTTGTGCAGTGCTGGGGCCACTTCTGGAGTTTGTGACTGATTATTGTGGGTGTGAATGCTACACTTGCCCTGGGGCAGGTAATTAGCATTATAATGTAAGGTGGGAAGGGAAGCTTGTGGCTTGAGCTGCCTCTGCCTCTTCCTTGGGCTCTTGCTGTTGGCCACCACCATGAAAGGTTGCTTTCTGCTATGTGCTGCTCTGCCTTGGAATATGGACTGAAACCTCCAGTGACTGTGAGCTAAATAAACCTCTCCTTCCTTCTTTTTTTTTTTTTTTTTTTTCAGAACCGGGGATTGAATTCAAGCCCTTGTGTTTGCCAAATTTTTTCATATATTTATTCCTTCTTTAATTTTGCTCTCTGAGCAGTGTGTATTCATCTCGGATGCCCATTTCTGAATTGGGTCTTTAAATTGTGGGGCCCTAGTGATTTTTAGTTCTTTATAAATTGTAGAGAGCAGACATTTGTCTGAGTGCTTATTAAGACTTTTTCGAAATTTGTGGGTTGTCTTTTCATTTTGCTGGTAATTTCTTTCGACGTGCAAAACCTTCTCAATAAGAGAAAGACCCAGTTGTTAAATTTTTCGAGTATTACCCAAGCAATTTGATTTTTGTTCATGAACTCTTTGCCTACCCCAGTGTCTTCAAGAGTTCGTCCTACTTTCTCTTCCAGATTTAGTGTTCCTGTACACTCAAGTTTTTAAGGGTGATAATGTATCGTGCTGACAACTTACTTTCAATCAATTTAATAAGAAGAAATGGAATTATTCTGACAAGTTTGTGGTAATTTTTTTTTTTTTTTTTTTTTTTTTTTTTGGTGGAATTGGGGATTGAACTTAGGCCCCTACACTTGCCAGGCAACAGCTTATTCCACTGAGCCATCTCCCTGGCCCCAGCATGTGGTAAATTTTAAATTGCCTCATATAATACAAAATCTTTAACCTGTCATACATATGAGAATAAGTGATCAAACTCCAGAATGTCATATGACTCTTGATGCAAACCCAAGCCATAGCTTGATATCTGTATGAAAAGGACAGCAACTTCACTGTCCCATTCGTTTGCATGTGGGGTATAAAACAGTTTACAATATCTCACAGGTTATCTGTGGTGATTAAGTTCTTTAGTGCATTAAAAGTGATTGTGAGTGTCTTTTGGCACATGAAAACCACCATATCAGAATGGAAATTGTACTACCATTGCCAATAGCATCACTGTTTTCTTGAACAGCTTGATTATCAGAACTTTATTTTACTTATTTTTTGAATTTTAGGTAAGGGTCTACAGGGTGTTCAGGGTCTCACTACTAGATCAGACTTGCAGTGAGCTGCCTGTTTACAGCCTCCCAAGAGCTGGGACTACAGGCACGCCACCACGCCCAGTCTCAATTGCTATCTCAGCGTGTCCCATGGGTGGGGCCCACACTGCAGGCCCAAGGATCAAACCCGGGGCCCCTGAGCCTGCTTGTAGGCACTTTAGCCCACTGAGCTATTTGGCTGGCCCTGATTCTCAGAACTTTATATGAGGTTTTTCAGCCATAGTAACTTGGACTCAGATCTTCATTCTAAATAGCTAGGTGGTCCAGAGCAAACACTTTATGTTTGTGAGACCTTGTTCTTTATCGACTTTTATAACCTCACCATGACTTATATACTATGTTTGCTTACTATGTCCAATCTACACTGGCTTTCCTTTAGTTCTTCAAGAACATCAAGTTGTTTCCAGATCTAAAGCATCAGAATTTGTCTTCCTTCTTCCTGGAATAAACCTTTGCCCTTTCTGTCTGAGAATACTGCTATTTCAGATCCCTGTTTAGAAGTCAAGTCTCCATAGTCCTTAGTGAAGAAAGTATTCTCTTTCATGGGTCTCTATTTTTTATAAGACATGTTGAAATTCATACTCTTTCTTTTTGTTGTCTGGGCCTTGCCCAAGACAATAGCTTTTGTGAGCTCTGTGTTCAGCTCTCCTGATTTCTCTTGTATTCTGTTTTTTTGTTTTCTTTCTATATTTTAGGGGAGGGTCTACAGGGTGTTCAGGGTCTCACTACTAGATTGGACTCATAGTGATCCACCTGTTTACAGCCTCCCAAGAGCTTCTCTTGCATTCTTTATAGTGTATCCAGGATATACCCCTGGATTCAATTTTCCACACATGATCTTAGAATGAATCAATACAAAAATGGGCCACTCACAGAACCAGCAGCTTAAAATCCATTGTAGGGCCTCAATATAGCAACTGTATAATGCTAATAATAAAATACGTATATCTAACTCTCCTTGGTTTCAACTGATCACAGATCAAAAATATTTTAAAAACAAAAATTGCATCTGTACTGCATATATACACACTGATTTCTTGACATTATTCCCTAAACAATACCACAAAACATCTAATTGCATAGCACTTATATTGTGTTAGATCTTGCAAGCAATCTAGCTATGGTTTAGAATACGAGGTATATGAATACATTGTACCGTCCTACTAACCTGTTTTGAAACTGTCTCATTGCTATTTGTTTCTCAACAAAATTAATAAAAGAAAAGAAACAAGCAAAAAAAAAAATGAATACAGAGTGCACAAATACTATGCAGTGTTGTATAAAATATTTGGGCATCTACACATTTTGGTATCCTCAAGGGTCCCAGAATGAATTCTCCCCCGAGAGAGAAGAATGGCTACTAAAATCACTATTGCCATTAACATGATCTTGCTCTTTACCCCAGAAAATTTTTTTAAGTGGCATTACATCTTGACAATTCTCAAAGAAAAACTAATTATTTTCAGGTATTAAACATCAAGGCAGGAGAGTAAAGGAGACTCACCCTAATTATATAAAGAGAGAATGCTGTATGCAAATTTCCAGTTTCCACTAAAAAATGAATGATTGCTTGGGAAGAAAATAATTGCCTTGGCACTAAATGTAGCTGTTATTTATGTCACATTATTTATAAGACTGATGTGCATAATATTCTTCCAGTCCTGCTATAAATTAAAACAATTCAGGAACATATTACCTACAGGCACTTATGAGAAGTGTTTATATTTGCTACACTACGGGTTCCAATAAGAATAGAGAGTTTTCTATGAAATAAAAACAGTTTATGAAGCAAGAGAAGAAAAATAACCTCATCACTGTCACCCTAGAAGGATGGCAAAGTAACCGACAACCGATGTGACATAAAAATACTGTAACACAAACCTTAATGATTCATCACACGACCTCAGGTGAGAGTAGCAATGCATAAAGTAGTGAGATAGACACTGAAGTAAGAAAGTGGGATTCCAGCTCTGGTATCTTATGTATTTTCTGTCAAACTTGGGCATATTACTGAGCAAAACACAACTCAGGTTCTTGTCTATAAAATAAAGGTAATAATAACTCTGATCTGTAATCTGAATACTTTTGTTCCTCCCAAATTTAAGACTAAGCTCTAATTCTCAGTCTGACAATATGAGCAGACAGGTCTGTTTGCGGGAAAATACATCACGAGCTCTCTGACCTCATGAATAGGATGAAGTCTTATAAGAGAGGCTGCATTAGATGCCAATGGAACACCGATTTCTGACAGGACTAAACAAAAAAAGGCAATGCAAAGGAAGGACCATTTTGTATCTGTATGTGCAGAATAGTTATGATAGATATACAGTTACTTTCGCTTAATTCATTAAGAAAGATTTGTACTGACAGTGTTTGGACAGGATATCCTGTCTGCATCTTGTTCTAGGGATAACCACTAAGAAGTTAACAATGTACAGTGTATTAATTATTGAAACTGTCCTATTAATCAGTTTTGAAGCTGTCTCATTGATATCTGTTTCTCAATAAAATAAATAAATAGCTTTTATCATAAAAAAAGAAGCTGCAGAGAGCTAGGTATCCTGTTACTGCAGGTGAAAATACAGCTAAAAGGCACATCTGTGAAACAGAGTGGGATCTCTAATCTACCTGTGCTTTTTCTTGGATTTTCTGGCCTTCAGAACTGAACATGAGAAATTTCCACCTAGTTTGAGGTACCTTGTCATGGCATCCTGAATAGACAAAAAAATCTTGTGAAGTTATTTTAGGGATTATATCTGATACAGTGTATGAAGTAGAGTGTGATGTTGGGCATTCAGAAAACACACGGCAGTAAGGATGATGATGAAAAAACAAGAAATGAGGTTTTGGATGAAATCTTTTAACACCTTACTAATGAGTTTTAATGAGACAAAGAGTTGTAAATCATTGTGTAAGGACTGGGTTAAAGCCCTGGACAATTTCGTATTATTGCGTGAGGGAGAGAGAGTGGATGATCTTACTTGGTGAACACTGCACAGTGTGCAGTGAAAACACAAACAAGACTGGTGCTGTGAAAATGCCAAGGCCATCATCACAGTTTTGTCTAGCTGAGCACGGAGGGAAGAGGCTAAGCTAACATGCTCCAACCTGCGAAGGCTCTGTGCTAGGACACTGAGGTGAAGGTAACTCCGAGCGTCAGCCGGTAGTCCTGCACTTCTGATTTTATTAGTAGTGCTATTTTAATAATGACGGAACTGATGGCACACAAGTTCCATGCTTTACCTAAAACCTTACCACCAGTTCACTGATAAACCTAAGGCAGGCACATAAGGAACTGCTTCGTGGCTTTTTATTTGCTAAAGTCAACAGGGATGCCTGATTCCTATTTTTCTTCTGGTAGAAACCAGTGATCCACACACAGGCACTGTATTAAGTAAGCTTAATGGTATGCTTCCAGGAAACAGACTACCTCTGCATGGAAATGTCTTTCCTGCGTGTTCTATAAAATACAGATAACCAAAGTGATCTGGAAAAAGAAGTGTCTGCCTGCGTGTCTTATCAGCAGCATCTGCCAGATTGCTTGTAACCAGCAGCCACTAGACCTATGTCTATACACTGTCTCTGCTTCATCGCTACTTCTGCCTCCAGGCCCTTTGGAAGGTGCACTGACTCTGTTTAACTTCTAACAGAACCCATTCTCGTTTTTTATGGAGGAAATTTCTTAGAGCAAAGACTATAATAACAACAGTTAAGGCTGGCGATGCCGCTGCAGAGTATCTGTGCATCAAGCACTGTGCTGGCTGCTTTAGATACATTATCTCTCACCCTGAAAACAACTTGGGAAATGGAACTTGTTACTCACATTGTGCAGAGGTAAAACACATATCACAGTGTCAAGAGAATACAAGCGTGAGTTTCACTCAAGTCTTCTGAATCCAAACTTTATATTCAATCACCTGTGCCACAATACTGAGGGATTTCTAATTACCTTAGTACTTTCTGTAATCATTATGATTAGGGTAATTAAAAGCCAATAAACACTTCGGTGAGTCACACTTAATCATTATTCTGTTAATCTAATTGCACCTTAGATTTATATTGCGCAATATAACTTTCAGTGTATCTTAATGTGATTGCCTTTGTTGGTTCTCCAGTCAATCTTATACTTCTTGAATGTAGGTTCCTCCCCTCACCACTTACAAGACCATCTACATGAATAAAGTATTAGAAACCAAGGTGGGTGTTTTTACCTATGATTTTTCATGTGACTGTATACATAAAGAATATCTTTTGGGGCCAGCGAGATAACTCAACAGACTAAAGTACCTGCTTAGGCAAGTACAGGGACCATGGTTCAATCCCCAGCTTTATATGCCATGCCAGATCCACCTCCAGGATGGGTTGAGCTGGCCAGAGTCTGGCCACAGTGGCCCATTCCTGTAATCCCAGTGCTGGGGAAGCTGAAAACAGGAGGATCACTATGAGTCCGAGCTGTGTAGTAAAACCCTGTAACAACCAAATACATAGAAAGAAAGAAAGAAAGAAAGAAAGAAAGAAAGAAAGAAAGAAAGAAAGAAAAATAATGACTTTTATCATCCTAAATAGGCATGAGGTTAATAAGAAAAAAACATTACACCTTTGTGGCTTCCCTCATTCAGTGGTTATGTGCCAACTTGCGGGGTTAGCTTCACCAGTTTCAACTAACAGGTGTCAGGGCTTTGTAATAGCCTGGCTTTTGCCTTCTCGTCACTCTCCCATATACAATAAAAATTATCCTTTGTTTAATTTGTTAATGGTCAACAACATTTTCATGTGGGTTATATGAAACTTGACAAACAAAGTTCAAATGCAGCCTCAACTCTGACTTTTGTCCTGGGGAGAGGTTAGCTTGCATGGAACAGGAGTAAGATCAGAATGTGAGGAAGGGAAAATGGGGATCGAGTGACAGCCCACGGGACAGGTGGCTCAAGAAGGGAGAAGAGACTTCAACGATCATGGAGATCATCATTAAAGACACTGAGAAACCTTGAAAGTATAAATAAATAAATACAAATTAATGGTATTCGACATATATCTGTGTTTACATACTTCAAATGCCTGCCTCTGGCTCTGCCACTTTTAATTTTGGGTGATTAATTAAGAAGAGGAAAGGAAACACTTCAATTGCTTAATAATGAGGATGAGACCGGCGTCCATTGTTGGGGTGCCTCAGCGAGATCAAGATGCTAATGAGCACCAAGGATGTACGAGAGTCTCACCTTAGAATAATGAGAGATTAGTAAACCGGACCGCAGTCCCCCTTGAAACCGCGCATTCGAATCACCTCTCTTCACTGCGCCTGTTTGTTTCTAAATGACACATTCTATAGCGGGCCAATAACTCATTTCTGCCTCCCTGAAGGTTTCTTTTCCTATCTCTGTACCCAAAATGCATTACTCATGAATGTTAACATTTTGTTAGTGCTGGATCTTAAGGCAATTTGAATGGGTGAGATTGAGATGTGATTTGACTTGAAAAGAATAATGAAGTTATTGTGAGTCCAAGGACAGAAATGAGCTTTGCGGAAGGAAATGTCTGAAACCGTGCATAAAATAAGTCACAATCTTCGGTTTCTTTAATTACAGTCCGAAGAAGAAAAAAAAAAATCACAAAGTAGATATTAAGCTCATTTTTACAGCCCTAAAATTAGATATTGACCCGGCAAGTTATTTTTTTTCTCTCACCTCCAAAACCTCAAGAAGGCTTTTAAAATAAGAAAATGTCTAGCACTTATTAGATACTATTATTAACATCGCTACAGGCATCATAAATCTTCAAAAAAATCTCGGCTAAATATTAATTGCCCTTATTCTCTTCAGCTTGCCACGCTGCTAATTTACCTACAAATTGCAGTCATAAGATTTGAACCGGAAGCTGTTGGAATCCAGAGCTGAAGAATTTACCTACCAGGTAAACTTGCTACAGTTAGCATAAGGAGCAGAGTACCACTGAAGTAGGATGGCCCTCGCTTTTTGAATCTCTTCCCTCCTGTTCAGAGAATCATTTTAAACTCACATTCCCCTCAGCTTAATGATAATACACATCATTAGGCTCAAGTAGATAGACTTAAACTATTTTTACATGTTTTTGGGGGGATTTTTTTGGCAAAACACAATGCTATATGAGCCACCTTAAAGGCAGTATCTGTGAGCAGCACCTACTTGATATCTCTAAATGCATCTGTATTGATGGGTTCTGTGACTACTTAATGTTTTAAGGTAATTAAGCCACAAAACACTTTAGAATAATGTTTAGGGCTGACTTAAACCCTTAAAAGCCATTAGCTGTTAACTGCCAAGTTGCTCTGAGTCTCTGCATGAAATTGAATCATTTTTGAAACATTTTGTAGGCTAGTGCAAGATTCATAAGACCTGACAGCTTTATATCTTTCATCACAAACCAGGAAATGGAGGGAGGGTGAAGAATTGGACTTGGGAAAAGAAAGAGCACTCAACCTTCCATTCAGTATTTCTCTTACATCTGTAGCTAATTAACCCAATTTTACCATTATCTAATGAATTTGCTATTTATTTGATAAAGTATTTTGATCTAGACATATTTAAAACACACAGAAAGTCTTGAAATTTTTCACTTAAGATGAGATTTCAAAAAAGAAAGTCTCCTATACATCCATTCATATTTTTAAAAACCTTTTAGACACTGGCCATTCTGGTAAAGATTATGTGACTATCTGCTCATCATACTTATGGATATCTTATACCATGCTTAGAAATGCTTTTGCCACTTCAGACCATGGCATCTTCACAAGTCCATTCCTCCAGGCCCCACTCATGTCCACCCTAAACCTTTCCAGTCTGTCTTTTCTCTCCCTTGTCAGCATAGTTCTCTCCAGCAAGAATACTCTTGCATCCATCCTTTGATGACTGTGTACAAGACTGGGGTCTGAGCCTCCCATGGGCCAGGAGAGCCGCATAACTTTGAGGTCACTGGTCAGATAGATAAAGTGAAGTCAGCTTCTATTTAAAAGGAGTTCTGTACAATTTAAACTATAGAATAAGGAAATTTAGGTAAAGAACATAAATGACTTCTGAAGAGCCATTGAATTTCAATCAGCATATAGTAAGGACTTGATGCAGATATGAGGAACTAACATGTACGACATAGAGATGGTTAAGGCTTATGATTTTAATTGTACAGCAATCACAGGTTTGCATATAGCTCTTTGTTTAAAATTTTGTATACATTATATAATAATTTACATGAGCAATTCAGTAAATTATTAACACAAATAGACCAAGAGTAGGATTTTTGTAATTTTCCCCAATTATAGACTAATGCAGATGTTGTGAGCATATGTAAGATGTGCACACTTCAGAGTTTCTTGGGCCTCTCTATCAAAGTCTGTAGCTGGGAGATGGGTGCAAGGGATAATCACAAAGAGGATGTAGGTTGGACACAGATCCTCTGAGAAGTTTAAGCAGTGGTGAGCTCAGGTGAGGAAGCATATGATGACCTTGCCCTCTGTGGTGAGAAACCAAGGATAGTTACCTGTGGCTTGTGGCAGTGCATAGGAAAGTGCAGGCTTTGCTCCAGCTGACTCTTTGATCCCCACTTCCAGCCCAGTCTGTGTCCAGCACAGAGCCCAGAGGTCTGTTCGCTTTCCTCACCTGCAAGCATGATGAGAGATGTGTGTCAGCTTGCCACAGCCTGAGGTGCACGGGCAGTGGGCCTCTACAGCAAAGGAGGCATCTCACACACCTACAGGCTACAGAGCTAGGAGAGATAGCAGAGACTTGGGGCCAATGAAGGGACAGGGACACTGGGTGTGGTTGGGGTGAATACAGCCCTAAAGTACACACAATTCATTGATTGACCCTCCTATCAGGAAAGTTGAGGCAGGATTCAACTTTCACACACACACACACACACACACACACACACAATTAGTGTGGAAACAAAATAAGACACACTAATAGTTTACACAATCAATCCCAGTCCCCCATATCTAAGGGATTCTATTATTGTAGGTCTTGGGAAGAAATAGTTCATTTAAATGCAAAGAAGGATATTTTTAGGCTCCTTTATGTTTTTTTGTTGTTTCCCATTCAAAGACCTTTTCTTTCTTTTGCTATTTAATCTTTTCTTTGTATTTTTTTCTAGCCATAGCAACTTATATTGACTTTTAATAACTTAATTTGATGCTACCTCATTTTTCTGTTCCCCTTCTGTTCATTTTACTTTCTTTTAGTTTCTAAATTTTCCACCTTTTTCTATTTCAAAGCCGCCATCTTACTAGTACTGTTATCAAACTTAATTATTTTTTAAGATACTTAGTCAATTCTCTGCTGTCGTTTGTGAACTCTTTTCATATTATTAATAATAAATTGTTGCATTTGGTACATGTTGACTATATGTCAATATTTGTTTCATCTTTTTTCTCTATAATACTCAGCACTTTTTTTTTACTTTTAAAGGTGATATAATGATAACTTTTATTGGTTTTTATGATGTCAACATCCAATCTGTCTTTTACTCTATTATATTTTGTACTTTCGATGTTCCTAGTATTGGCATAGTGGTTGTTACTGGATTTTACTGTATGGCAACATTGTGCTTGTCTTTATGTCATCTGTGTTCATTTCTGAAGAACTGGGTGTTGGGCTAATCAACTGCACTCTTCCCTCCCCAAATTAATTGAAATGGTTAGAAGATGAGACAGAGAAGTCCTACAGTTATTCATGCCCTGAGTGTGGAGTAATAATAATCTAATTGCACCCAGGAAGCCATCCAAGCTGACAAATCTGTTTACTCAGAGCAAGATAATTGGGAAAATCATATGGATAATATCAGCTAGGACATAAAACAGCTCAGACTGAGCTCAGACTACTATATAAATTGGACTATGAGGTCACTTTAATTTGATGTTCTTGAAGGAGCATGGAGTTATTTTATTACTGTTTATTTTTGTTTTCTATCATTCCCTTTTTTCTTCCTTTCCCTTATGTTCTTCCTTAAACACACACACATGCACAACATACACACACACACACAGAGACAGAGCTAGAGACAGACATGTTTGTGTATGTACAAATGAGAAAAAGGATTAAGCAGTGCTTCAATTTAAATAATAACTTTCCTGAAAAAGTGAGAGTAATCTCACCAAAACTGTGCATAGGCTACCCAAACATAATCTAATTGCCAACATACTAATAGGTTTCTAGCACTCTCACAACCTTCTCTGATCTCCAACTACAATTATGTGCATCTGTATCCCTTCTCATGCTGCCACCAAAATTCTGTCACCTACCTGATAATAGTATCCCTTTACTCCAGTGATAAAAATAATTCTAACGATCAGATTTCCTGTATCATTTATGAATATTTCCATTTGATCCATACTGAATTACCTCCTTCTTTCTCCTTTGATGTCTCCACCATACTTTTTCCATATTGTTTATGAATTAGTAGCTGTATGGTACAGTATATATAGGGAATTAATAAGACAGTGAAATTGCTAAAATAAGCTTAATGTATATTATTAATGTATTGGTTAAAAATGGTCATATTTATAAAACTAGTAGCAAATTTCTCTTTGCAACATACTGAAGGGGTCAATTTGACTATGTTGTGTAATCAAGAATTATTTTCTGCTTATAGCTGGTTTGGCTTCTATATGTTCTGCTTAACTGTATATTAAATTCTTTGTTCATATTTGAAATGCTTTCTATTGTGTTTTTTGTAAACAGCTATTTTATGTAAAATTTATGACAAAAAATATATCTTAAGAAATTTATGAACACAAAGCATCAATCCATAAAAGTCTAAAGTAGATCCTAGACAGATACAGTGAAAAGAAAAATCCCAAAAATCTAGTAGAATGATTGCATCAAGCAAAAGAGTGTTTAAGCTGAAGGGAAGAAAAATGAGTCAGAACAGGAAAAAAGCACAATGATAGAAATAGTCAACAGAGTTCAGAAAGAACTTTCATTATGAAGAGTCTCAACTAACCAATGACAAAATACAGAGTGGCACACTGGATAAAAAACAAAACCTGATGCTACATCTTTTAAAAGAAACACATCTAGTTAAAAAACAAAACAAAACAAAACAAAAAAAAAAACTCAAGACAAAGAATAAAAGATTGCAAAACCTTGTTCCTTTAAGCCACAGCCCAAAATCAAACATAAAAAGATATCCTCTTTTCAGGCAAAGTGGATTTCAAGCCAAACCTTCTCAGAGGAAATAAAGGTCATTACGTTTTGGTTAAGTGAATACTTCAGCAGAAAGAGGTAGTAACTCTAAATATATAAGTACCAGATATCCATATTTCTAGCTGCAGAAAATAAATACTATCAGACATAAAGCATTCTATGAGCATCAACCCAACTATAGTGAGGAACATCATAGCCCACTATCACAAATTAACAAAGAAACGATTAACAAAGAAATATCAATTGAAACACAACTTTGAAGAACCTGAATTAATAGCTATCTAGAGTGTTTCACATAACAACAGAATTTGAATTCTTCTCAGTAACACATGGGACTTTCATTACAAATGACCACATACCAGACCTTAAACCATGCTTCAATAAATACAAAATAATCAAAATTATTTCATATATATTATCAGATCATAGTACAAAAGAACTACAGTAAATCCATGACTTACAAATATTCAAGTTGTGAACTTTCATAGGTATATTGTATAAGACTTACTCTTGCCTTATGAATGAAATCAACTAACAATTCTCCTGAAACATAGGTCAGGGAGTCACTCACAGGTCAGGGACTTACTGTAGAAATCAAAGGCAAAGGAAACTATGCAAATACACAGAGATTAAATAACTCAATTTTGAATAATCAGTGGGTTACAGGACAACTCAAGGAAGAAATAAAACGATTTCTGAAATCAAATAGTAATACCAGCAACAATGTAAAAGAACTTTTGGGGGAAAATAAAAACAGTCCTAAGAGGAAAGTTTATGGCTGTGAATGTCATATCAGATTTAAAAAAGAAAGCTCAAATAAATTACTTAATGATCATCTCAAAGTCCAATAAAAACAAAAATAATCTAAACCCAAAAGTTGCACAAGGAAACAAATTATAAATATCTGAGAAGAAATTAATGAAACACAAACTAAAAATAATAACTCAAAGAATTCTTGAATCAAAGACCTCGTTAATGCAAAATAAATAAAGAAAATATACAAACACTTAGCCAAATTTATCCAAAGAAGGAAAGAAGAAACCATAGCAATGCAATTAGAAACACAAAAGATAAAAAAGAAACACAAAAGATGAAATAACAACAGGCACCACTGAAATGCAGTTTATTTCAATCGTATTGAAATTCTGCACTCCAAAAAAATTAGAGAATCTAGGAGAAATACATACATTTCAACATGTACATGAATTACTATAACTGCACCAAGAAGATACTAAAAACTCTGAGCAGCTCAATAGCATGCAGTGAAATTAAAGAAGTGATAGAACAGCTAAGAAACTAGCAACTCAGAAATATCAGGACTCACTGGATTTACAACTGAATCCTGTAAGAACCACAAGAGGAAAAATGTAATTTCAATATTCCTCAATTCTTTAACGAAATTGAATGGAAGGAATACTGTGAAACTCATTTTTTAAATTTTTTTAAAGAATACAAAGTAGTAATAGAAAAAAGGAAACAGCATTAGAAATGATACACAATTTCACTGAACAAAGTAATAGGAGTTCAAAATGGTTGCTTTATTGCATGATGTCAACTTCAAATTAGTTGTTTAGGTTACCAGATATAAGCATGCAAGGTTGATTTTAAGAAAAAAGCAAAACAAAAGCAAAACTGTTATAAGAAATACAAAACCAAACCAGGCAAAGACAAAAATAAAAAGAAGAAGGAGAGAGGAGGAAGAGGAGGAGCAGAAAGAGGAAGATGAGAAGAGGGAGGAGGAGGAGAAGGAGGAAAAAAGGAAAGAGAGAGAAATGAGAAAGAAAGAGTTGGGGATATAGCTTACAGTAGCATGTCTACCTGCCAAGTGTAAGGTCCTGAGTTCAATTCCCAGTACCAAAACAAAATCAAGAACAAGAAAAATAAAAATGAAAAAAAGAAAGAAAGAAAAAAGTAAGCAAGTAAGCAAACAAAGAGATTATCAGGCCAATCTCTTTAATTAGCCTAAATATAAAAATCCCCAGCAAGATACTGGTAAACAGAGTGTAACAAATCATTGTAAAGATCACACACTGTGATGAAGTAGGCTTATCCCAGAGATGCAAGGATGATTCAGCATATGCAAATCAATGAATGCAACACAATGCATAAAGATAAGCAGAGGTCACATGATCATTTCAGTATGGAAGAAAAAATATTTGACACTATCCAACAGCCATTAATAATTAAAAGAAAAAAATTGAAGAAAATAGGCATAGAATGCCTCATATCAATCTGATTTTAAAAAATACTACTTATGAAAAATTCTCCTGAGAATATTGCACTAAGTGGGGAAAAAAAACATTTTCTCTACTTCCAGGGAAAAGACAAAGATGTCCACTACCATAATTCCTATTCCATGAAATCCTCAAAAATTTAGCCAGAGAAATGAGGCACAGAAAGGATGAAAGGAATACATAATGAAATGGAAGAAGTCACACTGTGTGTAATAATAAATGAAACGGTACATTAGCGAAAACCCAAAATCAGCAGAGGACTAGCAGTAAAAACTTCAACAAGTATACAAAATCAGTGTAAAAAATCAATTGTATTTCTTGTACCCAAAAAATAAACTCACTGAGAAAAAAATGAGAAAAACGTATATCATTTAAAATAGCTTCAATTATAAGCACATGCCAGGCAAGTGCAAGGTCCTGAGTTTGATCCCTGGTACCAAAATGTAAAATAGTTTCAAGAAAATTTAAGTACTTATAAATTAACCTAACAGAAAAACTGAAAAAACTCTATAAAAAAATTATAGGATGCTGAAAAATGAGATTGAAAAGAACATCAGAAAATAGACATATTCTATTGCTCTATAGACAAACACAGAATCATTAAAATGTTCATAGTACAGATATTGCCAATGAAGCGGAAGACCCCATACTATTATGTACTACTGGACTCTTTTAGAATATTTTGCTGAGTTAACACACCTATAATATTCAAATAACAGAACTTAACAAAAAAAGGGGATACAGATGAATGTC
>NW_004524587.1:23249805-23251093 GCF_000260255.1 Octodon degus
CACACACACACACACACACACAGACACACACACACATGCAACCACGCACAAAGATAAGTGAGTTACTTGGATGGAACAGAGGATGTAGAAATGACCTTTGGCACACTTAGCCATCTGATCTTTAGCAAAGTGACCAAAACCATATATTTCAGGAAAGATAGTCTCTTTATTTAATTTATTTGTTTAGTTTGGGAGGTGCTTTGAGACAGTCTTGCTTTGTAGTCCTGGCTGGTCTTGAACTCTCTGTGTAGTCCAGTTGAGCTTTGAACTATTGGCCATGCTACTGCCTCAGCCTTCTGAGTGTGGGAATCACAAGCATGCACCACACCCAGCAAAATAGCCAATAAGCACTTCTCAGTAGAAGTAAAATAGCCATTAACTACAGGAAGAAATGCTAAACATCTCTGGTCATTAGAAAAGTGCAAATTAGGGCTGGCCAGACAACTCAGCAGACTAAAGCACCTGCTTAGGCAGAGCACAGTGACCGGGATTCAATCCCCATCTGAGCCATGCTGGCCCCAACCCCAGGGCACGCTGAGGTGGCAATTAACACTGGGTGCCCACCTATAGTCCCAGCACTTGGGAGGCTGCAAACAGGAGAATCACTATGAGTCCGATCTATGTAGTGAAACTCTGAAGACCTTGTACTAAATATATATAAAAAAGAATAAAAAGAAAAGTGCAAATTATAAGAACACTGAGATTCCATCTTCCCTGAGACAAATAGCTACCATTAAATAAATAAATACTGTCCAGACTGCAGGGAAAAATGAAATTTTCTATATTTTTGGTAGAAAAATAATCTAGTAAAATCATTGTGGCAACTAGTATGAGTATTACTCAAAAACATAAAACAAGAAATTCTACTCGATACAACTATTTCCACTGTGTCTTCCCTAAAGATCAAAGTCACACCCTGGTGCTACCTCCACATCAATGTTTATAGCAGCAAAACTCTTAATGGATCAGTCTTGGAAGCAGACTTTATGTCCACCACCAGATGAATGCGTGATGAAGTGTGGATTTATATACAATGGTGTGAATGTGGGTTGTTTGCAGGAAAACAGAAGTCTCTTAGACCATAATACTAAGTGAAATAAATCAGACGCACATTCCTAAACATCAGTGGTTTCCTCTTACATGCAAAATCCAAAGTACAAATGATGTAAAAAGGAGCATAAGAGATAAAGCAAAGAGATAGGTTTTTCTCCAATGAGAAGGGTTTCTATAGATGAGGGCAGGTAAGGGAGTGGAGAGGAAATAGAAACATTAAAGAGAATTAAAATGT
>NW_004524587.1:23251193-23257690 GCF_000260255.1 Octodon degus
TTTATATAAAGCTATATATATGTATATACATACACTTCCCAAGGAATATAATTTTATACTGTAAACAGGTAGCAATAAAACTTTCACAGAGAAAGAATTAGTCTAACAGGAAAAAGACATGGTTATTATTACCCTAGGATTCAGTGTAAAATATTTCTAGGCTATTCCTATGGCCCTGTAGGCTAGGTAGGTCTGCTCTCGTGGTCCAACCTTAAAGCCAGCAGGGGCCCTTTCCTTTGCATAAGAATGCACCTGTATTAAGTAGTGTTCTGGTAACCCAGCAGTAAACAGCTCCTTAACCTGAATTACAGTCTTCCTTATAGTCTTCCTTTATTCCTATCGAGCCCTCAACACAAAAGTGTACAATCAAGAGCTTTACAGAAATTGTTTTTCTGTTTCCCATCCTAGTATAAAAGTTCCTCAAAATATTTTTATTTTATTTATTTATTTATTTTTTATTTTATTTTTATTTTTATTTTTATTTTTTTATTTTTTTTATTTTTTATTTTTTTTTTTGTGGAACCAGGGATTGAACTCAGGACCTTGTGCTTGCCAGAGAAGCACTTAACCTACTGAGCCATCTCCCTGGCCCCTGAAATTCTTGTCAGTATTGTCTGCCATTTAAATTCCTAGCATGTTCCAATAATCATCTTGATTGGAAGAACAGAAATATACTCAGAGAATTAATGGAGACCACACTGAGGTGGGGCTAAGAAGGCTTTAGAGCTAATCATTTGGCTTCCTATATTAACTCGTAAGTCTGCTCTAGGGCTAAGTGATACACCTGCAGAGCCAGTGGCTGGCAATAAGAAACAGAACTCTGTACCACATCATTGTAGAGGTCTCTAGTGGCCTGTGACACTGACATGTCTGAAGACAAACTAGGACCACAACTGAGGCACTGACTGCTCCTTGGCTTTCAGGGGTGATTCTCTCAACCTTAGAGAATAAACTGATTGTGCTCTCATTAAGCAAGGATTTACTGCTCTGAATGTCTCGGATCCATTTTTGCAAGGCTTCACTCACTATTGTGCCTTTTGCCTCAGCTGTTCCCTGCACTTCTCTTCCTACCCCTTGATGTGAGATGCTAAATAAATAGAGGGCAATCCAGAGAAGTCTGTCTTAGCCACAAGAGCTCCAAGCTTCCCAGACCCCTGAATACCATATAACTTTGTCTATTAGCTTTTATCCTTAGCTGTGCACTTAACCAAAAGATCAAGAGACTGGCCAGCTCTGAGAGAGAGTAAATATTAATGTAATTATAAATGTCAAATAATTTTTAACTTTCATAATTGTCACCAAATATAAGATCATTGTTCCTGACACCTCAATTGACTATGGTATAGTGTATGTGTGCTTCTGTGACTATTCCCCAAATGCTATTTATTAAATATCTGTGTTATGTTGATATTTTACACACACAATCCAATTAATCTTTATCAGATATCTGTAATACAGTACAATAATTTCCTCTCTTGCTTCCATTTTGTGGATAAGAAACCTGAAGTCCATTAACCTAAGTTATTTTTAAATGCAAAATAAGGTGGTAAATCAGACTAAAGGTTAAAAATAATATCAAAAACAGAATTATACATTTGTATATATAATAGTTTTGATTCTTTAAGTAATAGAACTTTGAAAAGTTTTTCACTATTTCATTACATTCTCAAAGTTATGCCAAAGAAAAACATTAAAAGATTGTACAGACTCACTTGTATTGTGTTTGTAAATACAGAGAATGCAGGAAGAAAACTAACACCATTTGATTCTAAGGGGGGAACTGGAGGTCTATGACACAAGGTTCTACTTTTTATTAGACGTGTTTGGTGCTTTTCAATTGTTTTCTTACATATATGTATCATTTTTTTACATAAAATTAAAATAAGATAAAATAAAAAGGAAAACTAAGGCATTGAACCCAGTCAGTCACAGTGGGATCAGTGGTAATTCCAGACACTCACAGAAAATTGGGTCAGACTGTACTTTCAGATATTAGCAATTGCTAACCATAAAATAAAGATTTTTGTATTCAAGCATGATTGCAAGTAAGATAGATAAAGTACTCTCAGCAGCAGTTTTCAGATAATTGATATCTGTGGCACAGGCATTCTTCAGCCTCATTCCTCAAGAAATATTATTTTTTCATGAAGACATTCATGGATAGAATGTTCTGACCAAAACACTTTGTTACATGTTCTTCTACTGTAGAACTCAGCACATTATATCTATCCTGTTGACTTACCCTAGTTTGTAGTCTATTTTTTAATAGTGTTAAAGAACACAGTGTAAATGGGTGATTGCACATGGTCTGCGGTGCTAGGGACATACCACAGGAAGGCAGACAAGACACTGCAGATACCTTGTCATCTGCAGACATTACAGCATTTGCTTGTCCTGCAAGGAAGGGAAAGGTTGACAATTCCTGATTGAGAAGCTAAAAGCCAGAACATTTTGCCTGTGTAGATGTAAGGAACAATGTCCTGCAGAAATTTAAAGGTTTACTGAGGCTAGTTAAAAATAAAAATGATTAATGCAGAGGAGGTATAAAAACAAAGACAGGCAGAAATTTCCACAAGAAGAAGAAAAGACTTCTATCAAAGGGGTCAGTAATTTGTCATTTGAAGCCATGTAGAAATCACTGCTCAGCATTGTTATATCTATTTTTGTCATCAAAAATGACCTTGATTACATTTTTATAAGCTCTTCTGATTATTCAGTTTTGCAAAGAAAATTGTAGCTAAACCAAACACAACTTTGTATGGAACATAGTCAGCTAGTGAACTATTTATGGTCTCTAGAATAGCAGAATCCCAGGTTACTGGCCTGCTGGGCTAGGTGATGCTGTACTTGGGTAAAATACAATTACTTCTAAAAACTGTTTTAAAAAGTCCAAGCACTTGCTATTTATTCTCCTGTATTATCTAAATGTGCAATCAGTGCTACAAATAATAATAACTATAATTTGAAGGTAGTATTTTATCTTCTTGAAGAGTAGGTAGTATATGAGAATAAATAATTGAGTTCAAAATATGCTGATCTAGAGTCCCTAACAGAACAGGGGTATGCTTTTAGGGAGAATTTTTTTAAGAAGCTCTCTTGAATGCAACATGGAGAAGGGTCACATTTTAAGCAAAACTTGGTGAGTGGAAGAGAGGAGCTGGAAGAAACAACACACAAGAGAGGGTTTTGGGCTGAAAATTAGAGCAGTAGTTAGCAAAGTCAGTGGACAACAAAGAAAGAAGATAAATGACAAGCACACAGGACAAAGAAATGAAGGATGTTTGGAATTACAGGAGTTGGGAAACTTCAGGTTTGGAAGAAACATAATTAATTTGGAACTATAATAACAAAGTTAAAGTATAATGGAGTTACTACTGACTTTGTTTAAGAAGAAAAAACTACGCAATGACCAACAACTAAGACTTAAAAGTAATCAACTGAATTAGGATTAAGACTGTCTGATCTTTCCAATCTGTACATTACTGCATTAGTCCACTCTCTGCCACTGTAACAAAATATTTGAGGCAATTAGTTTATAAAGATAAAAGGTTTATTTGAGCTCATAATCTGGAAGACTTCAGTCCATAACATAGCCCACTACTTAGGCCCATGGCTGGGAAGCACAACACAGAATGTCTGTATACTGATTATATTATAATCCAAGCAGTGCAAATTTGGCCGTACCCTTCTAAGGCATGCACTGAATGACCTGAGGACTCTCACATGGCTCTGTCTCCACAAGATCCATAGCTCCTCACAACAGCACCATCCTGAGGAATAAGTCTTTAGCATTTGCCTGGTAAAGGATGTTTACCACATAAACAACAATAATTGACTTATTAATGAAGTATTTTTATGGAGTCATAAAAATAGAATAGCCCATACAGGAAGAAAGAATTGTAAGTGAAGATTCTAACTGAAGAATCTACTCAATAATTACTTGAAATATTTTTGACACAATTCAACCTTTCAGTGGTTCTAAAAGACATATGTATGTACAAATATACATACCATATATATGCTGGGTATTCGTAAATATCAGAATGTATTTGTGAATTTTGTTGAGAGAAAAAAGAGAAATATGGCTACAGTGGTATGTATAAAATTACATGAAGAAGAACATTCTTCTTGAAATGAAAATCTCTACTATTCTTTATAATGAACATTTAATGAGTCCATCTCTGTTCACTGAATGATGGGGCGAGGATTCAGTATCCCTTACAAATGGGCTTAAAAATGAAAATGACAGAATCTTAGTCATATTTTTAAATCAACTTATTTATTTAGTACAGGGCCTACAGGGTCTACAAGGTCTACAGGGTCTACAGGGTCTCACTATGTAAATTGGACTCATAGTAATCCGCCTGTGCTCAGCCTCCCAAGAGCTGGGATTGCAGGCAAGCACCACTACACCCAGTCTCAATGATCATCTCAGCACACCCGGGGGGCAGGGCCATCACAAACCCCAGCTACTGCATCTGCCTAAACAAGCGCTTTAACCCACTCTGCTATTTGGCCGGCCCTAAATCAACTTTTAAATGTTGATAGTAATGTCTCAAACCTAAGGAAAAACTGCCAAGTGAGACTAAGTTGGTGTGACAGTACTACATTTATTTTTTATTTTACTTTAGAATTAGGGAAGGGTATGAATTCCTTAAATTAGTATTGCTGGCATGGTATGTTGGCTTTCTCATTTTTGCTTTCATCCAGAAAGATGGATAATATTTTAACCAAGTATTTCTTTCAAACTGAAGTGAAAGCCAATCTAACTACAAATTGAGCCCAGGAAAATAACAGCAGGTATGGTTTTACTCCTGGACCAGATTTCCATGGGCATTAATGATACATCTGTCTTCTCCCTGAGTTCATTTGAATGAAACCCAGATTTGCACAAAACAGAAAATGTGAGGAAAATATTTAGAATGCACATTATTTTAACAAAATTTGAATGTACATCTCACAGATAGGGTGGATTGAGGTAAGTATGTTACTGACAAATAACCTAAGCAAAATTTCATTGCATTTCAATTGAAGGTACCTTCAAAGCTGGAATGAGAATTTCTTCAAGGCCTTGTACTTCAAGGGTGGATGTACCATTATTTTGAAATGATTGGCTTGAGAATTCATATTAAATCTTAAAACAAAAGTCTTAACAATTACTATGAAATTTTTACCAGTAACAGGTTTCAAAAATTCTTTCCCATGAATGCATTTTCTCCCACTATGACATCTTTCAGGAGAAGAAAATCCTATCATCGCCACTAAATCCTTCTTTAAGTTCTCATTGATCACAGCCTTAGAAAAAGCTTATCAAAAATAGTCCTACACCGAGATAATGTGTTACAGATTTTGGAAAATCTCAACAGTCCATTTTAGATTAAATCTACTGGTTTCTTAGGTTCATGTTCCTTTCCATTGATATAGATGGATTATCAACTGTGCCTCTTAATTAAGGACAAACAATAAGTATTGCTTTTCATAGTTGTAGCACAAATACCCTAACCTTTTTCTTCTGTATCAAAAATCCTATATTTAATCTATTTGCCATTTAGGTGAATAATACAGCTATTGTGACTTCAAAGAATCAAGTATTGACTTAGGAAGAAGCAATCTACCTAGTAGCAGAATTGTATTTTTTTTAATCATGATTGGACTTTAAACTTTGCCACAATTCTTACTAGCTCCAAACTCATAGAAGAGAATACTTGAATTTTTGTCAGCTTTTGATGGTGATAATATATAATTTAGTCTAATTAAAGTACTTTTAATCTGAGAGTAAAAAGCCAATTAGGAAGGAATTACATGCTTTATTCTAAAAATTTTTAAGTAGTTTTGGATCACAAGTGTTAATTATGGTTAAGTCTTCAAAGATACGGGTTTTACTGTTTTGTTACATGTCGGTATTCATGAGACAAAAATTAAAGTCACATTAACTTTTTGATAAAATAGTATTTATTAGTAGGTCAAAGTAGAACTTACACATTGAATTATCATCCAGCACTATTATGAGATAGTACTGAACTAGAAGAAGCAATGTGTTAATGTATATCGTACACAGCTTCTAATGACCCTACAATCATGAAATGTGCCATGAGACGAGTTGTCTACTGTATCTTGTCTTTTCTCAGGTCTTCTGCAAAATGATGAACTAGGGCTGGCCAGATAGCTCGGAGGTCTAAGTGCCTTGCCTGGCAAGCGCGAGGACCTGGGTTTGATCTCTGGTACCACAGACCATGCCGGCCCAGGCTGTGCCAACACTGAGTCTGTGCGTAGTGTCACCGTCCTGTAATCCCAGTGCTGGGGAGGCTGAGACAGGAGGATCACTATGAATTGGAGCTGCATAACAAGACCCTGTGCTAAATAAATAAATAAATAAATAAGTGATTAAAAAAGCAAAAATGAAGAATCAATTATAAGTGAAAAAGAAGTGGATTTCTCAAAGACGATCTTAAGTGGAGCTGGAGATTGAAGTTTAGGTGAATATTTACATATTTCCT
>NW_004524587.1:23259705-23261829 GCF_000260255.1 Octodon degus
TGATCCTCCTGTTTTCAGCCTCCCAAACTCTGGGATTACAGGCATGCACCACCATGCCTTGCCTCATTTGCTGTCTCAGTGCACCCTGGGAATGGGGCTGGCACAGCACGCCGGAGATAGAATCTCTATCCCCATAATGTGCCACTTACATGTTTAAAAATTAATGAATGAATAAATAAAACAGTAAATGAAACATTAGACTACTTATCTCCCAGGTGAGACACTATGATCAAAAAGTGGCTTTCTCAGGGTGAGGCTTGTTCATTCAACTTCAGATGTGTTGATCTCTGTGATTTCCCTTATGTGGGAAAATTGCATAATTTGTGCAAGTAGGGGACTGTGTTTGCACTTTCTCCTGAAAAAAAAAATAGTAATGGAACAGAATTTAACTAAATAAAATAATAGGAATTCAATGCTAGTTGTTAGATTATTGCATATTGTTGTCTTCAAATTGGTTGCTCAGATTACCAGATGCAAGCATCCAAAATTGCTCCAAAACATTAAAAAGAAGGAAAATACTTAAGCATTGACTGTTCCTTTCAAAAGACCAGTTTGGAAAACAGCAGTACAGGTATGCAAGATATACTATTTATATACATATATTTTTCCCTTTCCATTTTTCCTTTCTTTTCTTTTCTTTTTTTTTCTTTTCTTCTTTCTTCTCTTTTCCTTTCCTTTCCTTTCCTTTCCTTTCCTTTCTTTTCTTTTCTCCTTTATTTCTGTTGCTTCTTCCCTTTAAAGAGTCTATTTTCATTTCACAGTATCTATTTTACCCACCAGATTTTATTTATTTTTCAAGTTCTTACACTAGGATGACAATATGATGTTTATGTATGCTGGCCTGATTTGTCTCACTTGTTGTTCTCTAGTTGTATCCAGTTACTTATAAAAGCCACAATTTTTTTATAGCTAAGTAATATTCCATTGTATAAATATACCACATCTTTTTTATCCATTCTTCACCTGATGGCATTTGAGTTGTTTCCATGTTTTACCTATGATAAATTGCTCTGCTGTAAATATGCGGGCACATATATTACCATAGTATGATGATCTCAGTTCATGTGGTATAATCTTCTTGATGATTCATTGCATTCTGTTAGCTAGTGTTTCATTGAGGATTTTTGCATCTATATTAAATAAATTGTAAACATTTAGACCTTCAGTATAGAATCATTCAAGTATTTCATGGGAATAAATTTGAATATAACATTTTAGGAAATACATGGGAAAATTAAACCACCTGACAGTCACAAGTGAAATGAATATATAATTGAAGAAGAGATTTGAACTTTTTGTATTTTCTTTTTTGTTAAAGTATTTAGTGCAGGATCTACAGGGTTTCACTACACAGTTCAAACTTGTAGTGATCTTTCCTCTTCTTCAGCCTCCCAAATCCTGGGATTACAGGCACGTGCCACCACACCCAGTCTAAATAACCATCTCAGCAGGCCCTAGGGGCAGGGGCCAGCAGAACACCCTAGGGAATTGAACTCCAGCCTCTTAAGAAGGCACTTTAATCCACAGAGCTATCTGGCTCACCCTCTTTGCATTTTCTGTAGGAAACTATTTAAGCTTATATTTAATTTTTTTAATCTACTCTTTTACATAAAAGCATCATCTTTTTGATAACTAAATAGGAAAACATGGGAGTGAAGGCCCACATAGAAAACAGGTGTGTAGTGAGACACTGTAGACCCTGTACTAGAACTCTTAACTCATGTAATAGCCTTCAAATTTTAACACTATTTAGTTAGAATAAATATTGAAATGACGGTTCAGTTCCCAAATTCCTCTGGCTTTTTGGTGTCTTCTATTATTTCAGTTACTACTTTATAGCGTATAAAGAATTATGTTCTCTAGCAAAAACTTCTCACACTTCACCTTTTTTTTTTTTTTTCATTTTCTATCTCTGAACACTATTTTCTTTTTAGCACTAATCACAAGAACTCTAGTCATTTTATTTTTCAATTTAATCTTACAGGTTCTTTATTAAAATATAAAATCCAAGATATTAGAAATACACAAAAATTATTTTTTAATCTCTTAACTTCAATGCCAAACAGGGCCTCTCACATATAAAGGATACTCAAACTATTTCTTCTTTTTCTTTTCCATTTTTTT
>NW_004524587.1:23263094-23266208 GCF_000260255.1 Octodon degus
TTGCGGAACTGGGGATTGAACTCAGGGCCTTGGGCTTGCCAGGGAAGCACTTATTCCACTGAGCCATCTCCCCGGCCCCTGCATGGCTGATTTTAGGATTGTTATTATCCACATGCAGGAGACACTTCAACTCCACACACACTCACAAATTGAGTCCAGCACGTACAATATCTCAGGGACATAGATGCTAAGGAAGGACACACAGAAGATAGAGAAATTAATTTAGAGGTAAAGCTGCAGGATTGATCTGATCAACTCACGAATAAGGGTGGCTGGATAGCTAACAGAAAGCATAAAAGGCTGCCTGACAGGAGGGTGGGAGAATCCACAGAAAATGGCATGTTATAAAATACTTGAAGACGTGAAAAGGCTGAACGGTGGCATGCAGGGACCTCGCTCAGTCTTCTATGGATCACTCGAAGCCCCCACACTCTCATGATTTAGATTTATGGCTAGATTCCCTCATATTTACTTCCTGGAGTGCAGGGAAGCTTTCTCACTGAGTCACGCTCACAAACATTGGGACCATGAGCAGACAGAGCTCTGGGCTAGAACTTTAATATGCCACTCACTGAAACAGCTATTTCCCTTAATGGTCTCTATCCAAAGAATAGCCCCGTGAAGGTGACATTGGCTATTAACCTATTCTGTGTGTGGGAGGCCCACACAAATGATGCCTGAATTGTTCCTCAAGAACAATTTGAGTGTGAATAGGTACAGCAAAATAGACTCTGTCACCCACGAAGAAAAGATCCTTATCATACATGCAGAAATTATTCTTGAAGATTCTCTAGTTAAGGAAGCAGGCTTATAACCATGGGTAGATATATATAGGAGGATGATTTTTCAAAGGAGCAAACAAAAGTAACAGGCTTTACCACTGATTGTGTTTATTAAATTGCTCAGCATGACATTGTTAATAGTCACAAAAAACAATTTGGGTGTGCAAAGTGACCCAGAATAGAATCTATTATGATGCATAAACCGTTTTAAATATCTACTGAGTGCTTTTGGTTTTGTTTTCTTTTCTTTATGAGCTGCCCTTCAAGGAAGGACATTTTAAAGGCAAGGGAGGTAACTGCTCTTGCCTCCATTTCCGGATAATAGCAGCTTCATGCTTATGCCATGCATGAATTTTCTAGTGAACAGAAGTTAGAAAGACAACTCAGACTTGTTGTGGGTCTATATTTAAGACAGGAGGAATATAAATGTGTGTGTGTGTGTGTGTGCGCGCGTGTGTACAGAATATATGCATGAAAGTGTGTTAAATATATAGGTGTATGAGGTATATATATTTGTGTGTGCATCATGGTATACAGCCCTACCTGTGCAGATGAGTATTTTTGCATATACACGTGATGGGTAGATGAGTTATTTATAACAAACCTACGTTCATATGGTTATAGACATTATTAACATCACAAAGGAATACAAATTACTGAGAATTTTGGGGAAAAAATTGTTCAAGAATATTCCTGATGAATTCAAGTAAACCCACAGACATAATCAACAGAGAGAGGAGGTAATGTCACCAATTTTAGCAGCAGCATGTGAGGAAGCATGAAATTCATAGCAAAGGGGTAGTGTAAGGCACCAGGAGAAACATAACAATGTGTAGGAAGTGACAAGAAACTCCCAGAGTTAAAAGCTGTTCTGAAGTTCAATGGCTTGTGCGAACTCACGCTGAAACATACTACTTTACTATGGGAAGACCTGAAAATTGAACCCATAACACTGGGCGAGTTAGAAACCAGGCTAAACTTTAGAGCAGGAAGGAATCAAAGGTCAAAGAAAGATGTACATTTAATATGCTCCCAAGATAGAGCCAGATGTTTCTCAATCATTTAAACTATTCTGCCTCTCACAATTTGTATAATAAATTTCTGATCTGAAGTCCCAAACCTCTTAGTAATACACTTTTATAACTTGTTAATGAAACATCTGACCTGACCCCAACTCATTTTATGGCAGAAATTGACCTGGAAGGATGTCAAGTCAATTGTAGCATTTTTAAAATGTCTTAATAGTTTAAAAAACTGAATAATTAATATGTCAGTGTATTATATTGAAGATATGTTCAATAATTTTTTAATCTGCAAAAATTTTAGACTTTGAAAAACTTAACTACAAGTGTTTTAAACTGGGATTGTTGGCATTTATTAGTAATAGTGACATCTCACAGTAATGTCTATTTTTCCATGCTTATTTCTTTGCTAACCATGTTTTGAGTATGTGCTCATTTAGACCTTATTATGTCATTTTGAGGAAGATATTATGGTCTCTATCAGTGGATACTGATGCCCAAGGCTTATTGAGGATTATTTACCACTCAAGTTTACTGTTCAACAATATCAAGAATATATTTCTGAGTTTAAATGTGATTTTTATCATAAAATTGTCTGTATGAAAATAGATAAGAAAATGTCATATCTAAAGCAAAAAAAAATCTATTAGTCTGAAACCTAACTTTTAGAGACATAAAAACAATGTTGTTAAAAAAATAAAAATAGCTTCTCAGATTTATTTCCTAATTAGAATTACTGAATCAGTTTTTCAAACATAGTATCTGTGTGGTAAATTTTTAAAACCTCATATGTTTCTGATTCTTCACCACCCCGATGAACAGGCTACAAGTGTGCCTCCCAAGTTGGCAGAAACAAAGCTGATCGCCACAAGATTTTCTTGTTAACTTACCATACTGGTGACATAGGTAGGCACTGTGGAGCACACCTATAGTTCCAGTCCTCTGGGAGGCTGAGGCAGGAGAATCACAAGCTTAAGCCTACCCTGGGCCACTTAAGAAGATGCTGTCTCAAAAAAAGGGGAAAAAATTATAGTAGGCAGTAAGTATATGATCATTTTCCTTTTCAAAGGACATGAGATCCTTTTTCTCTTTAGCAAACAGGAATGCGACCAAGAGGTGGAGGGAAATACAAGGGAGAGGAGAAGAAAATAGAGAATCAAGAACCAAGGGGGATGGATTATCACATTACAGTACAACATTATTTCTTGCTTTGACCATGGAAATTCTCAATACATAGTACTAAATCAGTGAGGAATGAAGTGTGTGGATTCTCACCTGCCCATTAAACAATTCTCCAATATCTACAAATA
>NW_004524587.1:23266358-23273631 GCF_000260255.1 Octodon degus
TCTTCAGTCTATTATTTTCAAAACCTGTTCTGCAAGAAATGAAGAAGTCCTCAGTTGAGTAACAGCCCCTAGGTAGAAACTCATCTAAAGATTCTTGGGAAAATGAAGAAACAGTCTGTATTCATCAATGAATGCACACATATAAATAAAGAAGTAGTAACGATTTGTTTTTATTTTTAAATAGAAATAAAATAGGACTGACTCTTCATGAGTAAATTAAATGCTTAACAAGTTGATATCTAGCAGAACACAAAAGCTTTCGGCAGTCATCCATTGTGCTAAATATGTGGCATTAAGTTAATTGCAAGTTATGTGGCATCTTCAAAAGATATAACTCCAAGTGGTAGATTCAGAGACATTCGTTTCTGTGTTCTAATGGCTTGGTTGGTCCCATAATCCAATTAAACACAGAACATTCAGCCCTCTCGCCTAGAAAAGCACCCGTATTTAGCAATCTGAAATCAAACTGTTGTGGTGCTCACTCTGCCACATACAGTGAAATGTGACAATTTAGGAAGACAATGGGTATGTTAATCTATTCAATGGAGCTTCAAAGCTAACAACATTCAAAAGAATAAATAAAAGCATAAGCTTTACAGCTGTTTAGACAGATGAGCCAACAAGGACATCAGTATATACTTCCATTCTTTCCTTGTTATCCTAGAACAATTGCTATGCCAGTAAATTAGATCTTTTTTCCCCTCTTGTCTTGTATATAATGTCTTGCAGGCTTGTTGTTATTTCTTCAATACATAATATAGATCACGCACTACGGGATAACTCTAATATGCTGTATGCTGTTGGGATTTGTCACTGTGCCAAGGACAATTTTCAGAGGACTTAAAAAATCTACTTAAGGTACCTTTAATTCCAAAATTTTCAAAGCAGGAGCTTTATCTTCTCATGCTTGCAGTGTGTTGTTACTGTAAATTTCTCTTGCTCTGACACTAGGAAGTCTCTTAAATCTGGTGTGACTAAGGAACACATTTAGCTTTTATAGTAACTACTCACTTACATGGTAACTATATGAACTTCCAGAAAAGTGAGTTTGTAATTCTTCTGTGATATATACCACACTTTATTATCCATGCCCTTTCATACAGAAGTAATAGTAATTAATGATATTTCAATGCAAAATATCTCAGTATCACTCTGCTTTCTCCAATATCTGCTAGATTGCCTTTCAATACCATATGACTCTGTAAATTTTTTCAACCAACCTGAAGGTTTCTAAACTGAAGAGTGAAACCATCTGAATCTCCTTTTTAAATTTTTTATTAAAATAATGAGAAACAAATAGCAATGAGACAGTTCAAAGTAGACTAGTAGGACAGTTACAATAATTAATACATTGCATATTGTTGTCTTTATAGTAGTTATTCAGAGTACAAGATGCAGACATGATAGCCTGTCCAAACACTATTAGTACAAATCTTTCTTCTCATTGAATTAAGAGAAAGTAGCTGTATATCTATACTAACTATTCTGTATATACAGATACAAAATGGTTCCTCATTTATATCCCCTTTTTTCTTTAGTTTTGTCAGAGATGGGTATTCCATTGCCATTTAAACATTGAAGGTGGGTGAATTCAGCAAAATAATCCAATATAGTCCAGCAGTCCATAAAAGTAGTGGGTTATGTGTAGGACTGGCATTTTCAGAAGTTGCTGACTTGAGCCTTTTACAGCTCAGCATTTAATATGGCTTTACTTTTTATGCCTCATTTTTATACTTTTCTGCTGGATTGTTAAGATCAAGATAAAGCAAGACCTATATAACAAGAAATGTATCTTTTGTATCTGATAAGGTCAGTCAAATCCCCTCAGGACTTACCCTGAAACCCTGTACCGCAGTTCGCAGATCCTTTGTCAGTGTGAGCCATATGGACAAGTCATGGCCATTGCTTGGCCAATTTGCTCTCTGTCAGAGCCTGAGAGAATGTTTTCTCTCCATGTGACTCTCAATAGGCACACTCTACATTGTTGTGTATCACCTGATCAACATTGTTGACCCAACAAAGAACAATTGTTTATCCTTGGACCAATCAGCAGGTTTTATTTCAGTCTTCTAAGTTTAGAGTCAAGCTATAAAAATATAAATTGAAAAAATAAGATATTGTTTTAAGTACAGGACTAGCCAGGTGTGGTGTTGCATTCCTGTAACCTCAGCAAACTGATAGGCTGAGGCAAAAGGATCACAATTTTAGCCTAGCCTAAATAAATTAGTTAGACCTTTCTCAAAATTTAAAAAAAAAAAAGACTTAGGATGTAGTTCAGTATGAAGGGACTATACTCAATCAGCTGTACTGAAAAAACAAAAATAAAGGTAAAACAAAAAAAAATGAAAATAAAAACAATTGTACATAGGATGCTTATGTAATGAGAATACTGATCTAAAAAAGAATTTGTATCAGATACAAAAGAAAATAAGGACTCTAACTTCCATATTTTCTAGCATAACTACTAAAACCAGTTCATTCTAGGCCAAGTGCACCAGTGAATTAGTCTTGCTAAGTTTGATTGAAGTCAGACTGCTTTTCTTGTGAAAACAGAATCCTGTCTGATACAGCAGAACGTATATAAGTGGTTGTTGATGTAAATGTTGATATTAATAAGGGCTCAAGGATTTAACATATGTGTTTTCCTCTCTTTCTGAATTGGAGTAAAAACTATAATAAAAATTATGAATCATCTAATAAATTATCACATTTATAAATGTAAAACCAAGAGGATTTCCTAAGAATTATGACATGGGAAATAAATGCTAAGGATTAAAGAACACTGGATTAGTGCCCTGGAATTTATTTGGAATCTATTCATACATTAGAAATCTGATAAATGACTATCTTTGAGAAATACGACACCAATCTAGTTAAAGACATTAAAGCTAAAAGGAGACATTGTCTTGATTATATAGATCTGAGTGTATAATCATGTATTATTAGTTGATAATTAAATTTTTCACTTGCTTGCTTATTTATTCTATTACTTACCAAATTCATATAGTGTTTCAAGAACTTTGACAGAGTTTGTTCAAGTGAAAGTGGACAAAAATATGTTCATGTCTTCAGAGACATAGGTGTTAAATGTGACACTTACAACTACAGACAAATAATATAAGTCATGATGCTTCTCTTTCAAAACAATAAAAAATAATAGCAAATTGTGAGAAATTTTGAGACCAAGCAGTGAAAATATTGAGTATCCATGGTGGTTGTAGTTTTTATAAATTTTGCATTCGCTTGGGTACAGTCTCAGGTCTTAATAGATAAGCAGATAATTTAATAATATGCAAGTGATCCCAAAGTGTAAGGGAGCCTTTAGATTCTCTGAATTTACTTATAAATGACATTCTGAAAAAATACTATGTGAGCATTAAAAACAGTGAGTAAGTATCCCCCAAGGTTATTCAAGAAGTGCATCCTAGAAAGATGAAACAGGGTATTTTAAAGACTCAAGTGTAGGAGTAGTCATGGAACACTGGGAATATGCAACAACACTCACATGCCTAGAGCATAGAGGCCCAGGGGATAATGAAAAATGAGATAACAGAGTTGTATCTGTTAGCAAAGTTGTGTCCACGCCCGTGGGCTCCTTGGGAAAACTGTAATCTCAAATCTAACACATTTCACAATAGACAATAAAACAAAGAAAACCAAGGAACACCTTGTAATGCTGAGTTCAGACTTGCGACACACGGCTATCTCAAGAGATTTTCTTTTGCTGGCTAAGCCTCTTATGTTTGGCACAAAATGACATTGTCAAATATAAGCTTGATTCCAGCAGGAAAAATTAAGATACTCTTGTCCCAGTTATTTACTACAACTGTGCTAAATTTAGATACTTGCTTACCTGACGATTCACACAGACAATGCCCTTAGGTTTTCCTATAAAATACACTATTTGAACTCAGTGCATACACTGATAGGTAGGAGAATGAATGAATGAATGAGTGAATGAATGAATGAATGAATGAATGAATGAATGAATGAAATCTAAAAAGAGACAAAGGGAAAAAAAGGTAGGATGTTGTCTTAATTGGATTCTGTATAGTCTTGTTTTTACCTAAATTCCAATTTATGCTCACTAGATTAATAGTTTATGAGGGAAAAACTACAGCTCTTTCTGATCTCAGTATACATGTCATCAGCCTATATCTGGTCCACTGAATTGAGCATTATAGTATTTATCTATGCCTACATAGCAAATTAACCCTAAACCTCTAGCTTAACACAACAGACATTGATTGTACAGAGTCTGTGGGTCAAAAACCTGAGAGTAGCTTAATGGGTCATTCTGGCCCTGTAATCTTACACACAACAGTGGAAGTTTTGGCTGGGTCATGATTCCCCAGAGCTTACCTAGAGGGATGCAAAGGCAACTCTAAGATCATGCTATGATATTTGCAAACCTGTCAACATTCACCTCTGCACTTACTAACTGGATGCATAAGGCTGCTTTACAATCTGAGCCCTGGCTTCTCTAGATCAGGCTAGAGGAAAATAGGAGAAAGTACTCAGTGTGGGAAAAAATGGATGTTTTCTTAATTGGGTTCTTCATGGTTTTGTTTTTATATAAAGTTTAAGGAGAAGGTGAAGCTACAGCAAGCAAGGAAATTACTGAATTTCCTAAATCTTAGAACAGTGCCTCGTATAGAAGCAAATATTCAATTTTGATTTTAATATTCTTTTTCTGATAGAAATAGATAAGCAGTTGAATGAAAGAGTGTGCTGAAACATCTTGTTTTCACAATGTAAAGCTCTGTAATTTAGTGACTCTCTTCCCTACTGTAGGAAGTCCTTAAAGGCTGTTGCACAGACGCACCTACCCTTGTTAAAACATACGCTGCGTCACAACTAACTCCCCAGAAGCCTGTGAGGTACTTGAGAGAAATGCTTTTATGAAAAGATGACCAGCAGCCCAGTTACCCCCTTGCAAAGAGTTACGCAGACAAGCAGTTAGATGAAGTGAGCCACTAGGCAAGCACAGAGGCAGTCACTGAGGTGGCCTTTCCTAAACACACCGCCATGTGTGTATTGAGGTGCTCAGATCACTGGAGACTCCACTCCATGTAGAAAACCATGAAATAAGTCCTAATCTTTTTTAAAAAGGCTCCAATTTTCAGTGAAAACTAAGGATGTCTATCACAGCCCTTTCCTCCTAATTTTTGAAACTCTTAGGACTGTTGACACTAAATTTCTATTACATAAGTTTAATGAGAGCTAGTTTTTGGAATTTTGTGTATAAGTGAGAATTATTAAAATTCTATACTCCTTAAAGCAAAGGACACAGGCTAGTGAGATAGCTCAGCACCAGTTTAGGCAAGCCTAAGCAAGTACAGGGACTGTGCTTCAATCCCTAGCAACACATACCATGCCAGCCCGAGCCCAGGGCAGGCTGCGTTGGCCACAAAAAAACATAAATAAATAAATAAAAATAAAAGAAGAGAGAAAAGAACTTATGGTATTTGTTAGGGAAAACATCCCTTACTCTGCTTGCCTCTCAGCAGTGATTCAAATGCTAAGTTATTTCTACCCATACTAGATGGCAAACTTCACGAGGGAAGGAAGTATGTTTACCTAATTCACTAATGTATCCTACATAGCAATGTTCCTGGAATATTGCAAGTTCTTAATAAATATTCATCAACTGACTATTTAATGAACTGGCACCATTTTCAAAGGCTCATTATAAACAGGATATGAATTTTCATCCTCCCTTGTCCTGATTTAATAGGCTCAAATTCCTTTAATAAATCATGCATTGCATAAAACTCCTGTCACTAAAGACAAAGACACACCGTATTTTGTTTGCTTCACTTTTCTTTGTTTTCAGCCTTGGTTGTTTGAATTTCAACAATTACGATGTCCAGAGTAGACCATATGGTCAAAATGTCAATGGAATTGAGAATTCGATCTTTTGCAGAAGAAATGAATCATTGAAACAGGCAAAGTGCTTGTATTTAAATTTTTACATAGGCATATAAATTTTCACTTAATTTGTTTAACCTCTCCTGTAAAATTCCCTATATAATTAATTGTGCTTTTTCTTCTTTTACTGCGAATTGAACACAGGGACTTCACACTGAGCTACATTACCAGCCTACTTTTTTGTTTTTAGATTAAACACTACTGTCACCTATCTTTCTCCATAAAAACAGAATTGAATCAATAGATCTGTCTATCTGTCTATTTTTCTATCTCTAATCATCTATCATTTATCTATCTATCTATCTATCTATCTATCTATCTATCTATCTGTCAATTATCAGGAATTCACTAATGAATTGTGGAGATTGGAAAACATCTGCAGACTGATGTTGAAGTTCAAGGCAAAAGCTACAAGGCTTCTATAACCAGAAAAAGCCATGGTCCCTAATTGAAGGCTATTGGGAAGAAGAATTCTCTTTTATTTAGGGAACAGTCAGGAATTTTTTTTATTCAGACCTTCAACAAAAATGATGATAGTCAAAACATTACAAAGGACCCTTGGCATTACTCATTCTACGCAAGTACAAGTTAATCTTATTGATAGTCACCCACTTAAACATCTAAAATGAGCTTCACATATCTAGACACTCTGTCGCCCAGTCTGCCTGACAGGGAGAATGGACCAGCACATATCCCAATAAGAAAATCTTAAAGAGAGGAAATGGTAAGTAGTTAAACATTCTTCTCTTCTGTTCTTCAGGGGAGCAATTGTGATGGATCTTCTACATGAACCCTCCTGGATTTCCAGAAAGAATAACCCCTAGTGATCAATTCACAAATTCACTCTATTGTTAGCTTCTTTTAAATTCAATGCCTGCTGAATTCTCTTTAATATTCCATTCTCTAAAATAGGTCCACTGCTACTTTCTAAAATAAATTATTGATATTCATATCTTAGGCTCTACTTTGTGGAGAAAGGAAGCTAGTTCATATAATAAGATAATCAGAACCTTCTTTCATATGTGTCCTGTTGCAAATATGAACTCATCTTTTTTTTTTCTTTTTTTGCAGAACCAGGAATTGAACTCAGGCCCTTGTGCTTGCCAGGCAAGTGCTTATTCTACTGAGCTATCTCCCTGGTCCCTGAAATCATCTTTGATATAAAATATCTGTTGGCTTTTGGAATGTTTATTTCCAAAGCAGGGTCATTGTGCTTCTGTTTTAAATATCTGCAAAGAAGATTTACTTTAAAAGGTGATAATTCCCTGAGTTTGGTTATGTAAAAAGAACATTAAGAAATGAATCCATATTTTTACTTATCAGCATTTCTTTCTTTTAGTTG
>NW_004524587.1:23274506-23279095 GCF_000260255.1 Octodon degus
TCCAATAACTGTGAGCTAAATAAATCTTTCCTTTCTTCATTTTGGGTGTCAGGTATTTGTTCCAGAAATGAGAGAAGAGTAACGGAGATAGTTTAGTTTTCCTGCATTTTCATCTCAACTTTGTAAAAATACTAGGAAATCTCCCTGGCTTGTGTGGTCCCTTTTTAGATGTCTACTGTGAGATGAAGTAGGTGAGTTGAAACTCCCTACTGTGTCATGTGTACCTTTCTCTTGCTGCCTACAAAATCCCTTTGTCTTTCACATTGAGAGGCTGATTATGTCTTCAGGTAAATTTGGTTGTATTAAATCCCACTGGCAACACTTGACTTTCCTATACCTGTATATGGTGTATTTCTGTAGGCTTGGTGAATTTTTAAGTTAGTCTTCCTTTGAATAAATTCTTTGTCTCTTTGGCATTCTCAAGTCTCTTGAACCGTAGCAACATGAATATTGCCTCATTATGATGTCCTAAATTCTATGTACTCTTCCTTCACTGCTCTTTAGTCTTCTCTCTCTTCTGAATCTACTATTAAAGAGCCTGTCTTCGAGGTTAGTAAGTCTTCTTTTTGTTTGATTAATTCAAATATTGAAAACTTCAATCAAGTTTATAATTTTAGGTAGTGTATCTTTTAGTTTTTAAAAATTTATTTTGTTCTATTCTATTTATTTAGTACAGGGTCTTGTTATACAGCTCAGACTCATAGTGATCCTCGTGTGTCAGCCTCCCCAGCACTGGGGTTACAAGCGTGTGCCACCACACCAGGTTTCCAGGGCCAGCATAACATGTACTACCAGGAATTGAACCTGGGGCCTTGTGTTTGCCAGGCAGTGCTTAGACCCCCCAGCTATATTCCCAGCCCCAGTTTTATGTATTAAATGGCTGCCATCTCTGCCTTAAGTCTCTCTGTATTAAATTGCTTCTCTGTATTTTCTTAAAGTCATAGAGTGGTTTACGTGTTATAATGGCCTTTTGGTTTTTGTAACAACTATTTCAAATTTTCCATCCAAGGTTTTACCCATACTAGTTACTATCCAAACAGGTTCTGTTATCTTACTCTGTCTTGTAGATGAAGTCATGGTTTTCTAAAATATCTTGATGCTTGGTGTTACCCTTGTCACTGAAGGCTTAGGTATTATTTTAGTCTTCATAATCTGGATTTTTTTGTGACTGCTTTCATCAGTTCTTCATCATACTATAAAATAACTCCAGATAGAGACTATGCTTTATCTAGAGTTATTTGTTACATGTCAGACATGTTGAAGGAAAAGCCAAGAGGATAGTGTTATTTGGTGCAGTACTAGAAATCAATACTTTTGTAACCTAAAACATAAATCAACAACAAAAGTATTATTTAGCTTCTTTTTATTCTACCCATAGGTTTAATCTCTTCGATTATGTTAGAAAAATAAAATTGCTATAGCAAAGAATCATATACAATAAGTTCCTAACTTATGAATGAGTTCAGTTTCAGGAGAATGTTTCATTAGATACATTCCTAAATCCAACAAAGTGCATCTTACACACCTTTGACACAGATACCCAATATTCATTGTTTCTTGCTTCCCAGCACACCCCTTTGTTATGGTTGTGTCTAGCTCTCCATGCTAAGTCTCAGGCAGCCATGGGGCAGGGACTTCTAGAGTTTGAGATTAACTCATGACCATCGGGATTATGGGTCTTAGTATTACTGGGATTGTGGGTATGAGTACTGCACCCAACCTGGGGTGTATAGCCCAAATGCAATTTAAGGGAGACAGATTTCCTCTGTGTTGCCATTGTCACTGTTACTCCTCCATTTTGCTCTCTTGCTCTTTGCTGTCACCATGAAATACTGCCCTCCGCCATGTGCCACTCTGCCTTGGAGCCAGCCAAGTATGGACTGAAAGCTCCATTAGCCGTGAACTATATAAACCTTTCCTTCCTTCATCTTGGGTGTCAAGTATTTGTTCCAGCAATGAGACACTCTCCATATCATCACTTCTTCTCTTCTTGCTTCTGGACATCCGGAGCTCTGACTGAACACCATACACTATGCACTCTCACACTGTACAGTAAGCACACAGCAACACAACTGTGACAATATCCAGCATACTCATGAGTTACTTCTGCGATTTGTTCACATCTATGCATGTTCATAATGTGAAGTCTGTTCATATCTATCCAAATTTACAACTTGAATACTTGTAAATTGAAGACTTACTGTTATGATCCTGTGAAAATTAAACAGACATACAACATGGACCATCAACTTTAAAACAGAAACACAATAGTACTCTATGTTGTAAAACACTTAGTTCATGATGACATTTTGTATTAATCCATGATTAAACCCATTGTGATAATAATTATAACCCTGTAGGAGTAAGACCTTCCAGTGCTTTTTCTAATTTTCCATTGTATGATGTGGTTGCACTGGTACCAGGAGTATATTCTTTATTAGAATACAAAATAGCTGAGTGCAGTTATTTCAAAGAAATAAATTTGATTGTTACAGAAACCATTCAAAAAACTTAGCAGTATTCAATAGTGCTAATGCACCATGTGAAATTTATGTAAATTTAAAGTAAGTCCAAAGAACTAAAGGTTTCAAAAATGTTAACAACTATAATTTGATTATTTGATATTTTAAAAAATTAAGAATTTTGCCTACAATTTTATCCATACTTGATGGCTGAGGACTTCACATTTTAAATAGCAGCTGCAAAGACTCTGACTTACATGCTGATATAATAAACACATTCTTTTCCATAGAGGGTTTATGTTGAAAGAAGGAGAGAATACTGAATTTGTCATTCTATACTTGAATTGATCTACTTTAACTATGTTCTCCTATCCTGTTTACTAAAGCTCATGGCTGTAGAACATTGAAGCAGCCCATATATATATATATATATATATATATATATATATATATATATATATATGATTCTGACTATGGATTTGCGCACCTATTTTCTTGTTTTGTCTCGTGGTTGTGAACAAAATGCACTCATAACCTGTATTTGCTATAGATTGCATGTTTGTGCTTCCAAAATATGTTCATATACTAAGTCCTAAGCCCCTATGGGATGACATTTATTAATGGGAGCTTTGGAAAGCAAGTAGACATAGATGAAGTCATGAGGGCCAGGCTCTTGTGATATGATCATGCCATTCTGGGAAGATACAGCAGAGTTCCACTGCTCTCTTTTGATGACCTCTGAAACAAGAGATCATGTGAGTATTTAAGAGAAGGCCCCCTCTGAAGTGTAAAGGTAGAATCCTCATCAGAGACTGACCATGCTGGTAGCATGGTCTCTGATTTCCAGCATCCAGAATGGTAGCAAAATAAATTTCTGTCATTTAACTCACCCAGTATACTGTGTTTTGTTCTTCTTTTCTTTTCTTTTTGTTTGTACAAGGTCTCACTATGCAGCCCAGGCTCATAGTGATTCTCCTATCTCAGCATCTCCAGAATTGCGATTACAGGTGTGTGCTACCATACCCAGTTTCAGTGGTCCATACGGTGTGCCTAAGGTTTTGAGCCTGGTATGGTATGTGTTACCAGATGTGGAACCCATGGCCTTGCGCTTGCCAGGCAGGTGCTTAGACCACCTAGCTGTCTCCCCCAGCCCTGTTTGGTTATGGAAGCCCAAGAAAGGACAATACATCAAATTCCACAACTGTTAAATAGGATGGCAATAGAATGCTTTAGCCTATGACATTATTGCAAAAATGAGTATAGCACTTAAAATGAAGTGAGAAGTAAAATATAAATTATCTTTTTTAAATTTAGCAATAGATTTGACGGTAAGCTCTTTCTTCAAATTTAATGTCTGTTCAAAGAGGAAAACTGTCTCAGATTTGGAGTATTTCAAAGCTCTTATTTTCTACTGCAAAAGAGATGTGATCATTGCCTTCACGTGTTTCAAATTCTAAAGGAATTGAGAATGCTGAGATCTATAAATAAAATCCCTTGAGTTTAGCCTGCATATATGACTCTTAACTGAATTTTCCTATCCACTGTGTTCCAGCACGTCAAACATGTTATATAAAAAAGAAAAAAAAATCAATAATAGTGAGGAGATGCAGTTAAATGGAGCAAACAGAAGATGATTTTTCTTGGCAATGTGTAGATTTTCACATGAGAAATTAGAGATGCACCAAGCTTACCCTAAGCGGGAAAACACACCGGGAGTTATATGGAGTAAGCTAGCTTATTCTGGAACATCAAATCTGAAACCCTTGACAAAATGGCATTAGGCGTTAAGTTATAGTCTAGAGAAGGGATGCCACTGAATATACCTTGACAGTCCATCTGGTAAATATGAATGTCATTTAGCGGTCTATTTCCCAATGAGTGGCATGCTAACATCTCAATAAAATAAGAACGCAGGTCGGGTGTCAATCATGCTATGCCTTCTCTGTTTCCAAGGGAATTGCTTCATCTGCAGTAGCATGAAAAAATTGCCCTTCTACTGAACAGATGAAAATATTAGAGCACCAAGTAACGCTCCCAGAACACCCTCAATAAATTCTATCTGCTTGGAAAGAAACTTGCATATATGGGTTGACATTTTCCTTTTCTTTCTTTTTTCTTTTTCTTTTT
>NW_004524587.1:23279300-23281613 GCF_000260255.1 Octodon degus
TTCCACTTACCTATCTCTCCAGCCCCCAAATGCTGAGATGACAGGGGTGTGCCACCATGCCCAGTCTCAATTGACATCTCAGCGCGCCCCCGGGGTCAGAGCCGACATGGCAGGGGCAGGCCCGCGGATTGGCTGACATTTTCCAAATTAATTAATTGAATAATAATCTTTTTTTACTTACTTTCCTTAGTATATGTGGTAGATGGAGAAATAATTCAATAGCTTTCACTCCTCTCTCGTTAATCTTTTACAATAGAAACATACACTTCATTTATTTGTGTGAGCTCTCTTATACCCGAGTATTCACTTGTCAGTTTGCACCAATGAAACAAGAAGTGTTTTGGGGGTAGTGAGATCAAAGAGAGATCTACTCTTGCATCTTCCCCAATCCAAAGGCCTTCCTGGCTTTGAAAGAGAACATGCTATCTAACATCGCATCAGCTGTCCCATGACCACAAGGCAACTGGTCCCAACTCTACCTGACGAGGTTGAAAGATGGACTTTCTCAGTAAAGTCATCAAAAATGGGCAAAATATATAAAATTTCAACATCAGAAGTATGCCCAACTGATATTTAAACCATTCCTTCAGAGGAAAGATAGCACTGAACAGGAGAAGGACTTGAGCTTGGAGGAGAGCTTTGAACCAGGGAATACAGGTGGCCGCTGGAAGCTGAGCACAATTCGGTGCTACCAGCAATCAAATAAATGGAGAAGTAAGTCCTCAGTCAGATGGAGGGGCTTTGTGAAAACAGCCTGAGAAGCCACAGGAGATTCTTCCTGAGATTTGCCCATAGGGAAAAAATATGCTCTCCAATACCTTAGTTTTAGCTTTCCGAGACCCAGAATAGTAAATCAGTTGAGTGCAACAGATCTTTGATCATCAACACTATAAGATAGTTGTATGTGTGGGATTTTTTCCAAAACCACTATGGTGGTGGTAGTTTATTACAACCGCAAGAAGAGATACAAATACATGCATAAAACAATTTATGCAATACCACATGATAGAAAGGAGGCCACTCTGGAAGTCAAATAATTAAAAAAATGACAAGGGCCAGCCAAATAGCTTAGGGGATGAAAGTGCCTGCAAGGAGGCACAGGGGCCAGGGGTTCAATCCCTGGGCATGCAGTGCCTGCCCCGCCCCCAGGCATGCTGAGCTGGCAATTGAGACTAGGCATGGTGGCGCGCACCTGTAATCCCAGCTCTTGGAAGGCTGTAAACAGGTAGATCACTACGAATCTGATCTAAGAGTGAGACCCTGAAGACCCTGTAGATGCTGTCCTAAAATACAAAAAATAAATTAAAAAAAATAAAAATAAAAATAAAACAATAACAATAACAAAAAGATAATAGTGGCTAATACAAGCGAATATTTGTTATTTTGTGTCAGGATCTGTTCTAAAACAAACAATAGAATATAAAATTGTTTCCTTCAATTTTGTATGTTAGCGGATATAATAGATAATAAGCAAATACACAAGAAAACATCTGTTTTAATGAAAAGAAAGTTTTGAACTAATAGTGTTTAGACAAGATATCATGTCTGCATCTTGTACTGTGAATAACAACTACAAAGACAACAGTATGCAATGTATTAATTATTGTAACTGTCCTACAAACATGTTTTGAAATCATCTCATTGCTACTTCTTTCTCAATAATATTATTTAAAAATTTTGTAATATATATAATTGAAATAGAGCAACTTCAAAGAAACTTGTTTTGAAAGAATTTGCTCTTTGAAGGAGAAAACAAAGAAGTGAAAAAATACATAGACACACAAGATAACTAAGACAAGTGTACTACTAATTTCTACTTGTTTATGGAACATGCTCAATTTTTTTGACCAGTTTTACAATCTAAACAACTAGTTTGAAGACAAAAATATACAATGTAGCAATTGTTCATTATTGCTTTTTGAAATTCTGTGTTGTTTCCAATGTTTTTTATTCTCTTTAAAATAAGAAAAATGAATTTACATTATGAGATCAGAGATGTCTTCTCTATGGAGACAAGAGCAAGGGGAAAGACTCGCAAAAGCACGAGGATAGAATCAAAAGAGGAGCACTTGACGTCAATCAAGGCGGAGCTATAGCACCTAAGGAAGAGACAGCCCACGAAGGCTGCAGGAGGCGAGAAAAGTGAGAAAGCCGAGAGACGGGAGGGCCTTCTCGCAGGGGCACAGCTTGCACTTTATTCTGAGGGTAATGGGAAGTCTATTGGGGGAAATGAACCAAAAACCACTGTTAAAATGATCACTGCAGGTGCATAGTGTTAGATTATGTTGGACACAGATTAAATAGGACTTTTTG
>NW_004524587.1:23282333-23314522 GCF_000260255.1 Octodon degus
TATCACTGAATGTCTAGATTGAGCGGTACATGGCCTACAGTGTGAGAATATTCATCAAGACACGGTGGATATTAAATTAACATATCCAGCCAAACAAACCCTCATATATTCCTAAGTCTCAAGATTTCAAAAGACCAATAAGTATTTCAAAGGAATTAGAAATTTTGATGTAACAGACACTGAAACAATACTTATATGTTACCATATTTAAGCCAAAAATATCTGTGGTAAGCTAAGCAAAAGGCATCTATTTGTTTTCCATTATGATATCAGTCTTGCGCTCCTAGTTTGTCTATCAGTTTGAGTTTTTCTGTTACTTTTAGGCCATGATAAAAATATATTGTTTTGCAACAAAACAGTTATTGAACTAACTAGTGTTTAAATTGAAGACATATTTTATCTATGACCTGGTTCTCCAGTTATTTAGCCAAGTATGGGAAAATACTTGTTTGTGAGAAGTATCAAAATATTCTCCTTCCATCAGTTTGGCCTATTCCATCTCCCTTCTTATTCTGAAAGCTATTTACATAGTCTCTTTTCCAGGGGCATCACCATACAAATTTAGAATACCAGGCCATTAGTTTAATTTAAAAATCATGGAGAGATTATGAGAGAAAATAGAGTTAAAATATTTTTAAGGCAATTAATTACCCCTTCCTTTCTAGAGATGATTGTGAGTGTTATGTGTACAGGGCAGTTGGCTGGGGAGTCTGGGTGTGGTGATTTTTGCTACTCAAATATTTTTCCTGAAGTCAATGACTCAATGAGAAATATAATAAATTGCTCTTTTTCTCTCACTCTCTCACTGTCTCTCTGTCTCTGTCTGTCTCTGTCTCTTTCTATCTCTATCTCTCTATCTCTATCTCCATCTCTATCTCTATCTCTATCTCTGTCTCTGTCTCTGTCTCTGTCTCTGTCTCTGTCTCTGTCTCTGTCTCTGTCTGTCTCTAGTTACTAATTGTAATTTATTGAGCTGGGTTTAGCAGAGCAGGCCTGTATTTCCAGAACTAGCTAGGCTGAGGCACAAGTATCACTGTGAGTTTCAAGGAGGAGAGGGCCTCCTCATTAGAGGCACAGCTTGCAATTTATTCTGAGGGTGATGGGAAGTCTATTGGGGAAAGGAACTAAACCATAGTTTCTATCTGTCTGTCTCAAAAAAAAAATTAAAATAGCTAATTAGAGGAGACTACTGCATCATCAGAAGGGAAATAAAATGTCTTAGTCATTCCTTCCTTTCTGGAACACTTTCACAGCAAAAAACTTGTTAAGCTTCTCCCAGTGAATTGGTGGACTGATGTATCTGGTTATAGCTTAACTAGCCTAGTGACCAATCTTAACTTCCCGGTTATTTTACAGTGTTCAAATTAACAAACCAATCAAGGCATATGCAAGTATCCATCAATTAAAACATTAGAGTTAGAAGTCCTTCCAGACTGAACTCTTAATCTCTAGTTCAAAAACCTATATACCCGAAGAGGAGGCCTGTTGAAAATGGAGAGTGGAATATGTGTCTGCCGTGTCAGACATTCATGTCCCATGAATATGGGGTGGCTTACTGTTGGCCTGGCACTTGACACCTACCATTTCATCTCTTCTATGAATTTCCATATCAAGACTCCTACGCATGAAAACAAAAGCCAAATCTCTAGTGGCTGTTGATGTTGTACTTGCAACATGTGCGCATGCTTTATTTTTTTATACAATTAACCAATTTTTGTCCATTGTGAAACTTACTGGAGGTGATATGCTTTCTTTTGACAATTAATTACATCCACTCTAGCTTATAAATATATTTCTCACAGACCTATACTTATTCCTTGCATCTACATCATTTTTCTATTCTCCACCCAAAGATGAATCCAAAGAAATATGTGCATGCTGTATACATTTTGTTGTAGATTAAAATATACTTCTCCAGCCATCGCAGTTGCTCACAACACTGTAAGCTAACTTGCCCCACACCAGCATCATAGGCTAACTCAGAATGTTTATTCATCAGCAAACAGATTTGGTATGCGAAAGACAATAGGGAAATATCAAAGTATGAAAAATGAACTCTCATTTTGTTTTAAAATCAATTGGCAGAAAATCAATGACCTCTGATATAGGAACTCTCTGCTCACCTCTGGAGGCCTTAGTATTATTGCAGTGGATTCATAAAACTTGAAAATAAATTTTTGTTCCACCAACAAAACAAAACACTATTAAGACTAGTGTTTTAAAGGGTTTGGTACTTGGCACATAGCTACATACTTCACAATAGCTCTCCAAGTGGGCCTTGGATCAGCATCATCAGTCTGACTTGAGAATGTACAAGTGCAAATTTTTTGCATTTCTCTTCAGATGTACCATAGGAGAAATGATGTCGTTTGGATCTGGACTTTTTTTTTTTTTTTTTTTTTTTTTTGGTGGTATGGAGGATTGAACTCAGGACCTTGCGCTTGCCAGGCAGAGGACTTCTTTGCTTTCAAAGGCCATTGTTTAATTTCAATCCCCATGAAAATGTTCCAGACATGTATCTTGTAAAAGATGTATAGAAGGCACAACTTTGGCAGCAGGGTTAATTACTATAATTTATCCTAATGATATAATATTATGCTACAATTATGGATTATGGAAGGGTCTAAAGATGTATCCAATAAGCTAGTCCTCATAAAACTGCTTATAGTTGTGATAAAGAGTAATAAAATGATGGATTTTCAACATAAAAAATGAAACATGGGAAATAGTAATAATTATTTAATAAAAGGAAGTAGTAAACCCAAGATCATTATAATTTTTGAAATGCATACAAATTACTATGTATAAAAGTCAAAGCTAGGAGTAAAAATAATCAAAATATTTAAAGCCTGTTCTACATACATGAATGTCCATAATGTTTCTTAGAGGCTTTGTCAAGAGGTCTAAATTGATGTGTGGGCATATGCACATATATATAGATATATAATTTATATACATATATATTTGTGGAACTGGGGATTGAACTCAGGTCCTTGTGCTTGCCAGGGAAGCACTTATTCCACTGAGCCATCTCCCTGGTCTATACATATATATTTAATTGTTTTTAATTATAAATTTTGGAAAATATATCTTTAGAAAATAAGAAAATACACTAACTTTGACCTTTTTCCTGTTTCTAAAAGCATGAAAACTATTTTCAATTAATATGAGCATAACAATAAAGTTTATTACTTACTCGTGTATTACATATGCAATTCTTCACATTTGGTACTATGTACACTAGGTAATTTTGGTAGGACATTTACATAGTAGAATAGGACAAGAGTATGTACCTCATGGAAATGAAAATTACATATTACATATAAGTGGATAACTGAAGAAAATTATTACTAAAATATATACCCGAGGCTGAGGATTTATTTTGCCTGATGAGCTTCAATTTTCATTTAAATAATGCTAATTCTATTTACATAATAGTCTTAAGGTTCTTTTTCTATATGTTTCTTTGCTTTTGCTTTTATTTATGCTTTCTATAGAAGAAAACTAGACATAGCAGGGGTCAATACGTAGCAATGACATCTTCAGAATTTCTCTTTACATTTACTAAAATAATAAACATTATCCTAGTTTTAGATAATTTAAACTTTCCATATTGTTGTTTTTAATGAATGAACTCTATAGAATTCTGGTTACTCTTTTGAGTGCCAGTTCTTTTCATGAAACCTACAGTTCAGGATTTTCTGTTCTTCTACCCTTGAGTACATTTTAAGTCTGGGAAGAATGGGCCCTGGATGTAACTTCAAACAAATGAAAGTCTGTAAGGTTCTTCACAGATAACAAGTTTTGTTCCCAGGTGCCAGAGATATAGCTATGTTTTTTCTTTGGCAACAAATAAAAGTGAGCTACTATTTCCAAAACTTTAAATAAAAAATGATTTCCCTGGAGAAATAATAAACTCCTTGTAAAACAAAGAACATAGTTAAAATTCAAAGGGATTATTTGAAGTCTGAAGTTTTTCTTCTTTCCCCACGACCTCTCCAAACTACTTTTTTTCTGCTCCTTATTTTGATGACAGAGGCCAAATATTGTTTACTTATCCAAACTAGTTGACAAATCTCAGATGTGATGATTAGAAAAAAAACACTTCTTACATTTTAATGTCAAAATGTTACCCATGCTTTCTTTTTTTCAAATTGAAGCATGTATTAATTAGTTTACTTAATTTACTAAGTGGGAAAATATACTTTATGATAATTGTATCATTGATCATCAACAGTATTAAAGGAAGAACATTATCCAAGCTATCCTATGTGTATACATATGTATTTCTTTTTCCCTTCCTTTTTCCTTTTTTTTTTTTTCCTTTTTCTTCATCCCAGGTTTTATTTCTCTTTGAATAGTTTCTTCTTCCTTCACAATATCCATTGTACCTCTCAGATTGTATTTACTCTTTCAGGTTCTTAAATTAGAGAGAAAAGACGATGTTTACATATGCAGAGCTGATTTATTTCACTTATGAGTGTGGTCTCTAGTTGCATTCACTTACCTATAAAAGTCTCAAGTTGATCTTTTTGATAGCTGAGTAATACTACATTGCATAAAAATACCACTTCTCTTTTATCCATTCCTCTGTTGGTGGGCATTTTGGTTGTTTCCAATACTTAGCTGTGACAAATTGTGCTTCTATAAACATAGGTGCATGTATGTCACTGTGGTATGATCATTTCCAGTTGTTTTGGAAAGATATCCAGGAGGGAAATAGCTAGATTAAATGGAACCTCCAATCACAATTTTTAAGGGAACCCTACATTGGACTTTCAGAGTGATTGTACCAGACTACACGCCCACCAACAGTAAAGAAGTGTTTCTTTTTCCCTAGAGCCCCTCCAGCATTTGTACTGCTGATTTCTACCAGCCCTCTGAAAGAAGCAGTTAATGCTTACTTTTTTCCCTCTCCCTCTCCTCTTGAATTTTTAATAATTTGTGAGAAATCTTACAGGTTTGTATCTGGTAATCTGAACAACTAATTTGAAGAAAACAATATGAAACATGAAAACCATTGTTGAAATCCTATTATTTTGTTTAGAATTCTATCTAATTTCTAATTTTTTAGTTATTTTTTATATTCTCTTTAAAAATGAAATAAAATAAAATTGTCATTGTGGGACAATGAGTACTTTTGACCCTGGCTCTTTATCCCCACTCGCATGGGATTTTAATTTGGAACACAATGTTTAAATCTTTCTTAAATCAATCCTTTTACAAAATAGTTAAATTGGATACCTGATTTGTTGTATTTGTAATTGTTGATTTGTGTAGCCATACATGAAACTCCAGGCCTAGGTCCTGGACTAAGAAATAGGAAATCTGATGAGCATAAGACAAAGGTCTGAATCCTTAATAAAGATATTAAGAGTTCAGAAAGTGGTTGTAAACTATTGGGGATTCTAAGCCTCGGCACACCTTGGTAGCTTCCCTTTATGTCCTTACTGGTCTGGGGCATAGCTTCCCAGAGAGCTTCAGGTCTTGACTGAAGCAAAATTATACCAAAAAGATGCTGCCTCCTTTCTTCATTCCTTAGCTTTGTTACCTTAGATCTCCCCATGCCTGCAACATAATTTTTAACTTCTCTAATATGCTGTTAAGTGGGACTTACTTCAAAAGGAAAAATGCTCACACTCCAATTACTATGATATTTAAGGCAGCATTTTAACCTATTTTCCAAAGTTTATTTTCTGCAAATATAAAACTGATTATAATTATAATTCCTCACTGTATTATACTCTAGCGTTTGTGTACTAATCGTTTATATTGCCATGAAATTATGGAAAGGGTATCAGAACTATTTTGTGTTTATTCTAAATATGCTAGATAAGCCATTCGCATTAAGGTAGCTGAAGCTTTATTATTTTTCTTCTCATAAATAATGGAAATGAATTTATTTAATATGAAATGATGGCTTCATACAACCATTAGGATTAGGTAATATTGAAATTTTTTGAAAAAAATTAATGGAAAAAATTGTTACATTTCTAAGCAACTGAAATATGTGGTCTTCAATAATATGATTGCAGCAGCTGGTTTGATTAGCCTTTTGCAAGAATTAATTAATAGAATGCTACATTCTGTAGTCATCTGACCCAGACCAGACCACATTAGATGGTATGACAATGTGATTTCTGAATATTCCTTCTGTAAATTCATACAGAGAATTTTGTAATTACAGAAATTCATACAAAGCCTTCCGCATTCTTTTCTTTTCTTTTTTCATTTATGTATTTGCTACAGGGTCTCACTATATACCTCAGACTCCTAGTGATCCTCCTGTTTTCAGTCTCCCCAGCACTGTGATTACAAGTGTGTGCCTCCCTCCCAGGACTTGATTGCCAGCCCAGCATGCCCTAGGGGCCTGATAGGGCCAGCGTAGGATGCTAGACAAGGTAATTGAACACTGGTTCCTCCACTTGCCCAAGCAGGCTCTTAGTCTGCTGAGCTGTCTAGATGGCCCTCTTTGGTCTGCTTTTCGTTGGAAATCTAAAAGTATGTTAGGAATAATAAGTTTGCAAATATCTACTCCTAAAGCCACTTGAACACACAGATAAAGAGAAACTAAAGGCTAACAAACCACACACATATACACTAGTATAAATGCCCATGTACATAGAACCTCCAAATCTTTTCTATTTCCTTATTATTTAAAGAAGAATTAAAAGAGCCATGTGTGGTAGTGCAGCTCTATTATTCCAGCTACTTAGCAGGCTAAGGCATGAGAATTGAAAATCCAAGGCTCGAATGTGCAACCCAGTGAGTCCGTGTTTCAAAAAAATACAATCAGTTGTAGCATTACCTTAGTTTTGAACTTCAATTCTCTCAAAAACAATAGCAGCAACAGCAGCAACAAAAAAAATCAGGTAAAATATCTGTTTACTGACTGTAAATGATTCGCAGACTTTGAAATTGGAAACGTCTAGGTTTAACTCCTAGCTTCACCCTTTAATCCTGAGGCTGTGCATGCTTTTACAAGTATTGTGTAGACATGAAGAGTAGTAGCAGCTCTCTTGTATAGCTGAATACCTGGCAATAACTTTGCCACTTCCAAAGACTAACCTTTTCAAATTAAAATATGTAAAAATGTATAAAGGCATTTTTCAAAGTGGCAAAAATTACCATCGTATGAGTCATTTCCCATTGATAGAGACTGGTGACTGGATGGGATAAGGAAATAAGGGGCAATATTTTAAAATATTTTATAGTTTGATGTTAAAACATGATATTTTTATAATTAAATTGAATAGACCCCTTTAAAAATAATCATAAAGCAAATTCCTTTTTAAATTCAAAGTCATTATGACTCTTCTTTAATATAGAAGTCTCCAAAATACTGTCAAAACCATGCCTTATTGATAGGGCTACATCTTTTCTATTCTTATTTAAAAATTTGAAAGTACTACATTGCTCAGACAAATCCAACTGCTTATTTACCAGCAACCCCAGGTGGACTTTTCTGTGACAGTTACACCTTGAGTCTGACCACTGAAAGGTAGAACTGTGTTCCTGTGTTCTAGCTGTGATCATAGGAACCTGCCCATCCAGTAGGCACCTGATTCTTCATCTTTCAATGACTTACAGCATCTCCTCCTTACAGTCTCTGTCCACCCCATAGACTTCCATTGTTCTCATGTCCATTGCCATAACTTACCAAAAATAATGTTCTAGAGCTTTGCCTCAATAGTGTCCTGTATCTATAGTTTAAAGTTGTTTGTTTTTTTAAAATTGTTAGTACTATTCTATCCACTGGATGACAGCACAGTTCCTTGTCCATCCACCCACTGGTCAATAATGGGGCTGTGCTTTCCTGTCCAGTTTTCGTCTCTTATGTACTTTCTTCTATAGCTCTTTTGTGTAAACACACATTTTTATGTATTTGGAGTAAAATCTGAGCATTGGATGTGCTACGCCATAAGGTAGAAATATGTTTAACTTTATAAGGAACTGTCATCCAGTTTGTGGAGAGAGAGCTCACATTTTCTGAGTACTTCCCAAATTCAGACACTAGGCTATTCACATGGATCATCCGATCTAATCTCCTAACGCTATGAAGCAAATGATATCTTTATCCCTGATTTTCAGAAGTGTAAATTGAAGTTCTGAGAGGTTAGGAAGTGTGCCCCAAGTCACACTGTCAGCAAGCTCTGCTGTGTGCATTTGAAGCCAAGGATCTGGGGTGGGAGCTAAGGCATAGGTTACAGAGGACAAACAGATCCAGTTCGTACCACATAGTGCAAAGAACTAAAATAGAATTTCAGAAGCCTCAATTAGAACCTGTGACACAGCCCAAATTGTTTTTATTAAGATAACCTGATGGGTTGGAAACTAGTTTACTCGCACACCTCAAGAATGTTCTCTTTTCTTCCAAGTTACCCTTGACTAGTGACACGCTAAAGCCAGAGAAAGCAGGAGCCGCAGCATCATTTCATTCTGCAGCCAGTGGAGGCATTTTGTCAGGCTCTGCAATTCTGCACAGGCCAGCACGCACCACCACTACCCCACAATTAACCTATCTGGATTAGGCTTCCAATTACTATCTAAGGAAACTGGCAGAACCTTTTGGGTATTCTCCATCAGGGGCTGAGTTAAGCATGCATTTACATGCAAATGGCCTTCTTCTCTCCTCCTCAGCCTGCTAATGAAATATTCCACACTGCCTCCCTTGCTGTGTGACACACGTATTTTGAATAGGAAAATGCCTGTGATGGAGGGAAAAAAAATTAAAGCAGAACTGCCCATTTAATAATAGCGTTTAGAGAAATTCATTTACCCTTTTATTCCCATTCATTCTATTATTCAACCTGTGTTTGAGCGCTTACCAAAGGCCAAGGGCGCAGAGAGCTGTTGCTGATGATCAAGAACAGGAGACCTGCCCTCAGGGAGCTTCCTGGCTCTTCCAAGAGCTCAACATTTAAATGAATATATTTTCTTGATTTTTAAATATTGAATTGTTTCAGTTGCGGGGAAAGGAAGCATTTAGTAGAGGAGTCTGACCGAGGCTGCAGCCAAGAGATCTCCCCAAGGAAACTGTGAGGCAGGTAACTGCTGGTGCTGTCAGGAAGGTGACACTAATAAGGGCTTGCTCTGATGGAGCACTTGCTCTGTGCCAGGCACATCCATGCACATCTTACAAGAACAGGGTACCTTGTTTCCGGAGGTGTGAACTGCTGTTATCCACTCTGTGTAGACATGATTGTACAGCTAGGATTCAAAGGATGCTGTCTGATTTTAGGGTGTGTAGCACCACATAACAATGACTTGTGTGACTTTTGTGGCTCCTTACTACATTTTAAAATATTTACTATATGCAAACTTTGTGATTTATTAGCTAGCATATGTAACAGTTTTTTAAAAAATCACTAGTAACCACCAGGAACTCTGTGCAATTTTTGTGCTCAGCCTCTTTTGAATAACTTTGAGCAGTCCTGTCACATAGATTAATTTTTGTTGAGGGTCTCACTAAATCACTCCGATTCCCAGGCTGGGCTCAAACTTACAATTATCCTGCCTCAACTGCTCAGCAGATGAAAAGGTTAGGTAAGGGGAAGCTTAGTGGCTGACATATAGTAACCAAGTAGAACACTGGGGAGACATGGGAACATGTGTCAGGTCTGTACCGGTCACTATAGATACAGGCTGCCTTTCTCATTTTAGTTTGGGTGTATACCTGAGCTCAAAATAAGGCTGCATTGGGGTTAGGAAGATAGTTCAGTAGAATAAGCACTTGCCCGGCAAGTGCAAGGGCCTGAGTTCAATCCCTGGTTTTGCAAATAAATAAATAAATAAATAAATAAAATAAGCTTGCACATATAGTGGGACTCAGTCCGACTTCTACTTTTTAAATACCCCCAACAATGCCTAGCACCTGCTCATGTGATATTACACAATAAATCATTTCTGACCAAATGAATAAAATCAAGCGGGAAATCCTTTCAGTGTCTTTGCCTAGATTATCCTTTCACCAACCAACCATGACATTTTTTTTTTATATTGAGAATGAGTTGCTCTGAGTGTGAAAAAGACATATTTTAATTTGGCTCAGTTAAATGGTTTGCACTGCAAATTTATTTATTTATTTACTTATTTTAGAACTGAATATTGAACCCAGGACCTTCGTCCTGAAATATAATTACAATCCTTTATATTTTTATATTTTCATTTTGAAACAGTGTCTCACTAAATTACTAAATTGCCCAGGCTGGACTCAAACTTGTAATCTCCTTGTCTGAGACTCTAAGAATGACAGGATTATTGGCTCCTGCCATTACATTCAACTTGCAAATTCATGTAATGACTTTCTAGTGCAGTCTGTTTCTTCACAATTTCAAAGAGAAGAGTCTTGCAGAAACCTGCTATATGACCCTTTGCCTTTTTTTCATTTGACATTTCCCAAAATCTATCTTTAATTTCCCTCTGTGCTCAGATGTCTTGCTTCCCTTTCTTTACTTCAGTTTAGAAAAAACTTAAGCAACCACTTTCCAGGGCTCAGTTGCTGGGGCCACTTGGCTTGCGTGCCCGTGTGTGCCGCAGGTTAGCCACCCCTGCCCGCCCACTCGGCTGCTGCTCTTTCAGATCCTCAGCACCGCTGTCCACACAGCCACCCTCGCGGCCGTCAGACAGCAGAGCCTGATGCGAGATGCACACAACAGCTCTGCAGCAGCTGCCCCTGACATCCCTCCAGAAGCAGCTGGCTGTCACAGCCAGTCTCTAGGGAGATTTAAAAACTGCAGGCGGTGGTGCTGGTGCTTTGTATTCTGCCTTCCGGGGCCGCTGCACCAGCCTCCTCTTCTTCAGAGTACAATTTCAACTCCGCAGTCTGCGCCTAAGTGGTCTCTTTTGCTTGGCCTCACATCAGATCTCCATCTAATCCAGCTCAGAGATTTTTCATTAGGTTTCATTACGGGACATTACAGCTATCCTCGCACGGTTGTGTTCTCCGTGGAGACTTTTGAGCGACGCTATGCCGGGAAGTCAAAGGAGCCAAAATGCAGTGGCAGTGGTACTGTTATCAGGTCAGATTTTTAAGCCGAATAAAACTGAAGAAGTCGTGTTCATAAACTTGAGCACCCTGACCTCTGCAAAGATGCCTAATGGACATAATGAAGTGACAATAACAGTAAACAGCAGCACAAACTACATGGCTCGAGAGAATCTATTTGTAGACCTATTTCTTCAGCATTTATTTTGTTACCTTACCTGTCAAGACACAGATGTCAAAAGGAAATACAATTAATTGTCTTTGTACATCTTTGGTTATTAGACTTAGCTCAGTGACTTGAATAGCTGAGAGTATTTGACTAAATTATTGTCAAGATTGTATACATTCTTCCACATAAAGAAAGACAATACTTTGATCTTTAGACTATCATATCAAGAGCTTAGGAGGATTTTAGTTGACCAGTGCCCTCCTCTCTGTCTCCTTTAGAACAAGTCATTCATTATTTTCATATCCAAAGACTGCAGTTTCATTTTCAAGGGTAGAAAAGTAGTGTTAACAAACATAAAATTGCAGTAAAGATTTTCTGAGTAATTAGAGCTATTTATTACCTGTCATAATAATCAAAGCTACCTAGGTAGAGCATTTTAGCAACTGTATTGTTCCCTTGATTCCTTTTCTCATCTCTGTCTCCAGGATCCCTGTCCTCTCACTTTCCATCTCCCTCCTTACCTGCGCCATTCCCCTTCTTTATCTGTCTATTTTCCTACCACCTCATCCTTCCTTCCTGTACCTCCACACTTGGCCCAAGGGAATCTCCTTCCAATATAATTCACTGTGTCACCCACTCTAGCCCTAAACCTGGCATCCATGGTCCCAACAGTCTCCCTAGTGTCAACAAAAACTCTCTTCCTTACAACCCAGCATCCTCAGAACACAGAGAAGAGATTCTTCTGAAGCCAACATTAATCATTTTCTTATCTTTATTTTATTTTCCTGTCCTGGTTCCCTTCATTTCATCCACTTCTAAAAACTGGAATGGCATTAGTTTATCCACATAATCCATGAATAACTGCTTATAAGAGGTTGAATAATTTTTTAAAATATAGTAATATAAAACTACAAATTGCAAACCAATGGATGCCCATGTTCTCAGATTAGCTTTTGTTATAGCTTGTGTGTACTTGCCTCCCCAAAGCCTCATGCAGTCATGGGGCGGGGACTTCTGGAGTTTGAAATTAATTTATGATCCACTGGAATTATGGGTCTTAGTACTGCGGGGATTATGGGTGTGAGTACTTCCTCCAGCCTGAGTCAGGTAGCCTGAATGCAATTTAGGAGAGACAGACTTCCTCTCTGTTGCCGTTTGTTTCTGCTACTCCTCCCTTGCTGTCTTTCTCTTGGCCACCTCCATGAAAGGTTGCCCTCTGCCATGTGCTGCCCTGCCTAGAAGCCAGCTGAGTATGGACTGAAACATCCAGCAACTGTAAGCTAAATAAACCTTTCCTTCACTGGGTGGCAGGTGTTTGTCCCAGCAGCAAGAGAAAAGTAACTGAGACAGTTACTTTGTATTTACAAGTGACAATATCAGTTTGGGAACTTAAAGGTAGATCCATGGGAATTTCTGTATTTGAAATTATTCGATGCTAGACAGTAGAGGATACCAGTAGGCATTTTTACCCTGATTTCATGGTAATTAATAACTTAATATTTTCAAAGAAGACATTAGCTCAGGAAGGGAGCTTCATGGTATGAATATAGAGTTTTACAAACTGAAACATTTTTAAATGTTCATTTTCTTTTAATTTCAAAAGCACTAGGCCAGGTTTTACATTTGTTCAAAAGTCATCATCATGATTTTTGAAACAGAGCAAAAACTACAAGACACTTAGCTTACTAAGTTAACTCACACTAAATTGAGCACTGTAATCTAATACAACACAGATATTTTTATTTTCCAAAAGAAATATGCCTTTCTCATTTCCTAAATCATATTTTTTGACTTAACAAACTTCTGGTGTGGATAGAAACAAGATGCTTTCATTGTACTGTAAAGTGTAAAAAAAAATTAAAATGAAAAAACTGTAAATAACTCTAAACCAAGCTGTGTGGTATTTTTTTTTTTCACAGCTGGAATACTAGCTTTTATTACAGCTCAACTGGCATTGCAAATTAAAATTCATCTCTGTTTGTTAAACTGCTACTTAAAATGGCTTCCACCAACTGTTACAGTTGAATATTATGTTGTCATTTATGCATTTAGTGGGAATGGTTCAATAGCATGAATATTTAAAAATGAGTACACAGAAAGTACTTTTCCTCCCATTGGTTTTCAATAGTTTACTAATTAAATTATGCTTTGAGTTCTTGGTCAAAGTTGGCTTAATTTTCACTGGTGATAAGGAAGCTGTCTGCTGAATTAATTAAATGGTCTTTATAGGTACATCATAGCTGTAATGCCGGCTAATAACCAAGCAACTGTACTTTGTTATCAGTTCTGTGTCGTTATCTTGAAAATTTGTCACTTATTAAAATTATGGATTTCTGCCTTGACAAGTAAACTCCTCCACAGGATAAATGACATATTAATTATTAAAACACAAAAATAAGATATTTAAGATTTTAATATTTATTCTTTTTTGTTGTTTGCAATAGGATTTCATTGATTTTTAAGAATTTTTTTCTTACTGAGCAGAGAACTGTACAAATTGTATTGAATGAACTGTCTTTGAAGGACCTCAAAAAGGGACGTCATGTGTGTCTAGAACTTATTTCTGCTATGTGTAGAGAAATAAAACAAACACAAAACACAGCCACAATGGATGGGCACAAAGTGAGCTCATCAGCCCTTCCGCTGACACCAACACTTCATCCTTCACCTCACTTTCCATGGTTTCACTTACTAACATTCAGGGGTTTTTTTTTTTGTTGTTGTTGTTGTTGTTTAATTTTATTTATGTGTGTGTGTGTGTGTGTGTGTGTGTGTGTGGCCAGCTCAGCCCACCAGGTGGCGGGGCTGGCTGGCATGTGGTGCTGGGGGATTGAACTGCGGTCCCTGTGTTTTGCCAAGCTTGTTCCAAGTAGGTGCTTTAGACCACTGAGCCATCTCACCAGCCCCAACGTTCAGTTTTAATACAATGAGTAATTAAGGCACTTTGAGGAGGGAGAAGGTCGTATTCCTTAAATCTTTGACATTGTCTAATTTATTCATTTTATCATTAGTTATTGTTAATCTCTTACTGGTCTAATAGACATATAAAGCAAACTTTTTCATCAGCAGGTGCATATAGGAAAAGCATAGTACATGTGGTTGCTCTAGTTTGGATATGAAAGATATGAAAGTTTTGGTCCTCAACTTGGTGCTTTTGGAAATTGGTGAAAATCTCTAAGAGCTTGGGCCTACTGAGAAGTTTTAGGTCACTCAAAAAGCCTTGAAAGGACACTGTGGGATGCTGCTCTCTTGCTCTCTGCCTTTCCTTCCAGGCCGCCACAAGAAGACAACTTGCTCTGTACCTGCTCTCTGTTGTAATGTAGTACCTCCCTACAAGTCTAAGCACAGAGGACAACCAACCTTGGACTGCAACCTTCAAAACTATAAGTAATACAAACTTTTCCTGGTCTTAAGTTGATACAGCAATGGAAAGCAAACTAGAGCCGTAGGATGTAGTACTACTCATGGATTCAGACATCTACTGGGCCACTATCAAGTGATTCCTCATGGGCAATGGAGGGCCTTGACCTGAAATCCAGATAGATTAATCTGAGTTTCTTAAGTGCTTCTCCATCATTCTGATGTTATTCCCACTATAATTATTGTTAAATTTTGCTTCTTCATCTGTCACAGAATGAAGATTGTGAAATATGTCCTATTATCCTACTCCAAATTACGGAGGACAAGTTTTTCTTGCTCCATAGGTACCTGCCACTATTGCATTATTGAAGTAGGACATTTATGAATTATCAGAACCATAAACGAATACAATAGTGTAGCTAAGTCCTTCTAACAAAACTCCCTCTTCTTACTTAAACTTGGACTCATGTTTCAGATTTGTTTACTTCCCACTTCAATAGTCTCTTTTCCTGAGATAATCAATGCCCTAGATCATAATTTGTTCAAAAATAAAAATCACTTCATGTTCTTATTTCTCTGCGATTTTGATACTTTAATTTAAAATTAAAGGAAAAATATTGTCTTATCATAAATTCTATATTACATAAAAAGGAGTTGGGATCAAGGAGATAGAGTCACTATTTTGCTTCAGAAAATAAAAATGTATTTACAATTAACCATTATTTTGCAGGGTCATCAAAACTGCTATTCATCTCCTATTTTACAGAACAAAGAAGTTCTGCCTCATTACATAGATTGTTTCTTAAAGTATCAAATTCTTCATAAGTACTTAGCACTGAGAGGGGCATAATACATATCTAAGTTATAACCCAATCATTTTTAAAAGTTTTACCTTATGGTACACCAAAAACATGACAGGAAGGAGAAGGATGCTTTGTGATAGTTTCATAGCCACCAGTAAGAAAAAAAGGTTAACCTTTTCTTCCTTTAATTCTCACTAGAACAACACTTTTACCCAGGATTTAGCCCCTTAGCTATCTTAGTCACACCATATGTTGTGAATTTCAAGAAGGTTCATTTCCTGAGCTTAGTAAAATGTCATCTATGTGACTGCTTGCTTTCTACTTATTGTTCATACATGAAAAATTGTTGTGTTTTTCATGATTAATATTAGAGAAATAGCAAACAAAGAAGTACATGATAAACTGAAGTTTACTAGAAAATGGGTGAAATAGCGGATTAGGTGACTCTGGAAATGCAATATTTGATAGATGCAAGAAGTGAGCTTCAGGGCAAATTGATAAAGGATACTTATATTAATGAAACAATTAGTTACAAAAAGGATGATAAGCACTGATTGCATCTCATTTTTAAAGAGTGGCATGTTTGCCTTACACTTTAAACAACTGAATTTCCTAGTATTAGTTGTTTTTAATAATATGTTGACACCTTGCCGTCTATTACATTTTATCAAACAAAAAGACTCAGTGTTACTGCTATCCAACCAGAAGAACATAATATGTGCAACCTAGATTGTTTTCTTTCCTTGTTCTTTTTTTAAATACTGAAATGTGTCATTCTGAGGAGTGTGCTGTAACTTTGTAGCTTCATAAAGGCAAATAATCATGTCTCATCCAAAAGTTAAAATTAAATAACATTCTGTGACTGAGACAAAGGGAAATTATTGCTTTATTAAGAAATATAACAAACGCAGTTTGAATCCAAGTTAAGACTCTTATATGATTATCTTTAAGGTATGTTAAGCATTTTCAAGTGTGTCCTTTGAAGTATTGTCTCTCATCTCAGTGTGAGTTTGTAACAAGATTTCACATCATTTTTAAGTACTGTAGAAGGAAATATCAACATACAGAAGAAAGAATGTAACTCTACATGCATGTGCACATGCATGCACACATGCCAGAAGATGAGCACACATGCAAATTTGTCATGGAAATGGTTCAATGTGACATCAAAGTGGCATGGCTCTGGAAAGGACGCACAACTCTAGTTGGCCTAAATCATTCTATAACTGCCACATCCTTCTGCAACTCCCCTGATTTTTCTCATGCTTCACCAACTATCATCCATCCACTTATCCATGCATTCAAACATCGAATGAATCTCTTTGCTGTGATAGTAAAGTTGCTAGTGGAGCACACAACAGTGACACTCCGGTTATTAATAATTAATGCACATTTATATATTGTGAGAAGAATCTGAAGCAGAGGCAGAGGGCTCTTGAAAATAGAGCACGAAAAGATGTACCTCAGTGTGAATGAACAAAGGCAAATCTAACTTACCAAAAGAGGTCATAAAAACCAAGTTCTGTGTATTATGAACTCTACAAAGTGGGAACCCTTAGCCAGTTCAATGTATTGAACACCTGAAGTGTAGCTAGTGTAAGTGAGAAACTACGTTTTCAATTTTACTTAAGTTAAATAATTTAAGCAACCACATGTGTACAGCACAGTATTAAGCATGTTAACATGTTCATCTGTTTCCATGCATGGCTGCTGCTCCATTTCTTGAAGTTGCACATACCATTGACTTTCTATGCAAATAAAAATTTGTCTACCTGAAAATATAACCTAGGACGAGTGTGATGATACATTAACTCAGGAAGGAGGCCAAGATATGAGAACTGCTGTGAGCTTGTGGCCAGCCTGGGCTTCACAGGGAGTTCAAGGTCAGGCACATCCACATAGTAGTAAGGCCCTGTCTCAAAAAACGAAAAGCACAAAAATACTGTTTTAATGCAAAAACAGAGAGAAGATACAAATTAGGATTTCAGTTCACCTAAGATTTCATTTTATTATTTAAACTGTGATACATTAGTTGTCACCTAGAAAAAGGGAGGAAAGAGGAGCAGATGGGTACATAAAAAATGGAAAAGACCAATCCAGTCCTTTTAAACTTCCTTTTTGTATTTTTAGTAAGGGTCTGCAGGATCTCACTGCGTAGATGGGAGTCATAGTGATCTGCCTGTGTTCAGCCTCCCAAGAAATGGAATTGCAGCTGCACACTACCATGCCCAGTCTCCATCACTGTCTTAGTCTGCCTCGGGGGCAGTGCCATCACGGCATGCTGGGGATCCAACCCTGGCTGCTGCACCTGCCTAAGCAGGGACTTTAATCCAATGAGCTATTTGGCTGGCCCTTAACTTCTTTTTTTTTTTTTTCCTTTAATGTATGTGGTACAGAATCTCACTATGCAGTTCAGACTTGTAGTGATCCTCCTGTTTTCAGCCTCCCCAGCACTGGGATTATAGGCATGTGACACCACATCAGGTCTCAGTCACTGTTTCAGCATGCCCTGGGCTGGGCCTGAGTGGCATAGGGTGATGGTGATCAAACACTGGTCCCTGCACTAGCCTAAGCAGGCACTTAGTCCACTTAGCTATCTAGCCAGCCTTGAGAAAAGTATTTATAAAGCCTCATTGTGTTTTTCCCTGGAAAGATCCATAATATTTAATAATTTACATATTTAACATATATTAACATATTGTGTCAATCATATTAATGTATTTTCAGTTGTTTAATTAATTCATCTTTAATGAATTTGTTGATATTTGCAGAACTTATGAAGTATACATAACTCATCTGACTTTACTTCTTATAAGGAAGTTCAGCTTGTTGAAGAAAAAATAAACATCCATATAAACTAAAATGACAGCTTCAGATATGTGATCCAATAGAATTATGTACAATAGACTCTACCACAAACCAAGAAGCAGGGAGGCAACTCACAAAAGACATCAAGGGAAAGGAAACCTGGACACCACTCAAAGTATGAACAAAGAGTTTCTAAAATAACAAATTGTTATAACATTGGATTTAGATGCTGGTAAACAATTCATTATGGCCACAGACTAGCATGTAACGAAAAGAGAAGGAAGAGAAAAAATTGGAGATGCAGAGGAGGCTGGAAAATTAAAACCTCTGTGGTTAGCAATGAGGATTTCCATTGAAAGTATACTGACATTACTGTGTAAAAAACATCTTTGTTTCTCTGAGCTTAGAAAAATTTCTTATAGGAAAATCTTTATCAGCCATTCTATGGAATTTTTGCAACTTAATCATGAGACGCAATTATGCCGAACATTGATATTTTGTTATTATAGGGGTACATCTTAAGTGGATTATAGACATTTTGATTGAAACTACCATTTTTCTCATCAGATTAGTTACCCTAGTTACCCTGACCCATATCCCAGACCGTATAGGACAAAGAAAGCCATTAAGATAGTGAGCTCAGCATGGTGTGCCAGTTTGACTGTTAACTTGATGTATCACCTTCATTGGATTAAGAAGTGGCTGGAAAATTAATAAAGCATTCTCCAGGGTATGTCTGGGTAGATCACAGAGGTATGATTTTGAAAACTATATCGCTCCTCTAAATCATCATCCCCACTCTGCCTGCCTGGCATGGGCTGCCATTGATGGTTCCAACACGGAGCCAGCCAACCATGAATTAGAGAACTACTGACTCTGGAAGTTGAACTCAATGTTTCCAATTTGAAATTGTGGGAGTCAGGAATTATTTCTCACCAAAAGGGAAGCAGACTGCAGCAGCCAAAACACCGATGCCCTGACTGCTTCTCAAAAGACACTGCACATGTCAGCACCCTCTACGAAAGTCCAAATATATTGGCTGGCTGTGGCCTACATGATTGTATCTTAGCATGGCCACCTTTCTTCCTGCCATAGATAGTGGGGATCCATTTGTCTTGCTGCCAGCTAAGGCATGCATCTCGCCCTAGGCCCCAAATAAGTTGTCTCTTTCTGTGATCTCGATCTCTTTGCTTCTTTCTTTGGTCTTTTCAACCCTTTCCAAATTTGGTGGGCAGTTCTCAGACACAAGAATTAGATCAGGTTCTTTCTTTTTTTTTTCTTTTCCAGAAACAATGCTACATCTGGAATCTTCCAGTGGAAACTTCCAATAATTAGTTTAAGTCATAATCTTGACTTCAGTATCTGGCTACTCGCAAGATGTTGAGAAACTCTGGAAATGATAGCTTCCAGATTTGTAAACATTGTTTGAAAATAGAAACAACAAAATAAAACCTGATGACAGTGTATGATAAGTAAAGGCAGTGGAAGTTACACAGGACAAAGCAAATATCTTCACTTGGAAGGAGTTCACAGTCTTACTAAAGATGTTCCATTCAACCGGATCTTGGTGTTGATATTATCTATAGATCAACTGATCTGTCATGTTGTTTTCTAATGCACAAATCTTAAGACATTCCAAAGAAGTATAAAAATCATCAAGTCTTAAAAGCAATTGCCATTTAAGATTTATGACCTATAGAAAAAGGGGAGCTTACAAAATATTTTTTTAAAGCAAGTGAAAAATGCAGATTCATGTTTAAAGAAATAGCTCCCGTGGAAATTTGGAGATTGGTTATAGGAAAGAGGGAATGTTGATGTGGAATATATTTTAGAGAGTAGAGGTGAAGTCTTATAAGACATAATATACCTGTTCTTTAAGTTTTATGTTCTCTTTGTGCTGTAAATAAAATAGAGGATAATATTTAACAACACAGGTATTTAGACCTCATTCAGAAATACTATTAAGTTTAGTAGCATAGGTTACCTCTCAACAGATTAAAGCTGTGACAGATTTAATGACGGAAGTGGCCAAGTTAGTGCCATTTTTAAATTTGTTCACTTGAGGATGCATGATTTCCAAGTTTTTAATAAGTTACAATGTATCAACCTTTTCCCTAAATTTTAGAGATACAAATTTAAAAACTCATGAGCTTTGTCTTCAATAATTTTATGATGTGCAAGTCATTTTAGTACAATATAGCTTATAAACAACTTAAAGGACAGTCACTTGATGAACCTGATAAATATACATATTCGAGGGACCCAAAAGAAATAAATACAAACATTGGCAAAGAGAGGAAGGGTTGGAAAATACAGATACCACAGGTTGGTTTAATACATACTACGCTTCACAATGCTTATTTCAGAGAAATTACATAGGATTCGTGGATGAAATAAGAATGTGTAAAATTTGTTATCAGTAATACCAAAAGAAAATAGGTGGAGAATGGTTCTATTCCCCAAAATTAAAATGATAAGAAGCATCTCCTCCCACTGAGAGAATAATACAAAATTGTCAAGTATTCTCAAGTACCTGAGTGCAAGAGGCTCTTAAAAATAGTTATCTGTTGCTTACAAATCTAAAAATAAATATTTGTGTGTCAGCACAGAATTTGCCAGTGAAACCACAGAGTTTAGTAATATTACCCAGAAAAAATTTCCTGAACAATTTTTATTGTTTAAAGAATTTATAAACAATACTAAGAAGACCTCATACCTCAAAGCAAATGGAGACCATGAACTAATCAAAAATAAGAAAAAAAGAAAATAATTTTTTCCAAAGTATGTAGTGTAATACTTGAGTATTTGGTCTGTCTTCATCCCTCGTCAGATCAATACACCCTAAAAGCTGCAAGCTGGAAAATCTCCATCAACTGTTACACCCTTTCTGTTGGCTTTCTTTATCACCTTCTTTTCTTGGGGCCCGTGAAGACTCTGCAATTTATACTTTGTATTTCTCAGGCACAAAAGCCCTAGAAGAGAGAGAAGCTAATTTTAGGGATTCCTGTAAGTTCTGTTTCTATTTTTCAGAGGTTATTCAGCCATAAGTCAACAAATCACTAGGAACAAGAAAGTAAAAATCTGCCTATTACCTTAACCGCCTATAACCTTATAGGAGAAGATAAGTTTACCCTTCAGTGACTCCTACTACGACCACCAAACTATGACCTGAGAATCAAAAGGAAGACACATCTGAAAGAAAATTTGTAATCGCCTTAGGAAGTAGGAATGGAAGTTGAGCAACCAAATATAATAAAAATGTCAACTCCGTGGGGTATTAATGCCATGCTCACAGCGCATTGTTTAAGGAATGACTTCCTCATCTTTTCTGAAAATCAGCACATCAATTTTGGTCTTCAGTCTTCTTGGTCCTCTCCCACATCCTATTATTCTTCAAAGATCAGTGATTGGTAATATAATTTCCTATTTAGTTCAGAACCCTGGGAAGCCATAAATCCTGACCAGGGCTCTTGAACTTATTGAAGATCTCTTTTTTTGGTGTCATTAAAATGTATACATACATCTGACTGTGTGATGCATAAAATATAAGCATTCATTTCCATAATCATTCAGAGTTTTGCATTGTGCTAAGAAGACTCAGTGATTTTTTTTTTCAGTTTCTCTCTGTGCTTTGTCCGTGGAAGAATGGTGCTTAAAGGGCAGGCTTAGATAATTCACATAGCTAAAGGTCATGAAGTTGGAAACAGAAGAATGATAGAGTTGCTCAGAGTTGCTCATAAAAGTAGGCAAGTGATATTAAGTTGAGGGTATTTGAGTTTAAAGAAATGAGCAATGAATAGGAAGATAAAGTCTGAGAAAAAATATATCTTAAAATGGGGCTATTAGAGAGTTATTAAAAGGCAAGAATATTATAAAAAAGACATATTTATTTGTGGTTACAGAGAAATAATTGAAGTGTCAGTTACTGAATAACATATAGCATGTATATTCTTTATACTTTATTTTTCAAACTTTTCAAGCACACAGTAAGCTAAGTATATACTACTAAGTAAAATATCTACTTGATTTTTGTTCTCTCCAACTTCACCCCACCAAAAATAAAATACAATAAATCATCTAGCTTAATCTTTAGGTTTTTATTAAAATTCAAAAATGCACAATATCTTGAAGCCATCAAGGCTTCTTATGTGTACAATGTGTAAAAGTCACTGTTTTATTTTCAAGTGTTCCAACATCTTCACTTATCCCCAACATGTCTGTGAAATTGGGACAAATATATAACAACAACAACATCAAACCTTGGAAAAGTAGGAGTTATGCTATTCATACATAAAAATCACATTTCAAAATGTTATTAACCTTAAAAACTTATGGAGAGGCTGGGTGAGACATAGAGAAGGAAAAGAGAGAAAGAGAAGATACTGAACTGCTCAAAGCAGTTAGTAAAGAGGATTTTTTAAATTTATGGCAGCAGAATTAAAAGATAAATGTCTGAGATGAAGGCTATGACAATTGCCCTGATGTAAATATGACATATAATGTATATGTAAACTTACTGTGTCAATTTAACATAAAATAATTTTATGACTTGTACATTATTAGATATTTTTCTGTGCAATATTCTTAATAGCTTTATAGCTACTTTTCAGTGGCCAATAATAATACTGACCTCAAATTCACACAGAAGTCAGCTCTGAAAAAAAGAAGAAAAAGAAATTTTACTTTAATTCCACACTATGCCTGCTCTGAGGGTCAATTGAAGTAATCTTCTGGACATTCTTACTTTCTGTCTAATCCCTTCTCTTAAGCACTAAACTTTATATACCAATATTTAGATGGATTAACATTTCTAGATTTTTTTCTATTAACTGCACTGAAATTTTAATATGTCATAGACACTACTTATTTAGTTTGTAGTTGTTTTATACATAGCAAATGTAAGAATTTTCCTCCCCCAAGAAACTATTATCATGGATCAAAGATCTAAATATTAAAAACAGAGATTCTTAATCTGATGAAAGATAGAACAGGCAAATCTCTTCAAGATGTAGTTGTAGGAAAAACACGAACAAGACCCCTATCACATATGAAATATTATAAAGTCAATAACTCAAATCTCATCATATTAAAAAGCTTTTGTTCAGCAAAAGAAACCATCAACATAGTAAAGAGACAACTCATAAATATTTTTGTGTTCTAGATAAAGAACACAAAAATCAAATTCCCTCTAAATTAAAGACACAGACTGTCTTAAGTTATTTTTCTCTCACTGCCAAGACAAAATAACCAACAACCAAGATTAAGGGGAAAAGTTATTTAGCTAATAGCTTCTAGAGATTTCAGTCTATAACCATTTTTCTCCAAAGCAGGCTGATTTGGCAGAGGGTTATCACAGGGTAAAATGTTCCTAATGTCCTTGAGCCTAACATTATACCATCAATTAATTTGAGTGACACAAAGTCTAGACCCAGCTCTCAAAAAGCCACATCTATGACCCCATAAAGCTTTGGACAGATATCTTGACAGAAGCCATAACATTCTACCCCTGTCAACACAAAGATTCATGTATATGCCTTTATGCAAAATTCCATCTCCGAGTGTTGTCAGAGTCTACTGCTGAGAAGTCCAAGTGTAAAGTCTCTGCTGAGATGTAAGCTAAACTTTTAGGTGCAATGCACTGTAAAAATAAAGGACCAGCCAGATAGCTCAGCAGACTAAAGTGCCTGCTTAGGCTAACACAGGGACTGTGGTTCCATCCCCAGCATGATGTACTGGTCCCATCCATGGAGCATGCTGAAACTGCCACTGCGACTGGGTATGATGCCACTCACCTATAATACGAGCTCTTGGGAGGCTGAAAATAGAAGGATCACTATGTGATGTAGCAAAACCCTGTAGACTTTGTAATAAAATACATAAAAAGAAACGACATGTACAGATGAAAGAAAATTAAACACTTTCAACATTCAGTGGCACAAGATAGACATTTCCATTACAAAAGTTACAGAGGGGAAAACAAGGAATGGAAACAAAGCAAGACCAAAATTCAGCAGGGTAAACATTAAATCTCCGAGTTCCACTTCCAGCAAGCTAGGCAATATGTGGCAAGCTATGAAATCCGAAGGGCTTCTGTGGCTCCACACATGTGGCTCTTCCGGTAGTTATAGCTTGCATGAGCTCTTTCTTTGGTTGGCTCTGCTCCTTCTCTGCAATTTTCCTCAGACAATCTATGTTCCTGTCTTCTCCAAAGTTTTGAGAACTCCACCACATCTTTGACTTCACATTTGCAGCTTTACACACTGCTCTTTCAGGTCATACCACCTGGCCTCCCAAGCCTTATCTTGAAATATAGCTGGGTGTTGTCCTGGCCCTACAACTCTTGCATTCTGCTTTCACCTAACAGCAGCACCACCAGGCTGATGCCAGAGTCCAAAGTCAGCTGGAGCATTAGCCAGGTTTCCTTCTCTCTTGGCTATAGAGTGTCTGGATCTGTGAGTACTCTGGAACACTAGAACCAAGAGACACATTTTCTAGGCCACTGACACTCTGGAACATGATACTCTGAGGTTCTCTACTCCAGGGAAGGTCTTTCACTTTTACAATTTTGCAACTGCAAAGGGTGGAGCTGTGCTGCATCTTGTGATGACTTCAGAGCATGTTTTCTATCTAATTTTTTTCTCAACAATCAAGATATCCTCTGCTCTTTTTTTCAGTCTACACTTTATAAGAGCTTCCTTTTTGGCAATACTTAAAACATTATAAATTATTCTTCTCGGGTCTTTGCTCTTTACTCTAAACATAATCCTGGCTAAAACCCCAAGTATAGACATACCCCTGCCTCAAAATTATACTACCTTAAAATTTCTGCAAGATTAATTAGTCTCCTACTCTTAATCTCAATCTCAGGCAAAATCTCTGGACATAACCAAAATGCAGACAAATGTTCTGACAAGGCATAACACACTGCATTGAGTCCAACACCCAGTGCAGTTCTTCCCAGAAGAGACCTCCTGCACTTGGTTTTTAGGTAGGATTTCTATCAGCTTTCTGTTCTCCTGAGCTCTGACCAGAATATCTTCATCAAGTATAGTCTCAAGCATTCCAGCTCTACTCTTTGAGATGTCATCTCCAAGCCTTTCCTAACTTTTCTGCTTCCCACAAACTTGTTCCAGTGACTCTTAAATAACATGATGAAGCCAGGAAGATAGCTCAGTAGAATAAGCACTTGCCTATCAAGTGCAAGGGTCTGAGTTCAATGCCCGGTTACACCAAAAAAAAAAAAAAAAAAATTGGTGAGAAAAAGTCCCAGCTGCAACTCCATCTCTTTGGTACCATATTCTGCTTTAGTTACTTTTTTCATTGCTGAAACAAGAATGCCAACAATACACAAGTTTAAGAAGAAAGGCCTGTTTAACTCAGAGTTTACAGAGGTTTCAGTCCATCCAGTTTGCTTCAAAACAATGTAGTATGGCAGGCAGGCATCATAAAAGAGGAGAAACAGTCCATGGAAAGCATAAGGCAGCAAAAGCAAGCAAGGGACCACCACAGATCTTTTACACTTTTATATTTTATTCAGGCTATTTAGTTGGACAGAAAGTAGCACTCACATCCTTAACCCTAGTGTCCTCAAACTTAGCTTTGTACCATGAATCAATCCCAGCATCACACACTAGATTCAGCCATCTCTGAGAAAGCTCCACCTTTGACCATATGAAGCTTTGGAGGGACATCCCAACTTCTAGACACAACTTATAATCCAATCCAAAACTAAGCATCAAACTGAATAGTCACTTCTCAGATAAAGAAATAGAAAGGGTAAATAAAACTATGAAGAAAAAAAATCATTAAAACTACTGGTCTTTTGAGAAATGCAAATTAAAAGAAGGTTGAGGTTCTAACTAACTTCAGAAAAAAGTGGATACCACCATGAAATTAATAATGAGGAGCTGGGGAGATGGCTCAGTAGAATAAGTGCTTCCCTGGCAAGTACCAGGGCCTGAGTTCAATCCTTGGTTCCAAAAAAAAAAAAAGAAAAGAAAAAGAAAGAAAGAAATTAATAATGAACGCTGCATGGGCTGTGGTGAAAAAGGAATCCTTCTCCACTATTGTTGGGACTATGGGCTGGTGAAATCATTGTGGAGATCAGCATGACCAGTTTTCAAAAACACTAAAGCTAGAGGTTACATCTGGCCTAGATACTCATTCCCCTTGTTTGTATCTTCCTGAAACAAGTAAAAGCATCATACCACCATGTCATAGGCGCAGCCACATGTATAACAACAGAACATCCAATAGCTAAATCGTACAAATGCCCAACATGACTATCAAGGGATGAATCAATTTTTAAAAATGTGACTTTCTATGCAGTTGAGTAATACTCTGCCATAAAGAAGGACAGATGGATGCATCTTGAGATCATGCTTTTAAGTGAAATATTTTTAAATTTCACATGGTTTCCCTTGTGTGGGAAATAAAAAATGTAAGAAAGAACTGAAGTGGATGATAGATATTGGGAGGTAGGAAGAAAATGTTCAAATGGGAAGAGAACAAGGGAGGAAGGTAGGAAAGGAAAATAAAAAAGAATGGAAAGGAAAAAAGGAAAGTTCTTTATGATGAAAGTGATAAATATATATGATAAATATGTACTAATAAAAAATAGTTTTAAAAAAATGAAACAATTTCCACACCATTGCTGGTGAGGAAATCACCCCACTGAAAATGCATGTGTTAAAGGGACAGCGAGGTGGCTCAACAGTCTAAAGTGCCTGTTTAGGCAAGCTCGGGGACTGGGATTTGATCCTCAGCAACCACGTGCCATGCCGCCCCAGCCTCAGGGCATGCTGAGCTGGCCACGGAGTCCGGTCTCCTGCCTGTAATCTCAAAGCTGGGGAGGCTGAAAACAGGAGGATCACTATGAGTCCAAGATGCTTAGTGTAACCCTCTACCAGATACATTTAAAAAATTGCATGTGTTACATTTGTTTCTCGGAGCCAGAGTTACAAGTGTTTGGAATCATGTAATTCTTTATTGTGTAGTACCAACTCACAAATGGTAGGGATCTTTTATTTCTTAGATATTGAAAAAAAAATCAGGTCAGTAGTTTCTCAGTATTTAAAAATATAAATATTTATTAGAAAAGAGACACAATGTCTCCAGAGAGGAACACAAGGCTGAGGACTATGGCGGCATTGCAGTTTTGTCCAGCAAGCCTGAGGCCATGAGCATGACAAAAGAAAGAAGGGGAACAAAAACATTCCTAATAACGTATGTAAATGCTTCTCATTTAAAAAGTAAGGTGGAACTTCATGCCTCCCCTATTGATGATCAGCTGAATTCATGACAAAATTCTGATAAATCAAGGAACAACAACAACAAAAAGTTTGCTAACTTTACAGTAGAGGAGCCTAGCAGCCCCCACCCTACCCACACAAAAGCACTTATATCCCCATCAATGCCAGGGGGTGTTTTAGAGCTCCTGGTAATAATGTGGTAAGAGGGGCACTTTGCTTCCGTGATACACTTTAAAAAATGGCATAACCATAGTCTTAATTTTGAGGAAAAAATTAGAAAAATCCAAATCAAGGTGAATTCTTCAAAATATTTCATTAGTATTCCTCCGACAGTCAAAGTCACAAATAACAAAGAAAACCATTACTATAGATCAGAGAACACTGAGGAGAAATGACCATTTCATCCAAGTGATAACATTACTTTAAGTCGAGAAATAAAGGAGGCAGATAATAGAAAAGCTGACTAGACATAATTAAAGTCAAAATAAATGAGTAGTGATGATCAATGTCAGTTTTCACAAACACACTACAGTACTGTAAGATATTAATCACAGAGGAACTAGAGTTAAGGGTATATGGAGCTGTCCACAGTAACTGTGTTTCTCATAATCTGTAATTATTTAAAAAATTTGTTCAAATAATGTCTGTCTAATACATATACAGACTCACAGAGAGAGACACACACACACAACACACACACACACACACACACACATTTGTGAACATACCCCAGTGCAATAGTGCCCTCAGCTGAGAAGTCTGTTGGCCTGAACATTTTAAAATGCACATCCAATCCTCCTACTCCCCTGTCAAAATTCTCAAGTGACTGTCTCCCCAGAACAACGATCACAGCAGACCTTCATTACACAGCATCTGATGACCTTTCCAAGCTCATCTCCTCCACTCCACCTCTGGTGCCCTTCATTCGCCGGGTGCCGGGTGTTCCTCAAGTGCATTTGTGCTTCACATTTTCATAACTTCACACCACCTAATTGTGGGAGACTGGACCTCATTTGGAAATACATTACAGAGGGGATTTGTCTGCATTTAAGAATGATTAAATGGAACCAGGAGAATGGATGCTTGTGTTCATTTTAGTTATTCTCTGTTACCTACAGTAGTTATCCTGTCTGACAAAAATCTTTTGATCAAAGATCTAGTCACGTAGGTTGTTGCTTGCTTGAAAAATGGCCTGCGGTGTCCTAGGAATGAACTAAAGATGAAGCGGCCAATAGTATGTGCAGTATCCAACCTCTCAATTTTATCTCTCAGCTATGCTCACAGTAAAATGCGATGGATGGATCTCAGAAACACATTTACATTAAGTATATGATGCTGTTATAATGATAAGATAATAATGATAAATGGAGACTGCATCTCAGAGTACTCTAGATTTAAAACACAACTTGTATAAGAAATAATAGAGGTTTGGTTTTGTTTACTTTGAGGACATTATTTAGTAAGATGTATAATTTATTATCTTTGCATCCTCTTTGATGCATAAAGAATTTAAATCTTTCCAGATTCAATAGAACTCATACTGAAAATATGTCGGAGCAGGAATGACTTTATAACAATAATTTTTGAGGTAAAATTGCAATATAGGACCTCTGTCCTTAATAAATAATATTTTCACTCTCATTTTATGATTTCCCTAAGATAATCTCATTTACATGAATACTTAGTTAAATAAAAATTAATACTCACTGAAAGGATTATTTTCTGTTTCAAATATATTTCTATGAAAAGTAAAATTTCATTTTGAGACACTTCCATTTTTAATCAAAGTGTCACATGAGCAAAACAATTGGCCACAGCAGTGGAGAATCTTTTTTCACAAGAAAAACAGTGAAACAGAAAAGACAATGAAGGATGAGTGTGCACTGACAAGGTCAAGAAGCAGCATCATTAACTAATGAGTTCAGCTTCAGAGCTGCGAAAGTCCAATTATTTCAAACAATAGTGGAAGGGTTTCAAACTATACCTCTTGGGTGGTGATTCAAGGTACAAGCGTAAGAGAACAATAAAGGAGCAAGTTTCAGGTTTTAGGGAATCTGCAGAATCCCTACAGCCTGATGTCAGTGTGCTCATATCTCTCACAATAGGTGGAAATGTACTCTGCTCAGCTCTTGTAATCAAAAAGGAAGAATCCCGGTAGGTAACAATGAACTGAAGGAGCTACAGTATAATATGCTGTAACTGCTCTTTTCCGATGTATTCTCCTTTGTACCTATTAAGATTCTATATTCCTGACTTTGAAGAATAGACTAGCCCTCTCCCTTCAGAGACTAGCCTTGTTAGTTTGTATGCAGAACTGTTTCAAAGATTTAACAAACAAATAATGTTAAACAACAGAGCAAAGTACATGGGACATCAACATTAACTAAATGGAAGGCTGTTGTTATTTATGTTATTTCATTCTCATGGCCATACATTTCAATAGTGACAAACTTGAAAATGAGAGAACATGCTCATAAGCTATTTTTGGAAAAGAGAGTGTCTTTATTTATGAACAATATTTATTGAATAAATGAGTACAATCTTGTACAAAACATGTTAGGAAAATTATTGTCAGCACAAAGAAGACTGTCAGGTATCTCTTGTCAATGAAAGAAGGAGGAGACTCCTTAACCAAGAATCATGATTTTTCTCACCAATCCTCAGAAATAAAAAAAAAAGTAAGCATTGGCTGGTGAGATGGCTCAGTGGTCTAAAGCACCTACTTAGAACAAGCTTAGCAAAGCACAGGGACTGTGGTTCAATCCCCCAGCACCATATGCCAGCCAGCCCCGCCCCCTGGTGGGCTGAGCTGGACACACACACACAAAATAAATAAATAAATAAATAAATAAATAAATTTTTAAAAAAAGACTCATAGCATTTCGACCTTATTATTTTTATAAAATGTGGCCACAGATACAGAAAAATGATTTACCATTCTCAGTAAGCAGAGTACAGTTTTCTTGCAACTTTAGCTTTCTGTCTAAACTTGAGTTTGTTTCAACTAACAGATATGTAAGTCTTTCAAACTGTTTTTTGAACCTATTAATCACATTGGGAATAAAATGAGTCTGAAAAGATGTACAGAAATGATAATTACTGAAATTTTAATAAATTTCAGGAAAATTCCTTGTGGTTGGCATTTATCAGTTTGTTTAATTGTCACAACACTTAGTGGTAAATGAGGTCATCTATTGTGTAGATAAGGAGATCAGGAATAAGAGAGTTTGAGAAATTACCAAAGGATATGGTATAGTCAACTTCCTGTAGCTATAAGGAAATTTGTGAGATGCTTAACTCGTAAAAAAAAAAAAAAAAAGGAGAATTATGGCTCAGAACCTTGGGGAGTCCAGTCCAAGATGAAATGCTCTCATCTCTTTTTATGCTTGGTGATGTCAGCACATCGTAATGGAAGTGGAGGCCAATTAGGAAGGGTGCAGTGTGCACAATTCCTGCTGTGCACATCCTCTCCATGACATAATGACTTCTCAAGGCTCCACTGCCTCACAGTCCACCCTACCATCTCCTAATCCACAAATCAAGCCTTTAGGGCCCGCCAAATAGATTAGCGGATTAAAGCTCCTGAAAGCAGATGCAGGGGCTGGGGGTTCGATCCCTGGGCCTGCTGTGCTGGCCTCGCCCCCAGGGCATACTGAGACAGCAATTGGCACTGGGTATGATGGCTCCAGCCTGTAATCCCAGCTGTTAGGAGTCTGTAAATAGGCGGATCACTACAACTCTGATCTAGTAGTGAGACACTGAACACCCTGCAGACCCTTCCCTGAAATACAAAAAAAAAAAAAAAAAAAAAAAAAAAAAAAACAAGCCTTTATACATGACTTTTAGGTGGACATCATCAATATTCAAACTGCAGCACACATATAGCTGTCAGATAAAAAAGCAACCCCTGTCTCTGGGATTGAGATTATACTAGTGTCCATTCCACTGCAACTATCTCCCTAACTCAAAAGAGATGCCATGATTTTGATCTGTTATTCAGAATCACTGAAGCAAGTAGGCAGTATTGAAAACTTCAGAGCAAAGTTCACTTGATGCATCACAATTTGCAACAGAGATTAGCTAATCAAAGTACTCATGATAACCTAATTGGTACCATGTTTTATTGCTTACAAAGCACTTTCTGGTAATTACTAATCTGATTCTTAAAATGATGATGTGTGGCAAGGATTTCACTCCTAACTTTTGGTTGAAGAAGCGGAGGTTCAAGGAAATTGATTGGCACACCTTTCAATGGTTAAACCTCTAAAGAGTCAATGCTGGGAAATGAATGCATTGTAGCTCAATATCATGTGTGCTGTAGATACAGTATATGCCACTTACCAACAGGGTGTGATGATCCAGAGTCAAGCTCTCAGGGGTCCTGCTCCTTTTCAGAAATGATGTGTGCTACATTCCTCAGTGGGCAGTTACCCTTTCATCTACACTCTTAGCTCCTGCTTATGATTATGGTCTTTTTTTCTCAAGAAATCTTTTCAAAGGCCACTCCTTGCCCTGGGAATACAGATTTGGGTCTGAATTCTTTCATGCCTAATGCCACCTGGGAACACTTCTATGATATTAAGGACAACACTGCGAGCATGTTCTGCCTTCAGCTTGCATCTATCATTCCTGTAGAAGGACATGAAGTCAATATTTTCTTTTGTCCCACAGAAACTGTTACAAATTCAGCTCGTCAAAGTTGTAGTCATATAATATCTTCCATAATGTGTTAAACTTTGTTGATAGCCTTTGTTAAATAATCTCCTTATGTCATCTATACCTGTGGTACTTGAGACATATATACATATATA
>NW_004524587.1:23319939-23322233 GCF_000260255.1 Octodon degus
ATCTTGTACAGCAATTAACCACTAAGAAGAATATATGCAGTGTATTATTTGTAGAAACTGTACTTTTGATTTGATTTGAAACTGTCTCATTGCTATATGTTTATCAATAAAACTTTGAAAATAGAATAAAATAAAATGTCAATGCCTTAACACAGGAAGATTTATTGATTCCTAGCTAGGACATTTATGTAGCTGACATGCAAAGGACATAACCAATTATTGGATTCAGATTGTGGGATTTTAGCAGCAAAGGCATTAATGAGTGCTATTCTTATTTCTAAGCTTGAAAAATAAATCTTCCTCACTAGAATTTTACACATTTACCTCCTTTTCATTCTACTTGGCAAATGTCTTGTTTCTGTGTTGATTGGGGAACTCATTAGATTTTCATGGATGTATTTCTAACAAGAACAAAAATACTGGGACTGGGGAAATAGCTCAGTAGAATAAGTCCTTGCCTGACAAGGGCAAGGTCCTGAATTCAATCCCCAGTACCACCAAAAAAAAAAAAAAAACCACCAAAAATATTTATTCACTGTTTGAAATATATACCAACATAATATTTTTAGGACAAGAAAACATGGTAGCCATTTTTGAAGGGTATTTTCATCTTTGAATACTATGTACTAATAACCCAGGCAATTTAAACAATTCTGGTAAAGTTTATGTATGCTTCATCACCCGACTGAATAGAAGGTTATCTCATCAATTTCTTTATGAACATGATACGTGTGATTTCATGTAATCTACAAAGAATTTTTTTCTTAGTAGCTGCTTTATTGTCCTTATGTTACAAGTGGCGAAGCATAAGACAAAACTGGTAAGTGATTTAGCTAAGCTCAAATGTCTTGTAGATGTAGAATCAGGACTTACATTCAAGAAAATTTTATTCCATTTTTCATGACCTTTTAGTTATTATACATTTCCCAATGGTGTACCAAAATACAACTCAGTGTTTCAAAATGCAGAAATTTCATTTTTTAATATGCAAATGTAATACATATGCCATCCTTTGCCAATCAAAATATGTCTTATTTATGCACTCAAGCAAGCGCACTGTGTGTGTGAAAGGAAAGAAAATAAGATTAATAGAAATACTCAGACTGAGAAATTAAGTTTGAGGACTGAGAGAGCTATTGTCATCATAATTAGTTATGTAGTACACTATTTCTAAGTGATACTTATTTTAATCTAAAAAACTTTCAGAGACTATATGCTGACTATGTAATTATTTCCAAACTTTCCTCATTCTTTGGTCTCAAAAGCCACATGGAATCCCAAAATGAGTCCAAGTCTCCCCCGTACCTCATTGTCTTTACTAATACTTTATCTGGCTTGCAACATTTTTAAAACTTCTTTACCTTGCTGTTCCCTCCCTATATTATCAAATGTATCCTCTCGGCAATCTCTCCTTTATAAACATAACACCATGAATAAAAACAATGAAAAGAACCCATGATTTCCTTACTTGTGTGGGAACACTCAAAGTTGGGAAGCTTAAGAAAGGTGGTGAGATGTGTACAATTTTGTGAATATATTATTTTAAATATAGACTTATATAGGTTAAAAGGGTTAATTTTATTGTTGCTGAATTTTCTATCAATAATCTAGACACTGTGGTTCAAATTCAGATAACCATGAATTTGATTCATTATTCAACCACATAGTGTCTGCGTGATTATCAGCAAGATTTTTAAATTTTGTAACGCCATTAAATAATTTGTGCATTAAGATTGAAAAATTTTGCCAGCTCCCTGCTAGTTTGAGGTTTGAAGTAAATTATTAGGATAAAATTTATAACAAACTGTGCCTAGTAATCAGAGAAACATAACCTCATCAAAAATATTTTTAAATAAAATATAAAGTTATTCATATTTGTTAATGTTCGTTTTGTTGCCTATACATTTGAGGATATGTCAAAAAAAATCCTCATCCTCATAAATGTTTTGTGAAGTGCTCTCCTAAGTTTTCTTCTGGTAGTGTGTAGTTTCTGACTGTATATTTAGGTCTGATACATTTTGAATTTTCTTTTATATGTGCTTAGAGATAACCATCCAGTTTCATTCTTGTGGATATGGATATGCAGGTTTTGAAACATCATGCATTAATAATGCCACCCTTTCTCCAACATGTTCGTGATAACTTTGTCAAAAAGCAATTGGCTGCAGAAACATGGATTTACTTCTGAGTTTTCTACTCTGTATCTTCACTTAGTGCCCCTGTTCTATGGTGGTACCATGATGTTTTGGTTACTTTGTCATCTCAGTATGTTTCTTTTTTCTTTTTTCTTTTTT
>NW_004524587.1:23322333-23324763 GCF_000260255.1 Octodon degus
ATATTGTATTATATGTACAGTGGTACATATGCATGTTTACACATGTGTATAGATAGATGATAGAAGATGATAGACAAATACTTAGATGATAGATACCTCTAAATTGATAGATGCATCAATTTGCATGGATCCAACCTTACTGTACAAGTCAACTTTCTGTCTCCTAGAACAAAAAACACACAAAAATCTCCCTCACTCTGAGCGCTTTAATTTTATTTATTTATTTAGTGTATTTGGGACAGGGTTCACTAGGCAGGTTGGACTTGTAGTGACCCTCCTTTCTCAGCCTCCCCAGCACTGGCATTATAGGCATAAGCCACTATACCTTGTTTCAGTGGCTGGCTCAGGGTGCTCTGGGTGGATCTGGAATGGCATGTAATACTGGGTATTCAACCTAGGTCCTTGTGCTTGTCAGGCAGGTTGTTAGACTGTGGAGTGATCTCCCCAACCTGAGAACTTTAATTTTATAAAGTAAGATGTGTTCTGATTCTAAATGACAATGTCCTATAGTCAATTATACTCAAGAATTTTTATTGTTGTTGTTTTGCTAATGCTTGAAAATGGATCACAATTCTGGGTGACTATTTTTCGATTTTTTAAAATGCATTTTAGTGAAGGGTCTACAGGGTTTCACTACACAGATTGAGTTGTAGTGATCCTCCTGTTTTCAGCCTCCCAAGCACTGGGATTACAGGCGCGTGTCACCATACCAGTCTTAGTCGCCCTCTCAACATTCCCCAGTGGCAAGGCTGGTACAACACACCAAGGACTGAACCATGGTCCCTACACATGCCTAAGCAGGTGCTTTAGTCCACTGAGCTATCTTGTCGGCCTATTTTAGGATGTTTAAGCCATTCTATACATAATACAAACAGCTAGAGTTTTCATGGGACATATTGGCATCAAAACAAAAAGAAGAGGATGAAATCATACGAACACAGGAATTCTAAGAACAAAGATGTTCCTCCTGCACCAGATCAAAATACGTTGCACAGAAATTTAGTTCATTGGCTATTTCCAGGGATAATGTGCCTGCATTTCATACCCATAAAACTTCCCAGAGTATTTTTGAGAAATCAGAATTATCCGTGCTCACAGTCATTTTGTTACAGGTAAGCACCATGTCTTTTATTCTTCTGCAAGCAACTGGATAATGGTATTTGGTGGTAAAATCATAAACCACAAAACTGAATGAAAATTGACTTTGACTTAGGCTGGAAGTCAATTCACGCATAGCAGGGCCTGAAGTCATCAGGCCCTGTGACCATCTATCAAGGAGAAGCATCTGAATCTACTCTTTCTCAGCTCAGGATCTCTAGACAAGCTCATATTTTAGCTGAAGAAAGTAATCAGTAAATTTCTCTTTAAGCATTAGAAGTCAAGAGGATTTCTTTTGTTTATTTGGTTTCATTTTACTTAATATGAGCCTTCTGAGGCACTGAGATGCTTTAAATTTTTGCTACTGAGAATCTTGCACTCACCTCGGTAGCATTAACTTCTGTCGGTAACGATGCTCTGGCTCCTATCAAAATGATAATATAAAACATGATTGCAAGCATTGATTAAACACTTGCATTAAGTGAGAAAGAATGTGGAAACTTTAACCTGATGAGTACATCGAATGCTCACAACCCCAGGAGAAAAGGATTAAACTTTTCATCATACAGATAAGAAAAGTGAGTCCTAGAGAGAAGAAAAGAAATGACTTGCTCAATTCCACAAAGCCAGCATGATTGAGTGCACTATAAGTTCATCAGAATTCATTTTCATCTTTCAGTAGGTGCTAAACTACATTTTCCAACTTTCTAGTTACGGGCGGCAATGCAATTAACATCTGGCCACCAGAACGTGAGCAGAAATGGTGAGACTCTTCCTGTGTGAACACATTTAAGAAGTGAGTGGTCTTCGTTCTACTGCATATGGATATGAAGAATTTAGAGCGTCATTTGTTGAGGGCCCTCTCCCTTCTTCAACATATGTGCTTGGTGACTTGGTCAAAAATCTGTTGGCTGTGGTGATCTTCCTCAGGCACGTACCCTGATCAGTGACTAGATGGGGAATTGTCCAAGACTGTGGAGAGTGACGGAATCAATAACATAAGAAGATTGAATTGTAATAGCTCTGTATCCCACCATCCCCAACTCCCATAGATGTCCATTAGTCATTTTTAATACAAGAAATACATTTTTTAAAATGTCAGTGCCATTCCTGCTAACCTGCGCCGGCGGGACCAGTCCCAGCCCAGGCGCATCATGGCCCGGACCCTCTCCCACCCCCTCGGACAGCCCCCCACCACTCCGCCGTACCTCCCCCACCCCTCCCGCTCAGTAGGAATTTCTGCCGACTTCCTGGAACCCCCAGACCCAGTCCTAGCCCAGGTCCGGTGAGTGTGTGGAGAGCTTCCTGCTAACCTGCGCCGGCGGGACCAGT
>NW_004524587.1:23332285-23334528 GCF_000260255.1 Octodon degus
AACATGAATTATCTTTTCAATCTTTACTGTTCCTTTAAATTTATTTCACCAGAACAGCTACACGTTCCAATATTTTTACTATTAACTATATATCCAAGGTAAATAATTCAGTATATGAAAGAAATACTTGTAGTCTCATGTTTATTGCAAAATCATTCAGAATAGGTAGATATGGAGTGAACTTCAGTTTCCATCAGTAGGTAAGTGGAAAGTTTACCTATAATAATCATAATTCATGATAATATGTATATATGTTACTCAGGTATAAATATGAAATAAATCATTGCATCAGATTGGATGAGCTTAAAGAGCATTTCAATTAAAATAAGTGAGGTACACAAATACAAATGCCACAAGTGGAATGTGTATTATGTAAATACACACTATGTATGAAAACATATGTGTATATACACATGCATACATATATACCTATATGTAATGAAAGCAGAGAATAGGAAAGTGATGAATGGGGTTGAGAGGAGGATTAATTAGGATGAGTAACAGGCACAGGGGTGCAGTTGTCTAGGACTACTAGTTTTAAATATTCTATAACACAATGAGGCAAATATGTTTTATAATATTTGGTCATATATTTCAAAAAATAACTGGTGAAGAGAATTTTGAATATTCTCAACACAGGGAATTGCTAAACATTTAAGGAGAAAATATGCCAATAATTCTGATAAGCTCATGACAGATTGAATGTTTGTGCTGGGATGTCAAATTGTGACTCAGAAGGTGCATAGAACTAAGCATCTATTAAAATAATGCATGCATAATTGACAAAAATATCCTTAGTACTGATACCCTCAATATTATGTTGCTCTCTTTTGAAGAAACACTAAGCTTCACATTCTTTCCTAAGGTTTATCAGATTCTGTTTTCTAGGTGTGTATTCTACTTCTGTTCATGTTACTCCTCTTGTCAAAATGTTTATTGCCATCATTTTTTAAGTTGATGGAATAAATTATTAGTACAGACCTTGTAAGTACAGCATTTTCTTTTCTTTTGATTACTGAAATGTTTCTGAAAATTTATAGAGGTATTTACCTAAAAAAGAGAAAGCATAAAACACCACGTCAAAAACGGATGCAATGGACCTGGCTAGTGACAATCACTCTCATTTCTTCTTTTTCTGTCTCTTGTCTTCCTCCCCAACTCTTTCTCTTCCTCATCTTCTTCCTTCTTTTTCTCCAAATTCTCATCTTTCTTCCTTTTGCAAACTCTATGTAACTGGCATGAACATTAAACGTGTGTGTTATTTCCATGATTGTATCCTACAAAAAGAATTTATACAAATGATATTATACCAGGATCCACAAATCAGCAAATCAGATTGGAAATTTACCAACCTGCTCAGAGGTCCCACCTTACAGCCCACTGAGCATCAGGCAGCAAGCGTTCTTCTTCACTCTTAGATAGTAAGCCTCTTTTCTGTATCAGTATCACCATTCTCTCTAGAACAGCTATGTCCTTTTCTGCATTGCACTCTTGCTGTTGCTTTTGGTTCTTTCGTTTGGACTGCTCTTCTCTAATATTTTTCTCTCACTTTTAAGGTCTCAGTTAAAGTGCTTTCTTCCCGCAATGTAGATTATGTACCAACTGCAATGCATTTTACATATTCTGCCACTTTATTTCTTTTCACTGTATCCAGGTGGTGATGAATAATTGCACACTCCTTCAAAGCAATTATTACTTGACAAACATTTGACTTAGTTCCCCTTCTCTCAAACAGAAATTATTCAAGAAGGCAGCACACCATTATAACTCTTTTGTCGTTATTTATTTCTTTGAGACACGGTCCTACTATATAGTTTAAGTTGGTCTTCGATTTGTAGTAATTCTTCTGTTTCACCCTCCTGAGTACTGGAATTACAGTGATGTGTCAATATTAACTCTTTTTGAAAAAAAATAGAAATACAATATCTGTTTAATGACTGGAAAGAAGTAGTTTTTTCCCTAATCCAGTGATTTGGGCAAATCCTTAACAATGATTGGCAGAATGAGTTCCCCAGTCTCTGAATGGCTTCAGTACAACTCACATAGTTGTTTTTAGGAATCTGACTCACAAAATGAGCTTTGTGGAATTCAGAGTAATGAGAAACAATTCATTGGCTTACGTGGAGTAGACCACACAACCATACTAAGAAAAGCATCAAGGGCTCTGGCCTCCGCTGGAGCACACAGGCACTTCCTGCTAATTCAGAGAGACATCAGCTTGTACTGGCAGACAGATGATCAGC
>NW_004524587.1:23334903-23346632 GCF_000260255.1 Octodon degus
CTTATTCTACTGAGCTCTCTCTCCAACCCCTTGTCTTGATTTCTTAATTCAAGCCTACATCAGAGACACCTGTAGGAAAAGATGAATTCAATGAGTGAGGAAAACTGGACTTTAAATTCAAATTTATCTATTTATTGTCATTTCTTCCTAAGATTCTCTGATATCTTTTGTGTCCAAGGAACTTTCTTGCCTTCTAAAATTGGAATAAGGGCTGGTGAGATAGCCCAGCAGACTAAGCACTTGATAGGCAAGCTCAGGGACTGGAGTTCGATCCCTGGTACCACATGCTGGGCCTGTCCCACCCCCAGACGTGCTAAAGTGGCCACTGAATCGAGGTGTGATGGCAAACACCTGTAATCCCTACGGGGGGAGGCTTAAAACAGGAAGATCAATGTGAGACTGAGCTGCATAGGGAGACCCTATACCAAAATACATAAAATTAAAATTAAAAAAAAAATCATGAAATTGGAATAAGTAAGTCCACTTCTCAGAGTGCTATGAAGATTTATCTTTTTTTTCTTTTGACTCTTCTCATTATTCCTTTGGAGACATGTTTATTCTTTTATGCATGCCACTTATCTTAAAATATATTTAGACTACCTTCATCAGAATCACTTACTGGTCAGAGAATTTGAATGCATACTAGCAATTATTCTGAACTACTTGATTAAATAAGATTCAGATGGCACAGTTTTGGTCACAGGCAAAGTGTATTTTTCCTAATTTGAGAGCTATGTTTCTGAAAGCCTTATTTCACTACTTAATCCAGAAACTTAAGCTCTAAGTTTTAAAAAGTTTAACAAAATGTGTGATACCCCACTACATATATCTGAAGACTTTAAAGGTGTTCAATATGAACATACTTTTGTTTTATATAGATAGTTTGAATTAAATACAAAATTAGCCTCCTTGACTAGATCAAGATGACCTATTCTTCAGGAGGATGTTAGATACCTGCTTATCACTGTTTTAAATACGTTTAGATATATTGCCTTCCTATATTTTCCTAAGAAACATGAGAACTCATCTGGCCTTCTACCAAATCATCAACATGTAATATATAATATTTCTTTTTTATAAAATGTGTTTGGTATATTGTCTCACTACACAGCTCGGACTCACAGTGATCCTCTAGTTTTCAGCCTCCCCAGCACTGGGATTACAGGTGTGTGCCACCACGCCCAGTCTCAGTGGCCAATTTAGTGCTTCCGGGGCCAGGGCCCATGTGGCATGTGGGGCTGGGGATTGAATCCAGAGCCCTGTGCTTGTCTAAACTTCCTAAGAGGGAACTTAGTCCATTGAGCTATCTCATTGGCCCTAATATAATATTCCTTTACTGTATTTCATATAATGATAATTGTATAATTGGATTGGAGAATTTGTCAGTGTTTACTGACAATTGCATATACAGAATCTGATCTGTATTTGCCTAGTTTCCAAAAGGATCCAGTGTAGAATTTACAGAAGCACTCTTTTTTTTTTTTTTTTTTTTTTTTTTTTGTGGAACTGGGGATTGAACTCAGACCCTTGTGCTTGCTAGGCAAGCGCTTATTCTACTGAGCCATCTCCCCAGCCCCCCAGAAGCACTCTTGTGTATGCCCATGGAGCTTCCACCTGGGGGAGATTTTGGACCCAGCATCAAGCCAAATCCAGAATCTATAAACACAGGATTAGTTGAGTAGCAGTATGTCCATAACCAGTAGATTTACAATATGTCAGCAGGAAACTGCCATTTGGGGAATGAAGGTAGATCTAGAAGTAAAGAAATAAAAGTGGAAGCAGAGAAAGGAAAAGGAGGCAAAAAAAGCAGCAACTAATATTATTTCTTGATTTCTTATCCCTTAAAATGTCATCTATAGTAGTGATTCATTTTTTCAAGGTTCTTTAATTTTTGTTTGTTTTCATTTAAAAGCCAGTATTCACTGTTAAGAAGGAGAGAAATGATTAAATTCTGTTTTCTGCTTGCTTTTCTTTTCAGTTCTAAGTGAACTCATCCTTTGCAATAATGTTGCACATATCCTTCTCAATCTTAAGTGGGGAGAAGAAAACATCTCTTCAAATATTAAGTTAGACGAATTTATAAAACCAAACATAGTACTTGAAGTGTACATTATTTGATTGACAAATTCATGTTGATTTCATGGATTTCCAAGGATTAAAATATTTGACTATATATGAAATAAAGACATCACTTCAGAACCTATACAAAAACAAAAAATGAAAACCAGAACTTCTTTGGGAATATGGATACTTTACGGGAGAAAAAATTGTCCTTTCAGCTTTAAAATAATTACAACAGATATTGAACGAATATAAGAAAACTATACATAGCAGTGTTCATCTGCAAACTCGACACCTAATATATGTCTTCAATTCAAATTGAAGATTTATTTCACATTTAATATTCCCTAAATTAAGATGAGTCATATAATATATGGCTCCATAAAATTAGTCATGACAAGGCAGAAAAACATCAAATTTTGTGTTAAGATGTCCTTTTTCCCACTGTATCTACTGTTGTCATGATCTATAAAGGGGCTGCCATGATAATCATCCATGATTGTATAACTACCTAGAAGTGACTCTTTTATTTTTCAGTCAACAACAAAGAATAACAAAATAATTTGATGAACATAATATGAATCTGAGACATCTGATAACATTTCACTTGCATTATCTGGTAATATTAAGAAAGTTACAACCAAAGGAAAAATGTGAGCTCAATATCACAAAAAAATGTTGGCATAGGAAGCTTCGATAATCACTGAAGCAACCAGAAAGCTAGGAAGCACTAATAGAATCAATTTCTGTGAAACTCTGGAATCTAAAAAAATAACCAGGGGAATGCTTAAAGAAGAAAAAGGCCTGTGCTCTAAATCTTGATAAGGAAATGGTGCAACAATTTACTTACTCATCATAGAATTTGTTTTGTGTATTCTGGATACATTTTGCAAGTAGCAGAAGGTCAAACATGCATCTTCTTATAAAAAGTGTGGCCACACTTTGATCGTTCTTTTTTGATCTGTAGTTACTAGCACAGATTCTTGTCTTTGCCTTGCCTTTCTAGGGCTGGAGTAGACTCTAGAGCTGGTATGTATTCAGGCATGTAACAACATATAATACATATGCCTGAGTGGAGCAAATGGAGCATGTGAGGATGGAGTAAGATACACTCTAATACTAGAAGGGGAAAAGATGAGGAGGAAAGTGCTTGGGGCTAATGTGCTTTGGCCAAAAATAGATAAAGGAAAGCACTTAGAACACAAGTTCAAGGATGGATCCAAGCTCAACAAAGACCTGAGTAAATTGTAATCTTGACCTCTGTCTGGTCCCTTTTGCAAAAGCAGAAGGTGAATTTGAAATATGTATCAAAGTGGTCTGCATAGACATTTCACAAATGTCTCAGGTCTGATAGTCTGCAAGTCAAAGAGAGTATTTTTTTTCTTTTTTATATTGTGTTTGTTTTCATTGCATGTGTCTAAAAGAAGTTTTGTCAGGTCACAGGCTAACTGCTGAGGAAAGGACAATAGAAGAATCTAATTTCTAGAAAGTTTGAGTTTTTATCCAAATTACAAAACATACAAAGAAATAGGAAACTAAAGCTCATTAATACAAAAAAAATAACAAGTATCACTTCTGAGTAGACTGGACTTCAGACACTGAATTTTAAATCAAGCAATTTAAATACGTATAGCTTTTGGTCAGCTATCTTAAATGCAGTCAAAGACCTAATGGAAACTATTGGAGATGTGCCTAATAGAAACCAAGAGGACAAAGTATGAAGAAATAAAAACTACCAGTAAAAATATGGAAATTATATGAAGAAACAAAATTCAATAAAAGAACAAATTATATGAAAAAACAAAATAAATGAACATGAAGAAAGGCCAAGAGCCAAAATAAAATTTACTAAAGCATTTTAATGCAAATTTGAGGAAATAGGAAACTGAGCAGCAAACTTTAGGAGAGGACAACTAAAACTGCTGAGGATCAGAAATAAAAAACAATGAAGAAAAATCAACATCTTAATGAAATTGTGGGATGGGATCAGGATTGATGGATGGATGTATTATGAGAAGCCCAGAGGGAGGAAAGGGTAGAGAAAATATTGGAAGGAACAATGGCTGAAAATTTTCCAGATTTGATGAAACACATGAGCATCTAAAAAACTTCATAAAATCCAAGTAGGGTAAACTCAAAGAGATGCTCACCAAAATAAACTAAACTAAATCAATGGGTATTAAATGCAAAACAGAAATATTTAAAATGACAAGGGATTAGTAACACATATCATGTTAATATGATATTCAGTAAACTTAGTATCTAATTTATCATATTGCTCTTGGAAGACAGAAAAAATGCTTCAAAGACAAACAATGTGTTACGAGAAAAAATAAAACTCATCAAGGATTCTCCAGCTGGTAATATTACCTTTCAAAAGTGAAGGACAAATAAAGACCTTCTCATGTAAACAAAAGCTCAGACCATTTAATGCTCTCGGGACTATCCCATGAGAAATGTTAAAGGAAGTGTTTCAATGTAAATTACGGAATAGGAAAATGTAATTAACACACACACACACACACACACACATATATATATATATATATATATATATTTAAAAACCTCTATACATTATGAAATTAATTTATGTTTTGGCAGTATTTTTGGTTTTAAACTTTTTAATGTTCTCTACTTTAGGGTCCCAAAATTTAAAGGCCAAATCCAGAAATGGGAATCTAAGATAAATACACACTTCTCAGAGGAAGAAATTCTTGAAGCTAATAAATACATGAAAAAATGCTCCACATCACTAGTCAGCCATGAAATGCAAATTTAAGCAATACTGAGATACCATCTCAACCCAGAAAGAATGGCTATCATAAAGAAATCAACCAAACACAAATGTTGGAGAGGCTGTGGGGAAAAAGGAACCCTTCTCTACTGATGGTGGGAATGTAGACCAGTAAAACCATTATAGAAATCAATATGGAGACTCCTTAAAAAACTAGGTCTGGAAAACACATTCAATTGAGCTATCGCTCTATTGGGAATTTCCCCCAAAAAACTGAAAACATCATATTATAGTGATATATATGCATCTATGTTTATAGCAGCACAATTTGTGAGAGTCAAATCTTAGAAGCAGCCAAAATATCAATCACCTGAGGAATGAATGAAAAAGATGTGGTGTTTTTATACAATGGAGTATTACTCAGCTATGAAGAATGATAAACTCAAAGCCCTCATATATAAGTGGATGCCACTTGAAGATACACTAATAAGTGAAATAAAACACCCCCACATGTGTAAATATCATATAGTCTCCCTAGTGTAAGAACTCAAAAAAGGAAATAAAAATTGAAAGCTATAACACCACTAAATGGAAAGTGAGAAATTAAGGATTAAACACCGAAGAGAGGACAAGGAGAAAAGCTAGCAAACATGGCAGGGACAAAACCATATATTTCTATACACAAGACAGTTAAGTCAATGGTCCTGAGAATCTCCATCAGGTTTTTGAAACTAGCAGTTAATTGGTAGGATTCTCACCCTGACTGACTATATATATGCTGATACCTGTGAACTAAGCAGCTACACTGAGTATAGTAATGTGTAATACTAGGGCCATGCTTGGAATACCTGTCATTCTGGTCTTCTAAATGCATACTGCTTCTAATGTCATATCAATTATTGGTATGCTCTCTCTCAAATAAATGTTTGTTTGAAAATTCATAAAATAAAACAAGACAAGAAAAAAAATTTCATAGCACTGTCCTGCTACAATGTTGTATATGGTTAGATTTCTAAATTTCTCGGTAAAAGTGTGTAATTGTTTATTTATTTTTTTACATTCTTTAGGGATTTAAAGTTTAGCATATCAATGACTTGAAAAAATACATGTTCCGTGTTGTCTAAGGTATTTGATATTCAGACAAATACTGATGCTAAGCTCACTGCCTATGTTGTAGGGTCATAATATCATTAAGCTCATCTTCTGGAGGGTTAACAACTTAGGTTTGCAGACCAAAAAATTAGAGAAGAAGAAGGGCTACAAGGATAACCAATATTTTGGTCCTCATCTGTCAAGGTTAGTGAGGACTCAGGACATAAGAGAACCTGTCCTGTAACATCCTGTAAGTCAGTGGTGTCCCAAATTTTCTGATCAAGGAGATTATGGGGCCACAAAGGAAAGTGATCAACTATGTAGAGCGTGCCTAAGGAGAGTCACCTAGAGAGAAAACATTCTCTCAGGCTTACACAGAGTACAAATTGGTTAAGCAATGTCTGTGACTCATCCACATGCTAACACTGACAAAGGATCTACCAACTGCTGCACAGTGTTTCAGGGTAAATCCTGAGAGGATTTGACTGACCTGGACAGATACAAAAGTTACATTTTTTGTTATATAGCTCTCACTTTCTCTTAGTCTTAACCATGCAACAGAAAAGTATAAACATGGGGTATAAAAAACTAAAGCCATATTAATATGTGGAGCTGTGAAAGGCTCAAGTCAACAACTTCTGACATTGCCAGCTCTGCACATGACCCACTACTATTATAGAGTACTGGACTTTTTTTTTTTTTTTGGAAGAACCAGGGATTGAACTCAGGTCCTTGCACTTGCCAGGCAAGTGCTTATTCCACAACTACTGGACTATATTGGATTATTTATCTGAATTCACACACCTACAATATTTGAATGACAAAGTAATACCTATGTCTGACAAAACTAGACAGAAAGAGGGGATATAAATGAAGGATCATTTTGATTAAAAAGAAGAATATATACATGCAGATTAATTGAGATAGATATACAGTTACTTTCTCTTAGTTCATTGAGAATAAAGATTTGTACTACTAGTGTTTAGACAAGATATCATGTCTGCATCTTGTGCAATGAATAACTACTAAGAAGACAACAATATGTAATGTATTATTTGTTGCAACTGTCCTACTAAACTATCTTGAAACTGTCTTCTATGGCTGTTTCTTTTGCAATAAAATTGATTCAAAAAAATAATAAAACTTTTTAAGGTTTTCTACATAATTTAGTAGGAAATGCTTAATGCTATAATTTTATACATACATTAGTATTAACAAACACACATATAAAATGTAATCTAAAACAATAATATAAAGCAGTGACAGAGCTACATAGGAGAAGAGTATGATGTGCTATTGAAATTAAGTTGGTTTCAATTCAAATTAGATTGTGATAAACTTTGGAGTTTAAGTCTAATTCCTATCATAATGACAGAAAATAACTAGAAGATGTACAGAAAAGAAATAGGAAGAGCATCAAAATATTTTATTGAAGAAAACAAATCAAAGGAAAATACTATCAGAAGAATTGAAAAACAAAAATTACATAAGATATATAGAAAGCAAACACTAAAATAGTAGAACTATCTTCTTTTTCATTAGTACACACTGAAAATATACATAGACTAGTTCACTCTTCAAACAATAGATAGATAGAATTAGAAAATATACTGTTTCAAAGACATAAATAAGTTGAAAATGAAATATGAAATAAGATATTCTGCTGAAATGATAGCTAAAAGTAATCTAACATTGTTATACTACTGATAAAAGTAAAAATGGAATTTAATGAAAAATAAACAAATAAAATTGTATTATCTTATTTAAAGCATAAACTCATCAAAACCAAACAATTATAGACATATTGGAACCAAATAAGAAAGTCCCCACTATACAAGACACTGACATGAAGGATCAAAACACAAATGATGATACTTGCAGATTTCAATATTTTACTTTTCATAAAGGACTTATCTAGATAGAGAGCATTTGAACAAAACTATAAATCCACTAAGCCTGAGATAAATAAGATAGTCCACCTTCAAACCATAAAAGACATTTTTCTCAGTTCTCCAAGTGCACATGGATTAGTCTAAATGACAGACCGTGTGTGAAGCTAACAAACAAGTCTAAATATATGTTAAAAGATTGAAATCATGCAGTATTTTCCTGATTAGAAGAGAATGAAATCCATAAAATACACAATGTGTTGGAAGTAGCACATTCTTAGCCACTGTGGTAGAGCAAAGATGAAATAAAAATATAAATTAGAAAAAAATTGAGATACACAGAAATAAAATGCATTATACAAAAATTTATGGAAAGACTGGGGGTATAGCTCAGTGGCACAAGTGCCTGCCTGGCAAGTGCAAGGTCCCACCTCCAATCCCCAGTACTGGGGTGGAGGAATTGAGGGTGAAATTATGAAAAAGTCAACTTAGTACAAACAGGGAAAAATTAGCTTAAAATATCCATACTGAAAAAGGAGAAATATTTCAAATGAGTGAATTAATTTTATATGTTAAGAAACGAATAGAACTAAATATTACTATCAAATCAAATGAAATAAGTAGAACAGAGATAACAGAATGGGAAATGTAAAAACAATACAAAATATCAATCAAACCAAAATGTTTCTTACAAAAAAATCAACACTGCAAGGTCTTCATTAGTTTAACATAAAAATGAGAAAATACAACTTAGAATAATATGGGATTAAGAGATTGTTGAGAAGTATAGCACCCTAAACCCTAAAGTACTAGAAAAACTAGAAAAATACTAGAAACAAATTATGAAAGTGACTCATGAAGAAAGAAAAGTTTGAATATATCTGTAAGAAGAAGTTTCATTAGTTGTCTATACATTTCTAAGAAGTATTAGCCTGGAATCAGGTGAATTAACACGTATATTTTACTGGATAACCAATGAAGAATTACTAACAATTTATGTAAAATTTACCCCCAAATAGAATGCAGTTTATTTTATTCATCCTGTGAAATGAGCACCCCCTCACAGAAATCCAGAGAAAGATATTAAGAATAGGAAACTACAGACCAATGTCACTTATAAGGAAGATGCAAAAGAATCTCCAGGAAAATAGTAGAAAATTGAATCTAGCAGTATATTAGAAACATTGCAAACCATCACAAAGTATGATACAACCAAGTATGATTCAATAATAACAAAATTAATCCACGTATTATACAACTTGTAATCAGAATAAAGGAATAGTGATTATTTTAGTTGGTAAAGAAGAATTTGATGTGTATCTATTTCCATGATAGAAATGCCCAGAACACCTAAGCTGAAAAGCAGACTTTTTCAACTGAATATTTATGAAAAATCTACATCAAGCTTGATATAAAATAGTGAAATACGAGCTTCTTTCTACTATGAAGAAATTCAAAAGAATCCATGAATAAATTTAAAGCAAATAACTGAATTCATCAAAGTTTCATGGTACAGAATTATTATATATAATCAGTTGTGCATTTGCAATGAAAATGAATTTAAGAAAAAATTGTTTATGATAGCATTCAAAATTTAAAATACCAATGATTAAATTTATTTGTGATATGAAAGACTGAAAACTATCGCTAAAAGAAATTAAATACCTAAATAAATAAAATCCCATGTATATGGTTTGAAAGACTTAAATTCTTTTGCAGAAGACAACATGACTTAATGTGATTAAAAATTTTGATATAAACTGGCCTTGTTCCAATGGCTGTTTTCTAAATTTGCTTTTATTTTATTTTATATTGTTTTTACAAACAGTGATTCTAATGCTCAGATCCATACTAAATTTGAAGGAAGTTCTGCATAATTTTGACAATTTTGAAAATTACAATGAAGGAATCATGCTATTATCTTTTAAAGTATACTAAAAAGTTACAATAACAAAAGTATCACACTGACATAAGGATAAATACAGACCAGAGGAATGAAAAGGAGAGTCCAAAAGTATGTTTATGATAAGGTGATTTCCACTAGACTTGTTAAGACCATTACATAGGGAAGGAATAGTCTCTTCAAACAGTGTACTGGGATATCTAAATATCTATATGCAAAATAAAAAAGTTTGTGCCCTATCATACAGAGCATACAAAAAACAACTAAATTAAACAAATAATATTAATTTAAGAATTGAAATAGTAAAATTATTAATTTGAAATGGGGCCAGGGAGATGGCTACGTAGAATAAGCACTTGTCTGGCAAAGCTCAAGGGCCTGAGTTCAATCCCCGGTACCACAAAAAAAAAAAAAAAAAAAAAAAAAAAAAAAAAAAAAAAAAAAGAAAGAAAGAAAGAAAGAAAGAAAGAAAGAAAGAAAGAGAAAAGAAAAAAAATACAAAATTTGAAATGGATAAATAATCCAACTTTGAGACTGAAATCATTAAATTCTTTTTAAAAACAGGATAATCATTTATTACTTTTGAGGACAGGGAGATGGCTCAGTAAAATAAGCACCTCTCTGGCAAGTGCAAGGACTTGAGTTCAATCCCTGATTCCACAAAACAAAACAGCAACAAAAAATTATTTTTTATTTTGGAAATAGGTTTATAAACAATAAAACATATTTTTTATAAAATAATAAAATATATTTTTATAAAACAATATACATTTATGTACCAATAAAATAAAAAATACAATTAGATAACTTTTACCCTATCAAAAAAAATCTTTGAATATCAAAAATCATTATCAAGAAACATAGAAATCAAACTACAATAATACAACCCAGTAACAAAAAGACAAACAGTAGAAGTAGGAAGAGGCATCCCAATCTCTGACTTAAAACTACACTAGAAAGCTGCTATGACAAAAACAATATGGTATTGGCAAAAAAAATCAATAAAAAGGTAGAGAAACAACTTCAAAGACACTTAGCCACCTTATCTTTGACAAAGGGGCCCTACATCATCACCCAGAAAAAAAGCCTTTTTAGCAAATGATGCTGGGAAAACTGACTTTCCATATGTAAGCCCTAAAACTAAACCTGTGTCTCACACCATGCACTAAACTGAAATCAAAATAGATCAAACATCTAACTATTAAGATAAAACCACTAAATTTACTGAAAGGAAAAGAGTATAGGTAGAACTCTTGAAGACATACGTGTAAACAAAGAACATAGCCCTTATTATACAAAAATACATTACAAGCCATCATCCACTGGGACCTTATCTTATTATAAAAACTTTTGAACAGCAAAAGAAATCATCAACAGAGTAAAGACACAACCCAAATAGTTGAAAAATGTCTTTGCCATCTGTTCCCCAGATAATGGACTAATATCTAGACTATATAAAGAACTAAAAAATAAATAAATATCCAGTCCAAAAATAATCAGCTGAGATGACTAGCTATTTCTTATCTGAATGGCAAATAATTACATAAAAACATGTTCAGTATCCCTGGATATTCAAGAGATGCAAATTAAAGCAACTCTTAGATTGTATCTCACTCCATAAAGAAGAGCTACTATCAAGAAATGAGCCAATAACAAATTCCAGTGGGACTGGAGGGAAAAAGGAGCCCTCTTCACAGTTAGTGGGAATGCATCCTGGTACCACTACTGTACAAATCAGTATAGTGATATCTCACAAAGCTAAAATTAGAAGTTTCACTTAACTCAGTTATTCTCTTTCTTGATATCTTCTCAAAAGCATTAAACACTTTACAGCACAGCAATATATGCACTCCCATGTTTAGAGAAACACTGTTTACAATAGCTAAAACTTGGAAACATCCAAAATGTCCATCAACTGTTGAATGGATGAAGGTATGATATTTTTATATAGTGGAGTACTACTCAGCCATAAGTGTAGATACACATATACCTTGAAACCTTATTGTTAAGTGAGATAAATCAAAAACACATGTGTAAATATCATATTGTT
>NW_004524587.1:23348872-23349724 GCF_000260255.1 Octodon degus
GAGTAGTTGGTTGCTAAAAAACAAAAAGAAAAAGTCAAATATTTCAGAAGAAGATAACAGAAATGATGGCCATTTGGGAGCTGATCAGTTCCATATCTTAGAGACCAATACACGGAAAAGGAAAGAATGGCTATCATCAAATAATCATTCAATAACAAATGGTGAAGGGGCTGTGGGGGTAGGAAATGCTTCTCCACTGTTGGTGGGAATGCAGAATGGTACAACCGCTATGGAAATCAGTGTGGAGATTCTTTTGAAAGCTAGGATTGGAAATCCTATTCAACACAGCTATTCTCCTCCTGAGTATCTTTCCAGAAGAATTGACAACCATATCACAGAGATATACGTGCACCCATGTTTACAGCAGCACAATTTGTCACAGATAACTCTTGAAAACCATGCAAATGCCCATCAGTTAAGGAACAGATAAAAAAGATGTGGCAATTTTATACAATGGAATATGACTCAGCCATGAAAATATAATCTTGAGCCATGGAGATAGCTCAATGGTTTAAGTGCCTGCCTAGGCAAGCTCAAGGACCCAGGTTCCATCCCAGGTGCCACATGCCCTGCTGGCCCCACCTTAGGTGTGCTGAGCTGGCCTCCAAGCCCTGGCATGGTGGTGTAGGCATGTAATCTCAGTACTGGGGAAGTTGAAATAGTAGGATCACTATGAGTCTGAGCTTTTCAGTGAGACCCTGTACCAAATACGTTTAAAAGGTGACAAAAAGATAATGTAGAGACTTTTATAGATAAATGGATGCAACTAGTAACCATAGTCCTAAGTGAAATGAATCACATCCACATGTGTAAATATTGTATTGTCTCCCTACTGTAAGAAACTGAAAGAGA
>NW_004524587.1:23350379-23356227 GCF_000260255.1 Octodon degus
AGAAGAAAGAAAGAAAGAAAGAAATCTATAGGACAGGCTTGGATAATTGTACTGCTAATTTCTGATGACCTATTTAAAGGAACAATTAATGTTCATTTCTCCTCTTTTCTTCTTAATGCTTTTAACAAGTTTTCATGCATAATAATCTGAACAACTAATCTAAAGACAACAATATGCAATATAAGAATCACTATTGAATTCCTATAACTTTTAGTTGAATTCTGCCATTTCCTTTTTTAAAACTATTTTTATTCTTTTTGAAAAATTAAAAAAGAACCCCCCCCAAAAAAAGACAATAGAAATATGTTTTGTAGGAGAATCCAGAAATGTCAAACTCTCCTGAAGCTAAGACAAAAAGTTGTCTGCATTGGTGGTATCTATTAGCTTCATCCCAAACCAAAGAAGTACATGAAGTGAACGGTACCTCGAAGACAAAATACTCATGCGAGTGAGAAGGGCACCAAGAAGTTAGAACAAAGACACTGAAAGCAATAAATCTTGCTAATTAAGAGAACTGATTGATCTCTAAAGTTGGCAGTTTATTGTTCTGCCACAGCAAGTGTCACCATCACCACAAACCCCCCACTGCCAAATTCAGCCATGTACTCCTTCAGAGGCTGTGATTTGAGCACTGTGGTCAGCAACTTAACCCTTACAAAAATTGGCCTCCTAAATAGACTAAGGGCATCACAAGAAGCAGCAGGACTCTGTCCATTATAGCCTCAAAATCACCATTTTCCAGATTGTCCATGGCCTAGGGATGTTGTTCTACCAGATTTGTTTCATAGGCATTGGAACCCCACAGTGAAGACAGAAAGAAGCTTGGCTACTGCTACAGTTGGTAGGAGGCCCTGTTTTGCTGATTTCATGCACATAAAAAAATGCAAGAGTTGGGGAGAGGGTCAGGAAGGCTTTCACCTAGATTTAAGAAGAAGGCTAGACAGGCCAGGTAATGTGCACCTGAGAAGACAGCATGTGACTCTGTGAGTATGAAGCCAAAGGTTAAATGGAGACTCCAGAAGGTTGGAGAAGCCTGGGAAATGGATTGTCCAAGGAAAACTAGGAAAAGGGAGCAGAGTCAGTCAAAGAAAGAGCCCATGGGAACTACAGTCAATGGTAGTACCATAGGAGTAGAGCTACCCAGGCTCTTTGAAATTCACAACTCACCACACATTGCCTGGGATGCTAGAAGTAGAACTTGAGGATTTAATTATTTATCCTGCTGGATTTTGGTGTTGTTTTGTTTCCATTCCTTGTTATCCCCCATTTGTAACTTTTGTAATGGAAATGCCTATCTTATACCGTTGAATATGGGACATGTTTAACTTTCTTTTCATTTGTATAGGGGCTTGAGGCTATGAGTTTGTCTTACATCTCAAAGTAGATTTGCAACTTGGACTTTGAAGCAATCCTAGAACTCTTAGGACTCTGGCAACTCTTGGAATAGACTAAAAGCCTATTGCATAAAGGTGAATATATGAATATTTGCAGGTGTCAGGGACAGAATACTATGGCTTTATTAGATATTAACCCAGAGCCTTATGGAGTCAAAGGTGGGACAATTTTAGAGGTGGCTGGATCAAGAATGTGTGTCACTAGGATCAAGGTCACTAGGGTTAAATGTATGAGTTATACCCGCTCTAAGTAGTCTGAAGAAAATATAAGGGATAGAAGCTGTAGTCATTCCTTGCTGTTTTGCTACCTTCTGAGCATCATTAAATATTTCTCTTCAGCAAATCCACCCAGCTTTGGGGCCAGCTAATCATGTTCTGAAACCTCTACAAACCATGAGCTAACTGAATCTCTACTCCCTTAATTTTGGGTGTTGTGTCTTTTGTCTCAGCAATAAGAAAAATAAGACAAGTCCTAAGGAGATTTCGCTAAGGAAAAAAGCCAGACACCATGTCAGATATCTTATGATTAATTTCATGTGACACATACTTACTTGGTTTTAGCAAGATACAGCAGATAAATCAATAGGGACAGAAAGCACATTGTTATTTTCCAGAGACCAGAGAGAGAGAGAGACCAATGAGGAGGAGTTGCCTAACATGTATGAGTTTTGCTTCGAACTATGAACATGTTTTAGAGTTGGTGGTGGCTCACTATGGCATGTATGCTAGTCGCTATTGGTCATGCACTCGCAAAGTTGTGAATTTTACACTGTGCAAAATGAAACTCAAGTACTTAGAAAGGGAAATTGCTATTACTAACTTGGAAGCAAATATAAGACTTATAGGTAAATCTTCCTTTAGAAAAATATGTTGTCAAGGGCTGGTGAGATAACTCAGCGGTCTGAAGCGCCTGCCTAGGCAAGCTTAGGCAAAGTGCAGGGACAGCAGTTTGAACCCTGGCACCACATGCTTCACCAGCCCTGCCCCTAGGACAGACTGAGCTGCTCCCCCCCAAAAAAAAGGAAAGAAAAAAGAAATATATTGATGAAACTTTGAACATCACAGAGGATATACAAAAACAAAGAAATAAAAATGAACAATTATAAATAAGCTTTCAAAGAGTTTCAAGAAGCTGTTTCTGAATGTTAAAATGATTTGTAAATATTTAAATTGAGGTGCATGGGGTGGGGGGAAGAGACAGAAGAAGGAGAAAAGGGGGATTAAGATGATAAAAATAAAATCTATAGATGTCTACCATATGTTATCTTAAGTATTTTAAGTGTTAAATCATAGAATCCAGCTACAATTAGCAGAGTTTTTTATATTTTATATTTTATATGTTATATTTTTACATTTTACAGAGTATGATGCCTCTTGCAACTGATAATATCTTGATTTTAGCAAAATATAGTAGGTAAAATAATATAACTACATTTTCTGACAGAAGCTTTGTATTACAATTATCACCCATTCATTTGCTTCCCTTCATTCATCAATTCTTTGAGTGTGCGATGTTGAATTCAGTATACAAGTAGTTAAACATTTCATTGTGAAGAAATTGAATTATATTTGATCACAAAGGATTTAGACTCAACTTTAACACTGACAGCCTTTCAAAAAGTTCATCATTAAGGAGTTAAAGGCATCTGGGATGCTTATTTCAGCTGACAGCTGTTACATAGGCAATAATTACACATGATTTGGGTTCAAAGCATTAGCTCACACTTCCTAGAGATTTATAGAAGACATCATAAAAGCAATAGGGTTGAATAACATCTTATGGGACAGGAAGAGTTTCAGTTGTATCTCATTAAAATATAATAGGAAGTGCTGTCTAGGCTGAGCAAATTACAAGGGCCAATGAGAAAGGCTGAGACAATTTGTGAAGATAGGGAAAGAAAGCAAGTGGAAGAGGACAGGTGGGGAGTAGTGGAACAGTTGATAAGGCAAAAGTCAAACCAATGGTCTGTTAAAATACTGGATATCCATATATTACATTAATCTTAATTTCCTTACCTTAGCCTCTTAACAGAAAATTAAATACACTAACACATGCCATTAATCTTCACCAATCTCTCTGATGAATCATGTTTGACATAGTACTGGGATCAAAAGGAGGTTCAGACTTTGGCCTGCATCTATGACATAATACCTTGCAGCCCTTAATTTGCTACTTACAAAAAGTCAATATATATATTCTGTTTTCCTTCCAAGAATCATGCCCTAAACGCACACACACACACACACACACACACACACACACACACACAATCCTTTTGGCTTTTTATTCAGCAAAGAATGAAAGATCAGGACATGATTAATGAAAGATTAGGAAATGCAGTTTCACAGAGATGTGGAAAATTTGTGTCAATACTAACAATCAAAACTACTAAATCAATCTAATTCATTTAGTCATTTAAATATATACTGAGTAAATGATCTACACTAATATTTTGATGAATTGTGTAGTTAGTATTTCATATATCAAAAAGAAAGTAGATGTGTAAATCTAATTTCCAAGGGACAGAATCTGAATATAGCTAGATATGTCAGGGTCTCCATAGACTCTACCTTGAATTCATCTGACAAACTTTGCATATGTGTAGAATATGTGAAAGTGTTGAATGTGTGTGTGTGTGTGTGTGTGTGTGTGTGTGTATAGTCCGTATACATACAAATTGTTAATCTTGTGAAGTGGAGGTTTAACTGTTTTCAAGAATGATATAAAACAAACTCCAGGGAATGTTACTCATAAAAATCACAAAATACGTCATCTTCGATAACCACACAGTATTATTTTGTGAGAGTTCATAAAACAATAGGAATTACACTTGTAACTCTGTTGAAAAACTCTTGAGTTTCCCAAGTGTGTTCTTTCACTAGCAAACAGAGATTTAGTAGGAATATGATCACATAGTTGAAAAGAAAGAATTACAGAACCTGCCTGGCAAGCGTGAAGTCCTGAGTTCAATTCCCCAGCAAGGAAAAAAAGAGAGTGAGAAAGAGGGAAAGCGACAAGGAGAGAAAGAGGGAAAGGAAGAGGGAAAGGAGGGGGAGAGGGAGAGGGAGGGGGAGAAAGAGAGGCAGAGAGAGAGAGAGAGAGAGAGAGAGAGAGATATTAATTGAGACATATATCATTGTTCTTGATAATTGATATTGACATTTGTCCAGACATATTTAATTTTGGAATAAAGCCTGTATTTTCTTTTATCATTTGTTCTGTGCTTTTGGTAAACTTCACATTTAAATTTATTTTCCCACTCTTCTTTCTTCCATTTACACTATGAATTGCTTAAAAGAATCACTTCTGATTAACCATTTTAGCCCCAGATTGCAGCATCCTTCCAAGCACAGAGCAACATCTTGATGATTGTTTGAATTAGTGAAAAACGAATGAGAGGAAAAGAGCAGAGAAGAGAGCAGAGGAATAAATAACTAGGTCAGTAAATGAAGATCAGGCTGTTGTCCTTGGGGAACTTAACCTAACTCTAAGAAGTTGGTATTATACTCATCTTCCACTTTACAAAAGAAATGCTTGAACATTAAAGAATTTGAGTGATAGAACATTATACACAATTATAATTACCACAAATTAGTATGGAGCTAGAGTTCTATCATTTAATTTTTAAAATTCCCAAAGAGATCATCTTCGTTTTTTGAAGTCTCTATAAGATGGGTGTGAATCTGAAGGTTCGAGAAGCTTATTTCACAAGTGGTAGCAAATGGGTGAGAGCTGCATTCAAGAAAAACTCAAGCAAATTTAATGTAATGGAACTTACTTCAGCAAAGAAAAGTCCATAAATAGGGCAGCACTAGGAATGAACTCAGACCCCACAGGAACGCAAACCTAGAGTTCACAGAGTTCTACCGAGCAGTGTGAGCGAAGAGCCTTTACAGGTGGAACGGCAGGCACAACTGAAGAAACTGTGACTGACCCAAGCCAGTGTCAGCATCTTCAACCATGGTGCAATCAGTTGGCTTGTTGTGATTGGCTGAAACCCAGATGCTTGTTACCACTGTGAAATTCAGCTTTAATGCCTTCGCATCCTAAAGTTATGATGCATTTGTTATCTAGGGACTTAATACATGGTGGTGCCCCCAGACTAATTGCTGCCTGATGTTGTTTAATTTGATAAAAGGGATATTTAATAATTTTCCAGACTACAGCATTGTAGTAGGGATGATTCCAAGAAAAGTGAGGGTCCAAGAAAACTTGATAGTCATTCTGGCTTCATTTTCATCTGTTTCATGAAGAAAAATTTCAAAGGGTTTAGAATATCCATGTTCTTGTCTAAATCTGTGCTCTGAACTCTATGTGAGAAGAAGCTATGAATAAGCTTGGGGCAAATGTAAGAAGGATCAGCTACAGGAGCTATAAAGTGACAAAGCGAACTGAGTGATGATCTGAAGTGAAATTGAAAGGGATTCTGAAAAAATAAATAAATAAATAAATA
>NW_004524587.1:23356668-23360951 GCF_000260255.1 Octodon degus
AGCAGCAGCAGCAGCTTGGGCTGATCATTCCAGCCCTGGAAACATAAACTTCCCCATGAGCAAATGCGGCCCATACACCTTGCTATATAGAATCAACTCCAGACATTGTCTTACTCCTCACATCTACTCTCCTATCCTTCAACTCAAGATAATATTATTAAGCGCTTATTTTCCTACAATGCAGTTTTAGTCACCTTTTGTTACCTGTATTTGTGAAATGCCTTCATAAATTCACCCCTCATTCCAAAGGCAATTACGGACACTTTTTTAATCTCTAAAGTATCAAGATATAAAGGTGATAATTCAGTGTCACCAGGGATGAAAATATTTGCAACAATAGCTTGTAAATACTAACCACTTCTATCTTGCTTCATAGAGAAATCAAGTGCTTGCATTCTGCCTCATTCCTTGTGTAAAATCCTATTGAAGTATCTAAGAGCTTCTTCCTTCTTCCCTACAGGGTCATCGATTGGGACTGAACCTTTTTTCTCAAGGATAGCCCACAAGGAATTTGCACTCTCTGAGTTTCACCTTCACTTTACATTTATGATGCACCTCTGGCCTCAAAATTTACTCCACACTGGTCTGGGTATGCTGTATTCTAAGCATTATTTTCCCCTATGAATTATGGGTCTGTTGGTTGCAAGTAATAGAAATCTTTAAAAACAGTAATAAAGAAAACAAAAAAAATACATTGCTCAATAAATAGGATAAAATAGAGGGAAAGTTCAGGGCTAGGTTGAATTTGGTGCCTTGGAAGAAGGCATTAGGGATTGTGCTATACCTATCCTTGTTTCACTGTCATCTTTTTGCCCTCATGTCTCCTTTTGACAGAGTCTCACTATACAATTTAGGCTGGCCTTGAACTCACTTGGAAACCCAGGCTTGTCTGGAACTCACAAAGAGGCTCTGGCCTCAGGCTTCTGAGTGCTGGAATTATAGGCGTACACCTCCATGCGTGGCTTTGCCATCTTTTCCTTGTTTTGACTTAGTTCTCTGGCTTCAGATGGTGACAATATGACTACAGAAGTACTATTTTAAAATCCTCCCAAGAAGAAGTACCTCTGAGAAAGGACATCCTTTCTATTAGTTTTTCAAAGCCTTGAGTTTTTCTCTGATTTATAGGCTTAGATTATGTGTATATATCAAGCCCACTTATCCATAAAGGATATATTCCAAATCCCCAGAGGATGCCTAAAACAATAGATAGAACAGACCCACCGCATCCTGTTTTTTTTTTTTCCTATGCATGTATACTTATAATAAGGTTTAATTTTTACATTGGGCATAGTAAAAGATTAACAGTAAATACTAGTAATTAAACTAAAAAATTATAGCTATAATAGAAGTCATACAAGTGCATTCTCTCTCCCTCTCAAAACATCTCGCTGTATTTACTAGTTCTCCACCTTTTTGTTACTGGGGCTGAAAGAAAGGTCAGTAGGCTCAACCCATGGTATTCTGGCTCCAAGATAAAAATGGCATGACAAGAGGGCTTGACAGAGGAAGGCTGCTCACATCGTAGTGGTCAGGAGGTAGAGAGAAGAGGCGCCCGAGCGAGACTTACACTTCTGCGCATGCTCTGAGTTACCCACCTCATTGGACCAGGTTCTACCTCCTAACAGCGCATTGGCCAATCCGGTGATGAGTACAGTATTCCTATAATGCAAGCACTTTCCAGAAGCCTCGTCTATGAACATGTGCAGCTTTGGGGGCCCATTCTAGATCTAAGCCGGAACAGTTATTGTACACGTTTGCCTTTTTATTTAAAACGACCGGTCTATTTCTTCGGCATGTGTGTCACTACTCTTCTGTTTATGGCCTCTATACAAGGCCATAAAGAGCCACTTTTTCCTTTCTTAACAGAGGAATCAGGTGGCCTGCATGTCTGCCACAGTCTTGGCAATAGAAGGACAGTCAATCTGGTAACTAACACAGTGACTAATTAAACGTAACTAAAGAAGGGGCAGAAGTATATTTAGTGTGGATATGCCAAACAAGAGGGAGATAGACATCCCTGGTGGACGGAGGGGGGCTGTGTGAGATTTTATTATGATATCCAAAGGGCAAGTAATTAAAAACTTTGAATTGTTTATATCTGACAATTTCCATTTAATATTTTCGGATAGTGGTTGACCACAGATTACTGAAACTATCATAAATGCATTGATAAATAAGGAGTGAGGTGGGCCAGGAATATCACTCAGTGACACAAAGTGCTTGCCTGGCAACTGCAAGGTCCTGAGTTCAATTTTTGGTACAAAGAATAATGAGAGCAGAATTAATGAGCTTATTATTAAACAAATGTGGTAATACACTACAGGCCTGAAACTTTCCCCAACTACCATAACAAAATGAATGTCCATATGAGGAAAAGAGATGGTAGGAGGAACACAAAAATGCCTTCTAACATCAACATTTTGAAAATTTTACTTTATCCATTTGCATTCTTTCCACATTCCTGCTAAGGTCCCTTCCTTGTGGATGGCTGCTCTTTCTTCCTCCCATGAAGGTATAGCATCATAGCCCTGGAGTCCATTAATATTGGCCTCAAGAGAGAAAACCATAGACAGAACATAAACAGTAAATTTCTCAGTTTAATAATCTCTTCCCACCATCTCTTTCTATAACATATACAGATAACACAGCACCAGAAGGAGAATTTTACAAGATGTTCACAAGGCAATATGTTACCAAGGAGGCACTCAATAAATATTCATTGATAGATTTTTAAAGTCCCCTAAACCACTTCCTCCAGCCCCTTTGGTCCAATTAATATCTTTCCAAGAAAAGACAAATCTACAGAGCCATACTAAAAAAAATAGTACATTGATTCTGTATATAGCTTAGTCTATAATCTTCAAGATATATATTGCTTGGAGGGGTACTCAAGGTAGTTTGTCATTCCCGTCTTGTATCTTTAGCATCAATAAAGGATATGATGGGGAAAAGAAGAGAATTTGCAACTAAATATTGCAGCAACAAATACTGAGATACAAAAAAACCAAAAAACACTAAGAATGTCAATTTGTTTTCTAAAACCTTTTGTAAAAGCAGCTTGGCTTTTAAAGTATGAGGTTTTGGGTTTTTTTTCTTTTTCTGTTTATGGAAAGAGGCAAAGGTAGAAAGGTAACAATTTCTGACATGCAGGAGTGGGATGTCCAACAAATTAATCAATGATAAAATCTTCAAGCTACATTTTAAGTTGCACAGAAGTGTGTCTATAGGGCAGGGATAGCATTTACTAGCAGCATGGCTTTTGGGGGAGGAGGACTGGTGAGACAGGGTCTCACTCTGCAGTCCAGAGTGGCCTTCACTCACTGTGCAGCCCAAGCCTGCCTTGAAATTGCTGCAATCATCCCGCCTCAAATCTCAAGTCCTGTGATTCCAGGCATGCACCACCACACACAGCCAGCAGTGTGGTTTCTAGAAAATTCATTTTCCCTCTATAAATTCCATTATTCTTTAGGTCCTGGGAATTGAACTCAGGACCTTTCACTCACCAGGCAGGCACTGTGCTGCTGAACTATATCCCTGGTCTTGAGTCTCAAAATATTTTTAACCATAACACGGGAATGTATTTATAGCTACTTTGACACAATTATTATGGAAGATCACATACAAACTATTACTTTGTTTTTATTTACAATTAGTTTACATAGAGTTTAAGAAGCACACACTGGAGTTAAAAACACACATCATGGTTAGAAACAGAAGAAGTGACCAAAATTACATCTCAGATCTCCATCCTATAAGCTATGAGACTTATTAAGTCATTAAAATTGTGGACGATGATTGCTCTTGTCTCAGAGAAAACTTACCAAGATATATACATGCACATGCTGAGGACACTTCTGAAAAGATGCCCAGGACTGTACTATGTGCTATTACCATTGAAGAGTAGCACTGAAAGAAGAAACAGGAGGTACAGTCAAAGATAAATAAAGTAGTATTATACATAGACAAACACAAATGACAATAAAGAGAGCATAAATTACCACCATGATAGTAATTCCTTACACAATTTAAAAGATGATTCTCAGGGTATTGTTTGTTTGTTTTCTCATCACAGAATGGAATTGAGTTAGCTGGAATTGAGTTTCGTTTTTCCTTTATCATTATTTTCTATAAACATAGATAGATTATTATCTGCATTGTTTTTCAGGATTTTGTTTGTTCTCTGTAAAATAGAAGAATGAAGGTTGGGGTGTAGCTCAGTGGGATGGTGCTTACTTAGCATGTGTGAATTTCTGGGGTTAATCAACAGTGCTACTGGAGAAAGA
>NW_004524587.1:23361051-23364029 GCF_000260255.1 Octodon degus
AGAGAGAGAGAGAGAGAGAGAGAGAGAGAGAGGAGAGGTTATATACATCACAATGTTATTTTAAAGAGTCAATGATAAAATCTTACGAATTTTCCTATCAGTATTATTAACCATCTGCATGACTTCGCTGCTAACATACGTGATTCTAATGAAGATGCCAGGATCATACAGCACAGGGACATGTAGGAGAATCAGCCACAGCATCTTGCTCACTGCCCTGCCTGAGGTTTGCTGCAATTCACTTGAGAGGTGTAAGTGGAGCTATCCTTAATGATCGTCTGCTGTCAATCCTCTCCATGGGGACTGAGTGATGTTTCTATCTTAGGCTAGAATTTTCTGCCCCATCAGCATTTAAAGCTCTCTAACACCCAACAATTGGTGAGGAGAGAAGTAGTAAACAGGTTCGCTTTGAAGGGCTTCTTGAGAAGGGCTCCTGCAGAAAAGCAATTTTTCTTTGGCCACCAGATAGTGTCAAAACCATGTAGAAACTCATGTGGCAGAGACTTGACAAAGCACTCATGTCAGCTGAGTGCATGCTATTTTGAAATGTTACAGAACAGGGGCCTTTTCTCCTCCAGAATAGTGTCCCTTGCCTTTCTTTTGTTGTTCCTTTTATTTCTATGATTTCCTATCATAAGTTAGGAAGAAGAGTGCTAAAATAGTGTCATTTCTAGCCATCTGTTAAACACCACTTTCTTCCTCCACATGTCACAGTATTCTGAGGCCCAAGTAGTAAATGTAGTTATCAAAACCATGAAGCAAATGTTCCTCGAGGCTTAAAACACTCCGACCACAGCAGTAGTTGCTGTCATCAACCCCTTGGTAAAATTTTGCTCTGGAAGCAAATAAACATTAAAATGTCCAAAGGTCAAGCATGAAGAATCCTACTTTGAATAGAAAAAAAAAGATACATTAGAAAAGCCAGTTACTGATGACAAAGTTATTATTTACAGTGAAGCCTACATACACAATTTCAATTGATTTTGATCTCTTTTTTGTGACCTTCTTGGGATTGATAACCAAAGCTGCTCTCCATTTTGCAACCATGTAAAATCAGTGAGTTTCTTCCCCAGACAAGAATTTTATTTTCTACCTAAACAGTATCATCTAATCTGGTCAGGTCAGTATCCTTATAGATTCCATATTCACCTTTGGTTTAATGAAAAACACTTGGAGACTTGGGAATCAGAAAATCGTTTCAGTCTTCATGTTAATAATCTGCAGGTATAGAAATTTCAATACATTCTATAGTCAGTAGAGGTCTGTACAACAACATTATGGTTTATATCTAGATATCCCACAAGATATCATGCACTGATTGACAAGGCTTTTATATGGTGCTTACATTAAGGGGGGTTATATCTGATCTGTTGTCAGGAGAGGAGATCCAGTGGGAGGAGACAAGTCAGCAGGGCCTGACCCGGAAGAAGTATGCCTCTCCCAGGCCCTTTACCTTCTGCTTCCTGGTTGCTATGACGTGAACAACTTCGTTCCACTACGCCCCTCTGCTGGGCTGCTTCTTCTTGGCCTCCTTTTGAGATCATAGACTGAAACGTGAGCAAAAATAAGCCTATCCCAGACATAAAGAAATACACTCAGCACATTCATTTCTACAAACAAATTAAAAAGGAAGGCGAGATTATAGACATTTCCTTTTTCTTCCTCTAGCCCTATACCGCTGCACTTCTCGTCCTGCCCTTTTGGTTCCCAGGGCTGCTTTGCAATTTAAGATCTTCGTGACTCAGCCTGCTAAATAGAATAGAGCTCAGATTAAAAGCTTGTTCCTGGCTGAAAAGGATTTTGGAAGCTATGGTACCCGAGGTCAGATTCCCATGCTTTTCTTTTTAGTGCCTTCCAAAGTAACCGTCGGAAGTTCTCTGAGTTTGAAATGCCATATGATTCCATTAAATTCAAACCCCTTTTGTAAGTTTAAAAATAACCCCTTTTCCAGGTATATCCCTGTCCTCAGTTCTGGAATTTGGAAATGTTATCATTTTTTTTCTTTTTTTTTTTTTTTTTTTTTAGTGTCTATGCTGATGTGATTCAATCCAAACATCTCGAGATGGGAAAATTCACACAGCAAAATGCTTCCCATATTTCATTTAAGACTAGCCTGCCAATATTGCATTGTGGGGGGCCAGAGAGACGGCTCAGTGGAATAAGCGCTTCCCTGGCAAGCACAAGGGTCTGAGTTTAATCCCTGGTTCCGCAAAAAAAAAAAAAAAAAAAAAAAGATTGCATTCTGTTTCTTCCTTGAAAAGCACCTTTTCCTGCCTTGCCTCAGCATTTGGGCGACCACCAATCCTGCATTATAATAATCATGACTCCTTGCCTCACTAAGAAAACGGTGAACAGAATACACTGAATTAACCAAAACTATTTATCATGATAAAAAAAACTGGCTTCGATGTTATTTGGGGGTCTAAGAGCCTAGATTACTAGCTGAGGTCCCAGTAATAGCTCCCAAATCAAGAGTGTAGAATGAACGTATCAAAGGAGCTGTTGTCCCTGAAAAAAATCAGGCATTTGCAGAATCAGAAGCTATTTGCTGAATTGCTGACATGGCCACTGCCTCGGAAAACAAAAGCATACTCTCTCCGGGCTGTGACATGCAACAGAAAGTGTGGACAGTTCATGCTTTCCTCTCCTTGTTCCACATACAAATTTAATGCAGGCATATTTGATTAACAACACCAATGAATAGCTGATTAACCAATGAATAGTTGTCCCTCTACCTGGAGGTCTAGAAAATTTTTAGTTTTTCGGTTCCCCACCTTTGCTTAGTTAAAGAGAACTAGAATACAATTTAAACCAGTAGCTTGCCAGTATCCAGTTTGCTCTCTGAAGAGAAATACATTCAATGCGTGTATATGGTTGCCTTTTTGCTTTTAGGAGGCAGCAGCAGAAACTGTATGTCTATTTGGAGGGTAAATTTTCATCATAGAAATCCTTTGGTATAAAGGGAAGTTTAACTATTT
>NW_004524587.1:23364129-23379690 GCF_000260255.1 Octodon degus
TTCCGCAAAATAATTTAAAAAATAAAAATAAAATAAAATAATCTGGAAGGACAGTCACCTCAACAGTTAAAAGTGATTATCTTTAGTGGTAAAGTATTCATTATACAATTTAAGTTTTATTTATTTATTTATTTATTTATTTATTTATTTTGCAAAACTGGGGATTGAACTCAGGCCCCAGGGAAGTGCTTATTCTACTGAGCTGTCTCCCCGGCCCTTTAAGTTTAACTTTAGACAAGCACATATGATGGAATAACAGAGAGTGGTTGTGTACTAAACCCCTATAATAGGGAATGTTTGCATAGGTTATCTCATTTAACTCTTGTACCAGCCATATAAGAAAGGAATTACTATCTCTATGGGAGAGATGAGAAACTGAGGCTTGGGTAAAACACAGTGAATTTTTTAAAAACCCTACTTACTCCACTGCATGACAAATCAGACTGCCTGATATTCTGAGACCTTAGTTCACACACTTGGTGAATTTTAGTGAAGTTATAGAAGATTCATGTGTGACCTTCTGACATATATTTCTTTCTTGCTGGACCTGATAGCTCAGTGGCACAGGGTGAGTTGTATATGGAATATAATGTGCCCTTCTGCAGACCCACTAAACAAAACAAATGAATATAGGAATGTTCCCATACTCTAGATTCCCATAAGAGAGTCTTCAAAAATGTAAATGCTTTAAACATGTATTCTGGAAATATGAACAGTTGAAAAACAAGACAGAAAATGACAAAAGCTTTTGTGCAGTCATTTGAACACCCATGTGAGAAAAGGATATGTACCAAAGAGATGTGGAAATCAGGAAGTATTTTGGAAAGAAAGACGTGACAATGTGTCAGGAAATACATCGTTGAAGTAACAGTTAAAGGTACTTTTCCACATGTCCCTAGATTGATAAATGTAGGCCAGTGAGGAGGTCCTAGGTTATATCTCAAAAAAAGAATGAGATTTGGTTATTTATAAAAATAATATAAATAACATTTGATCTAAGAGATATTTCATAAAAAAGCATTCCACAGTAAAATTAGTTATGGAAACACTATTTAATTCACTCTATTTCTGGTAGAGTTGCAATTATATCCCTATAGATTTTCTTAGGCCTTTTAATATGGAAATAAAAATGATGGAAGCTCAGTGGAAGAGAATCTGCCTAACACAACAAGAACCTGGTCTAGATCCAGAGCACTACAACTATAATGAGAAATAGACTTTTTTTGTTGTTGTTTTGTTTTGTGGTGCCAGGGATTGAACTCAGGACCTTGTGCTTTCCAGGCAAGTGCTTATTCTACTGAGCTATCTACAGGGACTTATTTTTTTAATGACAAATAAAGTGAAAATATCTGTACATGTTTAACAACATTTACTTTAAGTCTCCTGACTAGAGAATGGTTTATGTAGGTGTAAAAGAGTGTGTACTTGGATATCTGAATCTATACTTGTATGTACTTATCAGTTATTCACATTCTAAGATTCTAAGACTGTACAGCAGTAATAAAAATAAATCTGACATCACTTCTAACCTTCAACAGTATAAATTATCAGATGAAATTAAACGTGACAAACAGAAGTGCCTTACAGAGGCACTACTGCAGAAAATGCACAAAGGCAGCTATTTCAGGTCTAGCTCAACACAGGTAGAGGGCAATCATATACATACTAGTTGGAAAATACGGTTTCAGTATTGTAAGATAGAACTAATTATGAAGTTCTTCTACTTTAGACTTAACCTTTGATAAAAGCATGTGGTTAGACTCATATGCAATGAATTTTCAAAATACATGATATTAGTAATAAAAATTTAGATTTCACACTTAATAAAATTGTCAAGTAAAGTAATAAAATATGATGTCAATATCCAAAGAATCATATCTATAGGACTTGGCAATTGGACAATAGAAAAAGTCTTACTTAGAAAACAGCAATAAGCGTTTGTTAGTTTACATTTCATTACCTGAAATGTATACAAAAATAATTTTAGTAAATAAATGCAGCATAAACATAAAAACAAATGAAACCGTAGTGGCTTAAATACATTTCAAATTCACTGCATTTTGCCATGAAACACATACAATATGAAGGAAACAAAATTTCAGATGAAATTTTAGAAAGCTTATCTTTCAAACGGTTAACTTAGGGATTCCTTTTCTGTTCTCTTTCAGTGTACAGTTCAGACTTTCTTGTTTTCAACTGCTGATATATACTATTTTTGGTAAAAATTGTTTGGACTTTCTTTTACATGTTGTCTCTTAGTATTTTCCCTCCCATTGCACAAAATAGCTGGACTAATCTCTCCTGGTAAGTTCTCAGTCCACCTCAGTGTTCAGGGAGATAAGATTAGAGGCCTTGATCCCCCTGCTGTTAGAACAAGACCTCAATCTCTCACTGTCTCTATTTAATCAGGTCTCTATTTTAGCTGCCACCAAGCTGTCAACACAAGAAAATAAGCTATCCCCCATCAAGGGGTTAAATTAGATTTCACAGTGTGGAAAGGCTCTTCTGAGCAAAATTCCACCTGCACCCTCCATCAGGCAAATTACTTCTGACTTTTAATTTATTTCTCTAGGAAATGGAAAGGTATGGCATAACCAAAGTCAACAGGGAATAAAGTACAAGGTATAATCAGGTGCTCACCATTGCAAGCCCTCTTCTCTGTCAACTTTAATAGGTTCCTAGAACACACAATTTATAGAACGCATGACATGTCCTCTCTGCTCTGAGTTTTATTTTGGACTTGTCTAGTTAATGGTTCCAACAAGTGACAAGTGACGTTTGGTTGATGGAATGGTGCCTGGGCAGTGTATACAATGTACATTGCAGTTCAGCCTGAGAGTTTGCAGAACAATAAAAATAATAATTTAACGGGACAGTTGGATCCTAACATGTAATATCTAAATCAGGGAAGAAATCTGGTTCCAGTGATGATGAGATTCATTTTGCAGGACTGTGGGTATCAAATATGGGTACATGATGGAAACAAAGGAAATACATTTTCTTAGATAACATTATTATTTTGTGACCAAATTCATTTAGCAACAAATCATTAAATAATTCAAGTAATACAATTTGCTACACTCCTTTTTCTAACTTGAACAGAATATGAAAGTATTTCTATGATTTAATTTCACAAAACCAATTTTCAGGGTTAGTGGGAATTTATATGAATTAATAACTACAAGTACTCATTGCTGTGGGGAAAATAGCAGGCATTTTTGTCTAAGAGATTAAAAGTCAAAAATTGTTTTTAAGGTACAAATTTAACAAGTGTGCAGGGAATATCTCTTCAATGAAGGAAAAATGGGATAATGATGAAAATTTACATTTTAATTATAAATTAAGAGTCATGGATTTGCTGATAGCATCTTTCTTTTTTGATATTATCTAATATTTAATTCAAGCTTGCTTTGAAATGAATTTCATATATGCCAAAAATGTTCAGCTCTTCTTCCATTCCAAAAGATTAATTCATTTTATATTTTTATTCAGAAAATTTTGAATGGTGAACAGGAGGTTGGTTATTAGGAGAAGAATTAGGCAAGTCTTATTGAACAGTAATTGTTTTTCTAGCTATATATAAACAGAACATATTACTTAAATTTACCTGTTTATAATTTACTTAGAAATAGTTTTTATCCACTTAATGGGTCCACTGGTTGTATTAATCCTTGCCAAACCAAGAAAATATAGGTTTAGAAAGAGGATCTGGGTGATAACTGCAAAACCAATATCAAATGTTAAAAAAGACTTACTAGGATAACTGGAAATCCCTGTCACCAGAATAGAACACTACTGTTAATCTATATTTTAAGCAGTGGAGAAATTTTAATAAAGGAAGCCCATAATAATCATTCCTATAAATAATTCTCTAACAGTGTATAACTGCATGTGATCCTCTGCAATCTTCTGGAAGAGGATTGGACTGTGGCAGGTGACATAGCTGACCTACTGTTGGGAGGTAAGTGTAGCCAGAAGAGGCACATAAGTGGGGTGTGACCTTGAAGGGTCGGTCTCCATTCTCCACTCCTCATTTGATTCTCTGCTTCCCGGTAACTTTGACTTGAGGAGCTTTCCTCTACCCAGGTTTTGTCCATGTCTGTTCTGTCTTTAAGACTGCTGTAGAACTGTGAACTAAAGTAAATCCCTGATGTTCTGTCCCAGAGATTAGAGAAGTGATTAGCACAAAGTCCTTGGGGGTGTGGGAGTATTTTATTTTTTTAGAAAGAAAAAAGATGGTATTCTCTTACCACAGTAGAACCACTTGAAAGAATAAGAAAAATTCTAGGTATATCAGCCCCCAAAATGAATCTAAGAATAAGAAGTTCACCTATGTATAAAGAGACAGTTTATAAACTATACTTTCTCCCAATGAAATTTAGATTTCCCTAGGATGCTGGCTGAACCTTTCTCCTTCACTGCCCATGATCCTGATAATAACAGTATTGGAGCTCTAAGTAGAATACTTCTAAGTCTATAACAGTAACTAAGGATAAGGTTGGAATTTTGTTGGGCAGTTGTGGAATAAATATAAACCATAGGAATGGGATGTGATTTGCTTAAGTGCAGCACTATTTGCAAAAGAAGTGAAGAATTGAAATTCAAATGTGTCAGCACTTAGAAATCTTGGAAAATAGAGATTAACTAATAAAAGGAACAGAAGTGTGTGTATCACTAGAAATAAAGAGATCCGAAACCTGCTATGTCACCAATACAAAAAGGAGAAAGTATTTTTAGAAAGAAGGATAAGTCAACTTTGGAATGTAAAGTTGCTAAAAAGATTAAATGGAATGTATACCCCTGGGTACAGTATACAACCCATAAAGAAATTAGAACATGACAAATTATTATAAAATTCCAAAACATATATTATGCTAACTTAAAACACAAGGAAATTGAATAGTCAATAAATTGAATAGTCAATTGAGTGGTACATTCAGGAAACAAATTTTGGTGAAGGCACCAAATATAACATAGCGATGTTGAGAGTTCAATAAGCAAAATCCTAAAAAAGTTATGCAAAGTCAACTTTCATAAAAGCAGTTTGCTATAAACTATGCTTTTGTTTGTCACTGAAGCTGGGAATTGATCATATGTGGGAGGACGGGATGAAGCCTCACTGGCCAAAGCAGTTAAGCCACATCAGTCTTGAAAAATCATCCTGCCTGGATATTGTTGTTTATTAGTCACTAGACAATATTGTGTTTTGTAACTTTGTAAAGGTATAAATAAGCACCCTTACTGTTGTTTGGTGGTTCTTTGGCCAATCAGGCACGAGCCACTACCATCAGTGGTGGTATCCTCCTACTACACTAGATCCACTGGAAAGAATGGAAACATCCTGTCTGGACCTCGTTGGTTATTAATTACTAGACGATATTGCAAGATAGCCCATTCCCCATACTAACATCTGGCCCAGCCCCAAAGTATTACAGCAAAAGCAGCAAGCAGAGGTAGAGCCCAAAGCAAACAGGTCTCCAGGTTTTACCTGTTGTCATTAATACTGATTATATAGAAAAAATCAAAGTTGTAGTTCAACTACAGCTCTTGTCTCTTGTCTATCTTTTCCTCATGCATGCTGCCATTTCTCCCTAGGATACTCAGAGAAGCCAACAGAGTCCTACACTTGGTGCCTGCATTGAGATCCTCCAGTAAGAGGTGAGTGGGCAGTAGGAACACCACCCAAGTATATGCATGAGGAGAGGCAAGCCAACTGGTTAGAGCCAGTATCCAACACAGGTATGCACTGGTACTGGCATGTCAGGTGTCAAGCATTGGGATGGAGGCTCAGTAGTGAGAGAAATATGTTCCCTATGGCCATAAGTGAGCTCACCAGGACCAGAGAAATAAATGAGCTTAAAGAGAAGCCAAAGTAGAAAGTTAGATTAAAATTATTAGTAGTTAAAAATCGGACAGATAGAGTATCAAGAATTACAGAAGTATATGTACGCAGAAGTGGTTTTCACATGCTAAATTCCTGTGTTTACTTTTCCTTTCTGGATTTTGGTTAAAAAGGGTTTTATAACCACAAAGTATTTGACTTGTTGTGCTTCATTAAAATCAAGTCCCAAACCTAAGTAGGATAGGGAGGGTAAAATAAAGGTACAGCAGATAGAGCTGAAGTCCTCTAGCTTTGCTCAATTAGGTGAAAAAGCAAAAACAAATTCCTTTTAAATTGCAAGCAGCTAATTCCAAGCAGTCTGGTATTACCACCAGGGGGAGAGGCACAGGCTTGATTCAGGAGGGGCTCAGTGCTTTGGTTCTGGCTGACCCAGTGGGCATTCCTCAGCCCACCGGTCCAGCCACAGAGACTGGCATGCACCATCAACTGCAGTTTGTGAAACTGTGGCTAAGTGGGAAGTGGTGCCATAACCATGGCACGTTGTGACCTCGGCATGCGCTCTGCATGATGCTGCCGCTGAAGATTTGTTCTCCTCAAGGTAGTGCCTTTCCTGGAAAATACAAAACATCTAAAGGTCAGAGTCAGAGCAGCAGGTAATGCACACAGTGGCTGTGCACTGCGGCCCTGGATACAGGGTCACAGCCCCCAAGGTTCATGGAGAAGAGGAGTGTGGGCAAGGTAGCCCATTCCCCATACTAGCATCCTGCCAGCCCCAAAGTATTACAGTAAAAGCAGCAAGCAGAGGCATAGCCCAAAGCAAACAGGTCTCCAGGTTTTGCCTGGTGTCATTAATGCTGATTATATAGGAAAAATCAAAGTTGTAGTTCATTTTACTCAAAACACTGTTTAAATCACTCTAGACTGTTATATTTCTCAATTGGTCATTCTTTCCTCAAAAAATTTTGAAAATTATAAATATTTAAAAAGGAAATGTCAGGTTAAATTAGTTAAAGGCAAAAAAAATTGAGGGCTTTCAAATACAAGTGTGGATGGCCTCTGGGTATGGCAGCTACAAAGGTGCTGGATTGCTGACTTAGAGGAATACAAAGGGCCATTTTGAAAGAAACAGAGCCTCACAAAGAAGCCAAAAGTGGGCCCAGGGATGTAGCTCAGCAGCACAATTCCTGTCTTGCAAATGCAAGGTGATAAGTTTGAATCCTAGTGCACACACACACACACACACACACACACACACACAGACACGGAAATGGAATGGCTCTCTCTCCATTACAACTGACACTAAAAGAGAAGCTTTTATATTTTTCCCCTTAAGGTGATTAATTTAAAAGGCTGTTTCCATCTTTAAGATAAAATGTTTGCCTTTAGTTCATAAAATTATACATCCAAAAATTTACAATAATGGAAATTTTAAAATATTACTTAAAGCTTTCATGATTCCTAGTAAGGTTGTTTGCCTGTTTTAGAGTCCTAAATCAAATTGGTATAGAAAAGCTTTGATATTTTAAAACCAAATATAGAGGTTTGGAGAACAGTCTAAACAGTGGACTTTAAGTAGTCACTTGATTTTGACACCCCATTTAAATAATACCAGCCCTAGTAGTGGCCTCCAAAGGGGTACAAGTTATGATAACTTCTTCATATTTGGATCAGTGAAGCTATATTGTGCCCCAAACTGTGCAGAGCAACCTTTCATCATTTTCAGACTTTATTTGGTAATATTAATTCACCCCAACCAGATTTTGGACTAATTTCTCTGGTTTTATTGTCACCTTCAGATAAGTTAAGTTAATTTGCTTGTATTTACAGATGAGTCATACAATGGAGGTTAAGTGATGGCTTCCACTTCTGAATTACAGAATACAGGTTTTTCCTTGCATGATCAAAATTCACTTGCAAAAACAAAAGGTGCAATGAACCCCTCCTACTCCACTTGTCAATACATACTATTTTTAAAAAATTTTACAGTAGATGGAAGTACAATAATAAAAATGTAATTGAATCAGGTAAAGACAAAAAGCTAATCCGTAGAAGTTGTGCTTGTGTTTTTCCAGAATGAGCTATAAAGTTGTAGCATGAAGGTAGACCTGGAGAAGCTGGCTACTATATCTCAGTTCAACCCAGAGACTACTGAGCCAACTGACAAAATGGAAATTTAAGGCTTAAATAGGTGATAGAGTATGTAAAGATAACTAAGCTGAAAGTATTCTTAAGACAAAACAAATTGTACATATTAATTATAAATGAAAGATTGCACACCTTCCAAATTTTTCTGATAAGAGATCTCTGATAATTGACAAATAACAAAATCTGACTAGTCTATATATTATAAATTTCTAAAATTTGTGAGTTACTGTGATTCAATATGGTCAAAAATACATTTGAGTGCACTCTGATTTTGCAAAGATGTTTGTGTGCTCTGTGTACTTATTTACATGTTTTTGTGTTGTTCTGTGAATAGCTGCTCCTCATTTATTTGAGCTCAAGTTTTTCTCTTTTTAGATCACTTGTTCATGATATGATTAGGGGTATAGATTTAAAAGCATGCTTTTTCCTGAGTCATTAGCTTGTTGAAGATATCAATATTGTTTTATTCACAAGTCATCAAAAAAATTAAGATAATTAAGCAAAATTCATTAGAGTAGGGAGAAATTGTTGGACAGGACTCCAACTGGTGAATAGAAGGGTAGTTAACCTTTGTTCATTAATAAGTAGCTCCTAGTAATCTCCATAGTTTCATGGGAAACACACCCAGTAATTGATTATTGCAAAAGATAAAGGTTATTCAGAAAATTATAATAAGGTTTTCACATGCATATATGGCAATTCATTGCTAATCTTATGGTGTATTAAATGTATTCATAATTCCAGATGTACATATCTTTCAAAATGTAAAACAAAGATGGTTTATTGTAATAAGAATTTCTGTCAGTTCAGAGCTCTGCTTTTAAGAAAAACAATGTTGTGAAATGTAACACATTAAAGGACACCAAATTAAGTAAAAGATTCCTATGTATTAGATAGTGCTGATTGATTGAAAGGGTATGTTATGTCAAAAGGAAAATTTATGTGTGTCACAAAATGTCATCAGGATTACCATGCTCCAAAGTTATCAACGATTGGGCTATGGAGATTGTTCAGCAGCATAAGTACCTTCTTGGCAAGTGCATGGTCCAAAGTTCAATCTCCAGTACTGAAAAAAGAGTTATGCATGGTTTTAATTTCTAAATTTATGTGTAAAATATATAAATGTTGTCTGTTAACATTCTATAAGAATTTAAATATTAGACTATTCATGTTTGTTAAATAAAACAACAATTCCATTTTATGTCTAAGGTGTTTGATATTGTGATAGATAGTAAGGTTAAGGATATTGTCTCCATTACAGGGTGGTGTCATTAAGATTCTCTTCTGCATGTTTAATAATTGAGGTTTGGAGACACAAAATTAGAAAGATAGATGGACTAAGAGCACAACCAATATTTTGTCCCTAGCCTCATGAGGACGATGAGAACTCAGGATCTAAGAGAACCTCTGCTGTGAAACCCTGTAACTTAGGAGAGTCCCTGATTTTCTGATCAAGGAGTTTATGGGACCACAGTGAAAAGTGCTTCTATGATCTATAATGTGGCTAATGAGAGTCACTTAAAAATAAAACAAAACAAAAAAAGTATAAAGCTTTCACAGAACACAACTTGGTCAAGCAATGGCTAACTCATCTAGATGGCTGGCACTGACAGAAGATCTAAGAGGTGCTGTACATGGTTCCAATAAATCCTGAGGAGATTTACCTGGCCTTGTTATATAGTAAAAGTTTAAATTTCTATTTATACAGATCTTGCTTTAACTTGATCTTAACTGTCCAGCAGAAAACAGTAACCATGAGATGCAAGAAAAACAATGTCATAATAATAGGGTAAATATAAATGGTTCCAATCATGAACAACTTCTAACAATTGTCGGCTGTACTGATAACTCATTACTATTATGCACTACTGGAATATACAGAATTAAATTGCTGAATGACAGTACCAAAAATCTTTGGACTGGCATCAATGGTAAAAACTCTTCTAAAGAGTTCTCCAAACACAGCCTCTCCAACTAAAGCAGAATACCCATCATTCACACAACAAAACAAAAACGAGAGATATGTTGGAAGCCTCTGAAGTTTGAAACTGATCATATGTGGGAGCACAGGATGAAGCCTCATTGCCTCAAGCAGTCAAGCAACCACCGAGTCTCTGCAAAGAAATTAGGTAATGAGAGTAGAGCCCTTGTAATGAGAGTAGTGCTTTTAAAGGAAGAGCTACAAACAAATTTTCTTCCTCTCTTTCTTCCCCTACTATGTGAGGATGTTAGAAGAGGGTCATCACAGTGCAGAAAGGGACCTTCACTAGTCTCTATATGCAGACACCTTGATCTACTCAGCCTCCAAAACAGGAAAAATAAAGACTTATTATTTGAGGCACTCACCCTACTGTGTATTTCTTGCAGCACACTGAAGGAAGGCATAGATCAAGACAGACAGATTTATCGAAGTATTTTAGTGAGCTTTACTTTATGGAATTGAATATCTCTCTGAAATATAAACAGATGTTAAGCATATCACCTCTATTTTGTTTTATTTGTTTATGAAGAATTTCTGTCTATGTATACAGAGATGTACCTATTTTTACACAGATACAACTGTGCATAAACATATTTACAGAATTATATCAAGAATTTTTAAGAGCAATTGAAGAGTTGGAATAACTGGTTGAATATGATCTCTGAAGTACAATTTAGAAAGGAGCAATACCAACACTTTAGAAAGGCAACTACAGACGAATTATACTGTAAGTGAACACTATACAATGAGAATGATTTTTGTCCTGATTACAATATGGAATTTATCATTTTTAAATAAATGCCATGAGGGAATAAGGTGAGTTCAACCTATGAAAATTTGACGTGTGTCCCAACATACCACTTGAAGTATATTCACAAATACTCTTGATCAGATGAATTGTTTTGTGTACATCAGTGCAGTTAAAAGAGTGTATTGATACGCAAGTTTATTTATGTAATATTATTATTACTTACTCTGAATAAATAGCTTCCCAAAATAATTCTAGCAATACAAAAAACTTAAATTTCTCAGAAAAACTACCCAATCTACCAGAAACTTACAAGTCAAAGTCTTATGAGTAAAACAGGAAAATATTCCCACCTCCAGTTTCAGGTGCACCACTCTCTAACACATTACAGTAAGGCTTTACACACTTAGGAAAAGTTGATAGGATATAATATTTAAAAACAAAGTACAAAGGGCTTTAATATACCTAGTAGTGGAAATTTTGCCAAGTTACTTAACTTCTCTGTATCTGTTTCTTTATTTATAAAAAGCAAAGGGGAGGAAATATTTTTTCTTATCTGGACCTTATTTGTGAAGGTTCAACACATTTACACATATGTAGCCCTTGTAACAGTGTGTGTGTATAATACCCTCTCTGTGAATGGTAGCTATCACTGTGGTTTACTGTGGGTATGGCCTTGCACCTTCCTCAAAGGCCCATGGGTTATTGGGAAATAGTAGCATCTTTAAGTGATGAGGTGCAGTGGGACATTTTAGGCTATTGCGTCACATATATGTGGAAAATTATAAAACCTTGTATGCTTTTGATTTTGGATCCTGACCATGAAGTAAACAGTTTTCCTAGGCAACGTGCTCCTGCCGTATGGTGCTGTCCCTAGACCCACTGCAGCTCTGTCAATGGGTCCATCCAACAATGGACTCAATCATTCAAAAGTTGTGAGCCCAAATAAACCTTATTTCTTACTATTGAACGTTTCTGATATTTTTTATAATCAAAAGCTGGCTGGGCTGTTATTACTCATACTGTTGCTGCTGTGTTCTTGTCACCACCTTTTTGAAACTGACTGAAAGTTTCAGAAGAAAGAGGACAGTACTGTGAACATGGTGAAACAAAAGGAAGCAGGAAAGTATGCGACCACGAAGCAAATGCTTAGTCTCAGAGATGAGAGACTCGAAGAAAAAGATAGATTAAAACCTAAAAAGAAAGAAAAAAAGATCCCAGTGCTGTAAAGGCAAGAGAAGTTTCCTAACATCCTTCCCGCTTATTCTTCCAGTATAACACACAACTAAGCCCATCTTATCATATCTTGGTTGATACCAACTTTATCAACTTTTCCATCAAAGCCAAATTGGACTTGGTAAGATCAGTGATGGACTGTCTGTATGCCAAGGGTATCCCTTGTATACCTGGTTGTGTAATGGCAGAAATTGAGAAATTGGGACAGAAGTATCAAGAGGCTCTAAGGATTGCCAAGGATCCAGGGTTTGAATGATTACCTTGCACACATAGAGAGACCTGCACAGATGACTGCTTAGTGCAGAGAGTAACTCAGCACAAGTATTACATTGTGGCCATGGTTGACCAGGACCTTAAATGGAGAATCTGCAAGATCCCTGAAGTTCCTGTCGTGTTCATTTCTAATCACAGATACATCATCGAGGAGATTCCAGATGATTATGGAGCCCCTTAGTTCTGAATCTTTTATTTATTTATTTATTGGCCCCTCTCTCAGGATGAACCCATTCCAGGGTGCCCTGCTCTTCACAAAGAAAAGAAAACTCTCCCTGAGGCTCACGCAGGCATCTCTGGGATGGGTCGTGTTACTGCACTGGGTTCTGATTCTTACAAGACGAAATTCCTCTGCCTCTTTCCAACCAACCTTTGTTTTCAGTTCATGCATCATGCTGTAGCATCATCATGACTTATTCACCCACTTGCTGTATTATCAGTTGAGTGTGGTTAAATGAATTCACTTTGTCATGCTTTCTGGGAAAAAAAAAAAAAAAAAAGAAAGAAACTGACTGAATCCATTTACCCTGTATTTGGTGGCAGCCCATTAGTTGGTTCACACTATACCACACTTATTATGTCCTGTTAGATCTCAACTACATCAACCCGTTCCTTTACATCTAGAAGGAAGTCCTATAATTTAGGCATCACCTATTAAAATGTGTTCAGTATCTTGGCTGTTATTATTAATTCAAGTTGAGCAAGATTCAAGACAAAAATTTTTTTAAAATGCAAAAAAAAAAAAAAAAAAACCCTAAAAATAAGTAAATCTTGGCTTTTTCTTGTGCTTTTCCCTTCTCTGGCCCCAAATTTGAACAGATAGAAGGGTTGTAGGTATAATTATTATTTTGCTCTTGTATCCTGGCTGTGATTTAAATGACTAAACAAAGACAAAAAGAAGAGCAAATGTTATAATTCCTGATGTTATAATTTAAGCACCCAAACGATCTTCCTGTTTTAGACAGCTGAGTTAGATAGAAATATTACAGGCAGTCAGATAGGGCTACGCCCTCGAAGGAGCCTGTATGGAAGATGTGATGCCTTGTGACTGTGAGAGAGATAGGCACTTATGCTGCAGGCTAGAACTCGGGACCAAAGATGAAAGAAATGCAGCCACATGCTTCTCTAGGGATGGACATGAGGGATTGATATTCTACATAGTTATCATTCACCTTCAGAAAATCAGCAAGACCAACTAACAAAACCTCCTATAGGACAAGCTTCCGTTCTGTGTTCACATCCTTTTGTAATGTGACTACTTTCCCCATTTGATCTCGATTTAATCAAATTGATCAGAGCAATTATGCTTATAATCTTACTGATTGACCACAGTTTTGTCCCCCCTCATGCCCACCTAGCAAGTTCCCATATTTTCCACCTACAATTTTTCTCACCTTGTGGTTTTCCTCTATAAAATGCTCTAAAAGAAGCAGGTTCCTTGGCAACTCACTTGGATCCCTTTCTGTCCCTCTTTTGGACAAAAACTTTCTTTTCCTAAACAATATATATTCTCCTCTTAATGTCTGTTGTTCCTAAAATTTGATTCTTTAGTTTTAGCGAACAGGACCTTGTCCCAGATATCTTTCAGGTGTAGAGTTTCTTTTCTCTGTATCATTCCTGGTCATGTCAGTTGCTGCAGCCATCACATCTCCATAAAGTTTAATCCAGTTTGGATTCAGATTTTTATCTCTCTTGCACTCAAGCAAGCAAACCAAGCAAAACCAATTAAATCAAATATTCTCAGAAAAAAAAGAGGTCTTTTTCACTGCTCCTTCCCTTCTTGGTTGCCTATTTTCTGGTCACAGAAATTGCTACCGTTCTTAGATTTTTCACTGCCATACCCCACCTCATTAATCAGTTGCTTTCATGTTTGTTTGTTTTTTTTTAAGATGTTCTGTTTAGGCAAAGTGAATTTTAATCCTGAGACTAATGTAGGATATAACATGGTGGAATAACTTCATTATAATGCATCTTTCCATCTTTTAAATCCAGGTGAAATAATATAAGTTAGTAACATGGAGTAGAGAAGACTTCAACCATAAAATTTATGCTTAACCCAAAAAAGCATATTATTTCCTGTCTTAAATTAAGAAACCATTGACCCACAAAAAATGAACCATAATCTCCTGGGCAATATTACAGTACATGTTTTGGAATTATTTCTGCCCAATTTTCCTTGGATACATGTGAAAATAAATGAACAAAAAAACTAAAGGCATATAAATATTTGGTGCTTATAAGAAGAACAGTGATCCAAGAATTGAAAGAATGCCAAATATTTGAATAAGAATTCTAACAAATCAAGATCTTCCTCTTTCCAAGCTATTAGGCATTAGGTAGATATTTTCTTTCCCTTTAAGTTTCATCAGTTCTTTGTTCAATGACCTAGCTCTATCTTCCACTGGGTTTATAGATAAGCCTTTTCACTTTAAATCTGTTCATCTTGTTTGTGATCCAGATGACAGAAAGCAATTGCACTAAGCCCTTAACTTAAATTTGTTTGCATACAAATGGCGCCTTGCAGGCCTGATTTACATTACCCAAGCAGGATTTCTCTGGGAAGTTCACTTTCCCTGAGACTTGTCAATTTTCATCAAGAGTGAGGCTATTAGTCTCCTTCATTTCCTGATTACTCAAGGCTTTATCAACTAGAAGGGATTTAACTTGCCTGAGGGATAAGAAATCCATTCATTTTTCTAGATATGGTAAATTTTCTCTCTGAATCTAGGCAGACAATCACAAAGCTAGGTGCCCAGGCCATCATCTTTAGGCCCTAACAGAATTGCTCTGGCTGAATGAAGCTTTGCTATTCACTGGACTTGCACCAAAGGCTGTAATAGGCATCAGCCTTAGGGAAACTTGGCTCTTATTTGCACAGAAGGCTGAGAAAATCTGTCTTATAAATATGCTTTCCATAACATAGCTTTAAACTATGTTTTCCACAACATAGCTTTTAACTATGACTAAAACATACTAATGGGACAGTTGTGAGGTGCAAAGTGTGACAAAAATACCAGTTTACTCAGTGTTCAGGTACTTATGACATCATCCACTTAGGCTGAGATTAATATTGTTCATGTGTTAGTATGCACCTGTCTTAGTTACTCTTCTCTCGTTGCTGGGACAAATACCCAACACTCAAACTGAAGGAAGGAAAGGTTTATTTAGCTCACAGTTACTGGAGGTTTCAGTCCATACTCAGCTGGGTCCAATGCAGAGCAACACAGAGCAGAAAGCAACCTTTCATAGTGGTGGCAAAGAGCAAGAGTGCCAGGGAGAGGTAGCAGCAGCTCAAGCAGCTGGCTTCTCTTCCCTCCTTACACTGTAACGCAGATT
>NW_004524587.1:23380590-23402040 GCF_000260255.1 Octodon degus
TTTTGTTTTAAACATATAAATAATGGACATATTTATTGTTAAAATCTATAATATATGGACCCAAACTCAACAGATTTTCCACACACAAATAATTAATCAGTTAACCAAGAAAGCAGGCAGACTACTCATAATTCCTATAGAATAGGCAGACAGTAGTTCAAATACCTGTTTAAGATGAGGAGAGATTTGCCAGTCATGCACTCGGTAAACAGCTATGTTTCCTGAAATTCTAGAGAAGTGTGTTGAGGGCAAGTCCCTGCCAGCAAAGGTGTGACACACACCAAGAAAAGTGGCAGGGTGTCAGAAAAGCACAGCTCACAGATCAAAAGTAGTAGCAGCAACAGGAAAAAGGGGGCTGGGGCGGGCAAGAACTTGAGCTTTCAGATTTTAAAGGTTAAGCAAGTGTACTTTAGGTGCCTCCCTCTGAATCTCTAGGTGTGATTGATAGAAATGATTGCTGGGGTGCAGACTCATTTGAGGGATTCTTAGCATGCATGCTCATCAAAGAATTCACTGTGATCTTAATTATATTTATGTGATGTAATGCATATTTACAAGCTTGTAATGAGGTGGGAGTAGGGTAAAGAAGGTCAGGTTAGGAAATCTAACATGCACAATGTCTTACCTAGAATATTGGTGTTCTCCTAGGATTTTGTTCCTTTAATTTCTGCCTTTCTCAGAACTTTGGAAGCAGTTGTAACTACAGGATACTGTTTAGAATTAAAAAGAGGGAAAGGAGTGACTCTCTCAGCTTCATGATTTCTAACTGTATTATTCCCCACTGAGGACTCTAGTCCAGCAACACCTTTCAGAGTTGTTGAAGGGGAAAGACTCATCTTCTACAGCTACCTCCAGCTGAATGTGGTTGTAAGTCCTACCTATATGAGTTCTACCTCAATGAGTCCCAAAAAGTGCAAAAGGCAGCACAAATATTGGCTGATCATGTTTCTAAGATCCATAAAAAACTGAGTCATGGATCTCTTGACCAAACACCTGAAACTAGGAGTTTGGTTCTGTCCTGGCCATGCCTTTGTTAATCCTTCTCATAACCTTACTATGTAAATCTTACCTTCTTACTCTTATTTGGTCGTATTTGACAGCTGTTAATCTACTGATGTAGATCCTAACTCAAGATCAGAACCTGTATCCATGTCCATGGATTGTCAAAAATTCTTTTTAAGAAGAACTCAGCTCTTATAGCTTCATAAATCAGTAAAGGCAAGTGTTCCTTGGTCTCTGAGTAGGTCGGGTTGAGATCCCCATTCAGCCAGATGTAGCTGTGGAAGATGAGATTCCTTCCTTCAAAAAACCTTAAAGATTTTCTGGGACCAGGGCTCCCAGGAGAACAGCACAGTTGGAAATCATAGAGCTGAGAGATTCATTCCTGGTCCGCCATTTAATTCTATACAGTACCCTATTGTGGTTTCCTCTTCCAAAGTCCTGGAGTCTGTGCTTTTCTGTCACACTGTTATCTTTCTTGGTCTAAGTTATACCTTTATTGCCATAAACCAACACTGAAAACAATTTCTCCTGATTGTCAATAAATGTAGCTGCTTACTACTTACTTACTGGGTATAAGTTTGACAATTTTTTCTTCATTGTACACAAGAAACAATTATTATTGGCCCATTCAACTATAACTTAATGAGGTTTTAAAAATTCCTAGGTATCAGTCTAACCAAGGAGATGGAAAACCTTTCAATGAAAATTACAGGACACTGAAGAAAGAAACCAAAAAAGGTACTAGAAGAAGGAAAATATTGCTGTGTTCAAGGAGTAGCAGAATTAATAGCTATCATATCCACATTACCAAAACTGATCTACAGATTTCATCCAATCTCCATCAAAATTCTAATGATATTCCTCACAAAGGTTGGACAATTAAAAAAACCTTAAAATTCATTTGGAAATACAAAAGACCCACAATAACTGACGCAATCCTAAGAAAACCAAATAAGGCTGGGCATATCACAATGCCCATTTTTGAATTATATTACAACTATAGTAATAAGACCGGGATGATGCAGTCATAAATACTTATAGATAAGTGGAATGGAATAGAAGACACTAAAATGAACCTATGTCCTAACAGCTATCTGACTCTTGACAAAAGAGCCAAAAGGCAGGACCACCTCTGGATCTGGGAAAACTGGATATCTATGGATATCTATGTGTACAAGATTGAAACTAGACCCCTATCCCTGCATCAGTAAGAACAATCTGCTCAAATGAGATCAGAGACACAGGTATAAGACCTGAAACTTTGAAGTTTCTAGAAGAAAATGTAGAGGGAAATCTTAAAACTATGACAGCAAACGTCCTGAATAGAACCTCAACACCATTTGAAATAATTTCAAAAGCCAACAAATTAGAATACATCAAATTAAAAAAAAATCTTCCTAGTGAGTGAAATAAACAACAGCGAAGAGAGATTAAAGGCTGAGTGAATAATCTTACCAACTATTAATATGAGAGAGAATTGCTGTCTAATATATAAAGAACTCAAAACAATTTAAAAATAATCCAATCAATATATGGGGAAAAATGAATGGAACATACTTCTCAAAAGAAGTACAAAGGTCCAGTAAGACCCTAGGACCCTCATAGAATAATGCAGGGATGAATGAAGGAATGTTTCTGTATAGCTGGGAGAGTATAAATTAATATAGCTCCTATGGAATGCAGTATAGGTATCCTTCAGCAAATTAGCAATAGATTAGAATCTAATCATTTATACAACTGCTTGGTTTATATGTGAAGGTATCAAAATTATACAGATAATTTAACAAGGATACCTCACTCAGTGTAACCATGATATGGAACCAACTTATATGCATATCAACAAATAGATTTCTAAAATGTATTATACATACATGATAGAGTATATTATTCAGCTATACACATGAACAAAAGTACACAATGAAGTATGAAGATAAATAAAATTGGAGATCATTATGTCAAGCAAAATAGGGCATGGTCCAAAAGCCAAGTATGTATCACAGGTTTTTCTTAATTATAATTTTTTAAAAAAGAGGACGTAAATGTACAAAGGAAACTATTAGTAGGCGAGAGGAAAATAAAGGAATAAGAGGCAGGCAAGGTGTAGTTAAGAGAGTAATAAGAGGGACTGATATGGTGTTTGATAAAATTAATGAACACCAATAAAATATATATTAAAATGAGACAAATTAGTTAACATGCTCCATTAATCAAGGTTTAAAAAAATATCACTGCTGAGAAAGAATACTAAAACAAATTAGAGGAAAAAAAAAACAAAAACAACTAGTATGAGGTCAGGCTTCCAAGTTTTCATTGGGAATATAGTTCATTGGGAATATAGTTACTGACTGAAATAAGATGAGGCCTGGATCAATCGGATATGTTTTTAAAATTTTCTTAGGATCTGAAACTAGCATGTAAAATATGAACACCAGCTTGTCCCACCAATAATTATTCTGTACAGAACATATTGCTGCCTTGCATTCAACCAAAAAAGCAGTAATTCTCTTTCCCTCCGTATAAATTACCCCATTAGCAACCAACTGTAGATTTGAGCTTTCAGCTCCTTGTATCTTTACTAATTCACCATGAAATAAAAGCTTTTTCCTTCTGCAAAAACTCAATGCCATGGTATTGGTTAATATAAGAGCATGCTGATAACAATTTTACAACATGGAGAGGGAGAGACACAGACACTGGGGAGGAAAAACAGCAGCAAGAAAGTCATTTATATGAATTCACTTTGCTTCCAGCTCCCTTTGTGAAGTGTTTCTATCTTATTCTACAAACAAAGCAACTGAGGCTCATGAAATTTCAACATCTTGTTCAAAAAACCACAGCATTTAAATGACATATTCAGGTCTGAGCCAAATGCAGAGTAACTTCCACTATTAGAATCTGTATCTTGTCCTCTGAATAATTACTATGAAGACAGCAATATGCAATGTATTAATTATTGTATCTGTCCTACCAATATGCAATGTATTAATTATTGTATCTGTCCTACCAGCCTATTTTGAAACTGTTTCATTGCTATTTTATCTTTTTTCTCATGAAAATGAATAAAAATTAACTTAAAAAAAACAAGTCAAAAGTAAGAAAAGAATCTGCCTCTAATAAATTACAAGACTTTCTGGTTATTGTTTATGAATGCAAATGTCTACTCTTTCTGGAGAGAATGGCTGGCCTAACTCTCCATCCTGAATAGCGCCCCTCAGCACAGAGCAGCTGTTGCATCCTATGTGAACTGATCCAGAAAGACAATTAGGTAGCAACAGAAATTCAAAGACGCTGGGTAGAAGCAGTCAGTGGCTGCAAGCGCTACCTCCTTGCTTTCGGACGGTGATCAGACTTCCTTTAGAAGCCGCGGTAGGAAAGCTCCGTAGAACTTACTTGTTGGCCCTTAGCATGCAGTTTCCTAGTCTGATATCGATTGACCCTAAATATATGGACCTGGCTGAAAAATATTCCATCTTTTGTTTCCCTCTGCTTATTCATTCAGCCATGTTTTATTGAAAATTTCCAATAATCTAGACATTCAGAAATGGTCAGGATGTGATTTTTACAATCATAGTGGTTTATAATTTGGGAGGGAAATTATTTTATCTGAGCTAATTTGCTTGTACCATCATTTCATATATATATGAAATGATGGCACTTTACTACCAAGAGCTGTAGTTTCCTCCCTTCCTCTGTCCCTTTCTTCCTCCCTTTCTAACTTCCTTCCTTCCTTCCTTCCTTCCTTCCTTCCTTCCTTCCTTCCTTCCTTCTTTTCTTCTAATCACCCCCTCTCCCTTTCTCCCTTCTTCCTTTCCTCCCTTCCTTCCTTCCTTAAGAATTTCTTGCTTGGACAATGCTAATTTCTTGGCTTTCAATAAAGCCAAAGAAACTTTGTCCTTGGATACTCACAGTGCTTGGTTACAGCACAGGTGCTTGTAAGAAAAAGACTTTTCTATCAAAAACATACACAGGATAGTGTCTCCATTTTAAACTCTAGTCCATCCTAGGCTACCCTCCCCCATATTTACACCAGAGTTATGGGGAAATGTCTGCTTAACTTAGATTCCAGGAACATGACTGACCACCAAAGATAACTTATCAACAGCCACGGACTTTTAGCTCTCCATACCTCACTCTCCCCTCCCTTAGCAACCTTGCCCAGCAAAGTTTCAAGCCTTCCACTCCCACCACTTACACTAGCTAATTGGAATATATTGTGAACCTTCATACCAGCCATTGGAGAGGAGATCTACTGGCTCTGACATAACAGGAAGTAAAAGGAATATGTACTACATCTCCTGCTATAGTGGTCGCGCCCTTCTGCAGAAGTAGAACAAACTTGGTCAAGATTTCTTGATGCAAAAAAAAAAGTTCTTGATGCCTCAGTGCTTCATTTTTTAAAATAATTTTATTGAGAAACAAATAGCAATGAGATAGTTTCAAAACTGATTAGTTGCACAGTTTCAGTAATTAATACATGGCATATTGTTGTCTTAGTGGTTATTCATCGTACAAGGTGCAGATATGATATCCTGTCCACAAACACTATTAGAACAAATTTTTCTATTCATTGAATTAAGAGACAGTAGCTGTATATCTATCCTAACTATTTTGAATATAAAGATACAAAACGGTTGTTCATTTGTATACCCTTTTTTGTTTAGTTTTGTCAGAGAAGGGTATTCCATTGTCATTTAAATATTGTAGGTGAGTGAATTCAGCCAAATATTCCAATATAGTCCAGTAGTCCACAATAGTAGTGGGTTCCATAGGACTGGCAACATCAGAAGTCGTTGACTTGAGCCTTTTACAGCTCAGCATATTAATATGGCTTTACTTTTTATACTTCATTTTTATACTTTTCTGCTGGATGGTTAAGACCAAGATAAAGCAAGACCTATATAAGGTAACAAGAAATGTATATATAACAAGAAATGTAACTTTTGTATCTGACAAGGTCAGTCAAATCCCCTCAGGATTTATCCTGAAACCCTGTACCGCAATTTGTAGACCTTTTGCCAGTGTCAGCCATGTAGATGAGTCATGGCTATTGTTTGACCCATTTGCTCTCTGTGAAAGCCTGAGAGAATGTTTTCTCTCCATGTTACTCTCCTTAGGCACACTCTGCATCATTGATCACTTTCCTCTGTGGCCCCATAATCTTCTTGATCCGAAAATTTAAGAAACAACTCAGTGCATTATCTGCACCAACAAATTGAGTTTGAGGGTGTATTCCTGACAGTGCTTAAAAGGTTGAAATATGAATGGAAGACTGAATCACTGCTTACCTGGCCAGCTTATATTTGTAGAAATGGTATAAGGAATAAAGCTTCCAATGTGAAAGATACCTAGAATGAGTTAATGTTCTCTGAAATCAAAGAATGAATTTTATGAACAATGGATGATAGGATCAGTATATATTTATTGAGGGAAAAAAGTTTCTGTACAAGGGAGGGACAGAAGAGGGGAATCTACCTTTTCTGGGGATTTTTATTGAACAAAACCATAAGGTAATGCATGTCTAAGGAGAAGAACATGGAAACTAATGCACGAGGTGGGACAAAGTTATCGTCAACCAATAAGATTGCAAGTGCAGTTACTCAGACAAAATTGATTAAATCAGGATAAAATGGGAAGGCAAGTCAGTAGCAAGCCAGCATGAGTACAGAACAGGGGCTTTTCCTGTAGAGGGTTGGGTGAGTGACTCTTCCTGTCTTCCTCTGGGTGATTATCATTCTCAGGTGCTTATCTTTAGGGGTAAGCATTTGTTTGATCTTTGGTCTTGAAATCTGGCCCACAGCCTGAGTGCCTGTCTCTCCAAGGTATCTTGCCTTCCATACTGGCTCCATTTTAGGGTCAAGGCCTGCTGGACTGCCTATATTTCTATCTAACCCAGCTGCCTACAAGAGAAACTGAAGAAGAAAAAGTTCAAGGGGCGGCCTGGGGAACTATTGCAACAAGATCAATGTTCCTGTGTTTAAGTACTTGCATAGGTGCTAGGAAAAGCATAATCTGTATGTAAGCATTCACGTAAAGAAGGCATGATAGAAGCAGGACAGAATGATCAATTTCTTTACCATTTAATGAGTGCAATGATTGCAATCCTTTTTCCCCCTTGGACTTTCTAATTTTCTGAGAAATGCACACAAAAAGGGTGACAGTTTTTCTGTACAGACATAGAAACTCGCTTTAGATTGAGCACCACTCTGTGCACTGCAGAAGTACAGATCATTTTCTATGTCATCAGTTAAACATGTGAGAATAACTGCAACAACAATCTCTGAAGTGCAAGCTACCAGGCTCATACTAGGAATTCAGAAGTTATGGGTTACAACAGATTTGTCAGCTCAGCAAGCACGGAGGTGACAGGGCCCAGCTGCTACAAAGATTATATGTTTTAGACATTGCTCATGTCTATGGGCAGAAAAGAGAAATCTCGAGCTCTATATTTGTGAGTAGTTAAATAACAGGTTATATTAGTTCCTCTTCTGTGGAAAATGTAAAGCATCTGAACAAAGGGTTTTAATGTAGACTCTATTTTGCACCTATGCTGTTGATTGCTAAATGTAACCCTGAATAAATGTGTTTTTTTTAAAAAAAGATAAAAGATCTATTGCATGAAATTTGAATCTTTCATGATGACTTTACCACATTCCTTTATAAGTGGTCCCCAACAACAAGTTTTGAAAACATTTCTTTAGGCAGGGAGGGTCCATGAAGTGTGACCAGACAGACACTAGTCCAGGGCTCTCTTTAAGCATACCACTTACAGGAAGGTGCAGTTGGAAGGAGTATCTTCCCTTTCTACCTTGAGAAAGGTCTCTGAAGTTTATTCTCTGCATTGCTAATGAAGGCAGTGCTTTATACTAAAGGCTCCCTGCTGTGAAGCTATCAACTCTAGGACCAAGCTCAGCTTTCAAGGGCTAACGATCACCCTCTCTCCCCAGGAGGGAGAGGCATGCTTCTTAACCCTCCTTAGCAATGCCTGCCTCCAGTACAGCCTGGCATTCCCTGGACTGTCAGACAGCAGAGGCCTTGTAATGGGGGAAACTTGTTCCTCTTAGTAAAGCCACACCTGCACCTCTCTTGCTTGTTGCATGGTGTGTGCAATCCAGAATTCCACCTTTCAATATTTCTCCTTAGAGGAGTTTTAAAGACAATCTGTGAACCTCTTTGGAATATGAGAGAGTTATAGGATTGCGGTCAGGTGGATGTAGTTGCAAGTGAAGGATAACCAGTAACGAAGTATCTGTTGTTTACCAGGAGGTTTGTATATGTTCATTTAAAATGTCAGGATGGCTGAGCTTTAGATCTCAGAAGAAAAGCATTGCAAATATATGCACACAGAAAACCAACTTCAAATTATGATAACATCTGTGACATGAATGAAGAGGTTGCAGTGAAAGATTGTAATGAAGGTTGAAAAGGAAGATTGGAGTCTTTAGGTAATGTGACAGGGTCTCCCAGGAGAAGATATTTGTAAAAGAAAAGAGCTGGAGGCAGCACATCAAACAAATAAAAGCACAAGTTAGATGCTGAGGTAGGAGGAACTGTCAACTTAGAATAAGCCTACAAGCTCTAAAACAAAGTTGCATGGCATAATTTCTAGATAAAGGATAGGAGGATGAGTGCTTAATAAACATTCAGTAAAATAAAACATTTTGAACAAAATGGTTTTACCCAAACAATCACAAGAGTAGAAAGTCACCAAATATGCATTCTGTTAATAAGGTGGTGGATGCCATTACTATAACGCTTGTTGATGAGGATTTCACTCAGGGCACATAAGAGAATTTTCTAGTGACATTCAGATACTGAATGAAGAAGCTGGAAGACCCAGCAAAGCACATGTCTGTCTTGTATATTAGTCAATGTAAACTATAATTTAGAGTTTCTGTAGTTTTCTTTTGAAATACAAAATAACTCTAGTAAAAGAGCCAATCAACTAGGTAAATATAAATACGTTGTTGACAAACAAATACATTACAAAAATGAATTCATGTTTTGATGGGTGGTCTAAAGACAGTAGACCAGAAAAACCTCAGCCTTCAGAGAAATATACTGAAAAAAATGAACCATGGGGCCAAGGAGATGGCTCAGTGGAATAAGTGCTTCCCTGGCAAGCACAAGGGCCTGAGTCCAATCCCAGGTTTCACAAAAAAAAAAAAAAAAAAAAGAATCAAATCTCATTCATTTTAATAAAAAGTAAACATATAAAATGTTGTGAGGTCATCATCACAGGTAGAATCTACATTTGACATTATTCAGGATTTGAAATAGAATAGAAAGGCTAGGTAGAGACGGTGCTCAAATAACCCCTCAACCAACTCTGGTTTAGTTTGTATTTCTGGATCTTATAAGCTAATATTAATTTAGCATCGTGACAAGTCACAGCAACACTGTTAGTGGCCACGCTTTGCAAACACATGACAAAATGCAGTTTAGAAATAGAGTACAAAGAAAAACAATGCACAAAGTGGTAGCTGAGTAAGATAAAAAGGGCAGCTGCTTGCTCACTAGCTGTCCTGGCCCTGCCACAAAAACGGCTCAGTTCCTTGCTCCGCTGCAAGCAGGCCACCCTCTTCCAGCTATAAAACAGGAATAATACTCACTTCGATGGGAAAATACATATGAAAACATTTTGAAACACTGTGGTGATGTTAGTTGCCACGTTGAATAGATACATCTCAATCATTTTAAGAAGCAATTCTTTCAATGGGGTATGGAAAGCCATGTCAATTACAAATGTCAGCTATAAGTTGAGAAAGAATAAAATTCTTTGAATAATTAATCAGTTCTTTTCAAATGGTGTCCTTGCAGGTGACATTCATTATTTGGGGTGTGTGTGTGTGTGTGTGTGTGTGTGTTCCTTTTAATTTCTCTCCAGTATCAGATATGTGGTTTTTGCAGAAAGCAGCAGGCGGCACTCTGGTATGCCTCTGTAAAAAACAAAAACAAAATAAAAACAACTTGCTTAGGACATAGCTTGAAAACTTATCATAATATCAAATGGAGACATCTTGAAAGTGCATATAAATCAATTATTAACACCAAATTGCTTCTCCACTCCACCTCACTTTAGTGCATCAATTTCAGGGCTGAAAATATTATTAGTTCAATATTTATTCAAACTTAGAAGTGACAAAGTCAGAATACACTTGTCACCATCTTCTTATTTTCTCACAGGAAAATGATGTGGCAGTTCATCCTCCTCCCCACAGCAAGCAGCATCCACTAGAAAAGCGAAAGACAGCAAACAAATTTGTCCAGTAAACAAATATCAGTAGCTTTAAAGTGGCTTGAAATAGTAGAGTTTGTGGCCCTCGAGGTCTGGCATTAATGTATTAAATGACCCACAAGTTTAGTATTGATTTATTTCAAGTCATTATTATCCTTGTGACATTCATTTCATAAGTCCTATGAGTCAAGCCCAACTAGAGTCATTACTAATGCACAGGAAACTAGGCTGCTGGTCTGATACCATAGCTTTGCAACTTAGAGTCTGATAAGTAATCACAATTCTTAAGTTTTATAAGTATTCTAAACCTTGTTGAAAATTTAGTTGAATATGCTATATTCAGAATGAAGTTTGTGTTTTATAAAACATTCATCTAGATTAGATGATGGTATTCTACCACAAAGCTGGGAATTTGAAATGCAAACTATTATTTTGCTGAAAGCTGTTAAGCAGATCTTTATATACTTCACTTTGTAAACATAATCAAATAATGTACATCAGCTCCAAGCCATATAGTTGTGCTTGATGAAGAGACTCTGAATTTACTATGAGAGAGAGAGAGAGAGAGAGAGAGAGAGAGAGAGAGAGAGAGAGAGAGAGAGAGTTTAGGAATAAACTCTTACAGATTGGAGCATTGCACAAGGCTGATAGCTTGAATGAATTAATTACTGATTGTGGCTTTAAAGTTAATTCTTACTTGAGGCTTCATAATCATACATATTTAACATCAAAAAGCTAAATGGTAAAAATTTAAAAGTAATTTAATAAATCCCTCACAGTAACCCAGATTTAAAATAGAGCAGTTGTATGTATGTTATTCCCTAAAAGAAGAAATTTAACTGTCCTACATCTGATGATAGTCACCCAAGGAAAAAAAAAAGAAAGTGAAATAAAAATACCTGAAAACATAGATTTCCAATCTAGTAGTGAAAGCTCAAATAAAACAGTTACAATTGCCTAATTTTTCAAGACCATACCACATAAGTACATCAGAATGTCCAGTTTTCTCCTCACCTAACAGCTCAGTGTTGTGGAATAATCTTTAGATGTCACTGTATATTTTATTATGTTGTCCTTATCAAAGATGCTGAGAGTTATATTTGTGATGAGACATATTTGTAAATTCCAACTTAATCTCAGGTAAAAGACACATTCCTGCTCCTGCTTCTCATGAGGAAAAAGAAGAAAAGAGAAACAAATTTAAGACATAGGTAGACTTCTAGTGGATCAGCTAAAATAGTAAAGGCTCTGCAGTTCATTCTGGTGAAGGTGGACTGAGAAAACCTATATGGGTACTGTGAATCAGGGAAGGTGGGAATAGAAAACGAGATTTCTTCCCTCTACTCCAACACACATACATATTTCTCTCTCTCTCTTTCTCTCTCTCTGTCACACACACACACACACACACATATGCAAACACACACACAAATACACACACTTAAACATACACACCTCTCTTCTGAATTATTTTTTAGTTTTTCATTAGTTTTGTAAGATTTCTGTTACTCAACTCAGTTCTAGCAATCTTGGACAAATCTTCCCAAAACCTGAAATGCAAGCAATGTACAAATTCATTGTGAAAAAGGAAAAATTATTTGCCCCTGTCAGAGGATGCAAAGTTTCTTGCACCACTCTCTTGCTCCCCATTGTATACATTCTTTGCAGGGACACATGGTCTATAAAAGGCACTATCAGCCTCCCCCACCTCCCGCTGGTGGTTGTCAACCTGCAGCTTTCCCACTGGGCTAAATCGTTTAGTTTCGCACTAAGCAGCACCTCTCACTGATCAGTCCAGAAGGCTGCTTCTGAAAATGTTGATCCAGCCCAGTGGGGAAGACGGGCCAGGTACAGCTGGAGGAGCAAGACTGGGAAGGCTTTTGAAAACAACACACATCCCACTTCTGTTGTCACTGAAAGCAACTATGCCTGTTCTTTCAGATCCCAACATCGTAGTTCTGAAACAACTTCTACCAAACTGGCGGGTGATTCTAACTTGAAGAGGAGACTGGCAAGTAGAAAACAAGTTGAAGGCCACTGAATGAAACACCTGCTTGTTTCTGCCCAGACAGCGTTTGCATACTCCCAAGAGAACCCCCAACTAGCTGCCTCCTGAGTCGTCATGCTCTGCTTGCAATTTTAAACTTCGAGAATTGAGATTAATGAAAAGTACTTTTGCCGCTAAAAATACTTTTCCCAAAGCAGTCATTTTCTAACCCACAACTGTTTTGAATGGCATCATTTAACAATGTTTATAAGTCATAAAACATGTATTGGACTGATGTATGAGTTTGTATCTTTGGAGGAACTAGAATTGCAAACAAACAAAAAAAAAGTGCTGGGAGAGAAAAAAGAAAAATGTTCTAACAGATGTATTCACTACTAAATGGAACACACAACATGTGCTGCAAAATAAAAGAACCATTTGGCAACATAAAATATCTTGGCATCCGTGTTAGATTTGTAGTCACAGTAAAATATTGATATGGACCATAAAATTCAAGTTCTATATTCCTATGCTTCTGGGTGACTCGGCTTTGAAAAACTTTGTACTTGTTCATCAGAGACATTTATTACAAATCTGCATTATGACATTGCATGATTGGATCATTTTGATAAAACTGGTACAAAGAAGGGATCATCTATTAATTCTAAATCAAAACATAAATTTGACAAAAACATGTTGTGGCTTAAACTCATTGGTAGTAATGTGTACTTAGGGAAATGCATCCAGATTAAAGGTCACTGAATCCTGAAGCTGTTTTAATATTTGGAAATAAATCATAGAATTGACTCTTTCCAGAAGAACTGACTTGGTAAAAATGTATTATCGATAAAATCATGTAATATATTAGTAAATTAGGTAACTAATATCCAAATGTGTTGATCTAAATGATATGATGTACTTTTGATAACATATTATTAATTACACTTTACAAATATCCACTTTCACATATTTAAGCAATTTATGTTAGTTTGATATTATGATATTATAGACACATATGTCCAGACCCTCACCCTGGTTCCTGATGCAGTCCCTGAAGTCCTTGGCATCCAGAGTGATAAAAAGGGTTTTGCATATATAATGGCTCTGCTTTGTGGCTGAGGACACTTAACTAGCTTCAGAATGAAGCTGGTTGCCAGGAAGGCCGAGGCATGACAATGACAGGGTTTGTACTTACGGCCCTATTCTACTACTTCCAGAGAGAAAAGAGGGAGCCTGCGGTTGAATTCTTCACTAATAGCCAAGGATGTAATCAATTTTGTCTGTGCAAAAGAGCTGTCATAAAATCCCCCCAGGTTGGAGTTTGGAGGGCTTCTGGACTGCAGAACACGTTAACATGGCCTAGCGGTCAGCAAGCCCAGAGAGGCGTAGGAACTCGGAGCCCCTTCACCTTGTCTCATCCTACACACACGCCTCTTCCATCAGAATGCCCTGTAATCTTTTCATAAGAAACCAAAATATGTGCTTCCACAGTTATATGAAGCATTCCAAAATATTTGAGTTTCAGGAGGAGATCTTTAAAACCTCAAATGAAGTCCAGCTCATCAGAACAGTTACAGTTTGGGTTTCTTACCTGACACTACATGGGGGCAGTCTCTGAGGATGGATTCCCCCAGGCTGTGGGATTCACCACTATCTCCATGCAGGGCTGGGATGAACTAAATTATAAGACATAATTTTTTTATAAAGATTGAAAAGAGGTTGAAAGAAAACATTAGAAATAATACAAAATTTCATTAAACAAAGTAATAGGAATCCAACAAGAGTTGTTCAGTTGCATAATGTTATCTTCAAATTAGTTGTGTAGGTTACCAGACATAAACCAGGAAGACTGGTTAAGAAAAATAAAGGAAAAAAGAGAGAGGCAAAAAGGATATATATGCACACATGAAGGATAACTTGGATAATTGTACAGCTGATTTCTACTCATCTGTTAAATTGGTTTTACTTATTTTATTTTAGTTTTTGTATTTTAGTACAGGGTCTTGCTACGTAGGTCATACTCGCAGTGGTCCACCTGTGCTCAGCCTCCCAAGTGCTGTTATTACAGGCACACGGCCACCACACCCAGTCTCATTTGCCCTCTCAGGGCACCCCAGGGGTGGGTCAGGCACTGCATGCCCAGGATTGAACCCAACTGCTGCATCTGCCTAAGCAGGCACTTTAATCAGCTGAGCTATCTGGCTAGTCCTTAAATTGGTCTTAACCAGAGTATGACTTAGTGTTGATCCAAAAGCCCCATACAACTGGTTTCAGAAATGTCTTGTTGAGCTACTTATGCAAAGAGCAAAAGAAAATAGTTTTTCCATCAGTAAACATATTAAAAACATATACATGACAGCCTGAAGCATAAATAGTTCATGCAAATAAAGATGCATATATAAAAGTATATGTAACTTCTTAGGTAAGGCCTCTATTCCACATAGGAATGTGACTCATCTAAATGCTTTTAACTTCTTCCTTTGGTAGCCAGCACTAAATAGAATATATCTATTTATGGTGCAATTTTCCATCCTATCAATTTTAGACACTATTAACTTCCTAATATGAACGATGAACGTTTAGTGTTCTTACATGAGCCTCCATAACAATAATATCACAATTACGAGTTAAATATTAAACAGTTACAGTCACTTTTCTACAGAGCAATATCCATGTCATACCAGAGTGGTAAAACCGCACTACTATGCTGATTTTCTCAGAGTGAAGGACTAATCACCTCTGCATTTATAATTTGATGTGCTTCTGCCAATAATTCATTCCAAACCCCAGGAGGGCCATAAATGTAACTGGAAAATTCTGTCAGGTACTTTGCAAATATCCGCTTCTCTATTCCAATCTGCCCTCCAATTCTGAGCTATCCTTTCTTAAACCCCTTTGACCTTTGCCTCCACTTTCAAGTTTTCTTTTTGTTCTCATTGTAACTTTCTCACTCAACTGTTGCCTTCTCTTTTCCTCTCTACTGGTTTTACTTTTCTCATGTGTTTCTATTTCTTCTTGAACCTGCTCTTGCTTTAATTGTATCCGCTCTTCATTCTGGGAGAAGAGATTTTCTTGCATCTTCCTGAAATACAGTATGGCAGGGGCAATTGCCTCTCTTGATACCTTGCACACCTCAGTGTCTGCATGTCTTCCTTCCATGGTTTGACAGTTTGGCTAAGCACTGAAGTCTAATTTGAAACTCATTATCCTCACCTTCAGCTTTTTGAGAACATTGCTCAATGGCCAGCTATCTTTCAGATTTCCTCTGAAAAAAATTCAATGCCCTTCTGTGTCTTAATGCTTTCTAAGTTTTTAAAAGATCCTCCTCTCTCTCTCAAGTAAAATTTCCTGACACTGAAATCATTGCAGGACCATTTTATCATTCACTGTTTTGACCTACAGTAAATTATTGTAATATGGAAAAATGTCCGAACTTTGGGTATATTTTCTTGCATTCCATTTTTTTACAGGCATTCTGGAAAAAGAGAAGAAAATAAATGGACTTTAAAATTTTTATTTATGTGATATTTAATATTCTAGATTAGTTCTGGTTTTCTTTTTTTGACTTTCTGCCTTTCCTTCTAGGACATTATTTCAGTTCTATCTTGTAATGCTTCTTTTTTCTTAATATTTACTACAACTCACTTTTAATTTGTGAGAGGTTTATAAAATTGTATTCTCATTCTCCACTTTAACGAGAACATGCTTACTTCTTAGACTATGTGTTTAATATTTTTTCTCACTCCTCTAAAAATATTAATTGCCAGATTTTCTAACATTTTTCTCAATATCTTTATTCTTTGTGTTTTCCCTGAACACATTTCTTACTGTTGTTATTTATTTGCTTGTGTTTTTCATTGGTGAATTTATGCGTGTGATAGCCAGGGGCTCTTCATATTTTGGGGCCAATTGTATTAGCAAAAACTTGGCCCTCGTGGACCTTTATGCCAGGAAGAAATGTTGTTCTACCATGGAGATTTAATTTTCTTTAATGCAGTTTCATTAGGAAAATCACATTTAACAAAAATAATATGCTTTTGTTTTATTTTTAGCACTAAGAAAATGCAACACTACATTCAATAGAATATTACATTTTGTCATTCTTTAAAACCCAACAACAGAAGGAAAATTGTGTATCTTTTTCATACAGAACATGGGTTGACTCAATTTTAATAATTTATTCTTTGGTCAATTGTTCCTACTTAAATAGTACATTTATCCTAAAAGACATATCAAGAGTGCTTAAAAGTAACAAAACAAAATAAAAATGTCTCCAGAATACTTTTGTTCTATTAAATACAATTGGAATGTGTATATAAATTTTCCCTATGAAAGTAACAAGTGAAGATTTACAAACTTAGCAAGACACATTGCCAGGGACACATCATTGGTTAGAACAACTTAAAACAAAAGAAGGGGTTGTATCTTCAGAAATAAATTAACAAACTGTGCACAAAATGTACAGAAAATCATTTCTTCAGGTAGACTATAGCTATTCTATCAAAGAACATATAACCAAGTTTTAAAATATGCAGAGTTCTAGTTCATAAAATTTTATCATTTCCAGGAGGCAGAGCTAATATACAATTGAAATGTAGAAGGTACTGTCTAAAAGTCACATGAGCCACCATCTACAGAAAGATAATGTGAACAAAAGAAGTGGTTCCCTTGACGTAACAAACAAGTTATGTTGGCAGAAGATGTATCCTAGAGGGTACAAAAGTGGGAGGAATTGATAAGACAGACATTAGTGTTTGAAAGAAAATTTGCCTCCCAGCTTAAGAGAGTCATGCCCAAACCTTAGAATATTCCCGTAGACCCTGAAATCCTTTTCTCATCTGCAGATGTATGTGTAACTATTTTGCTGCAGTAAGAACAGTCCCAGGAAGATTGTGCCTCTTTTGATTATCAGCCCAGATGTAGAGATTACCCTGTTGCTTGGTTTTTCTCTTCCATAACTGATTCCAGGACAGAACATTAAATGAGACCTTAGTACATACAGTATTATAATAAACAAAAAGAGTTGTCATGAAACAATCAAAGAAATACTCAACTGAATTCACCTGTTGGCTAGGTTCAGTGACTATGTTTTGCTGGGTGGGCCCTGCAGTATTAGTTACATTTCTTTTGTCAGAAAGCGGATGGGGCCGGGGAGAGGGCTCAGTAGAATAAGCGCTTTCCTGGCGAGCACAAGGGCCTGAGTTCAATCTCTGGTTCCGCAAAAAAAAAAGAAAGAAAGCAGAAGCCCAGTTTCCAATGGTCACGAAAGGGCACAGTAAGTGCATCAGAATCCCTAAGAATGTTTCTCTGTGGCCAGCTATCCTTTTTGTACCTGCATACTTAACTTTTCCCTGGGCAAATGGTAGTGGAAATATACCCTTTTCAGAAGATGTCTTTCATATTTACTCACAAGGCTTTGCTCTTTTCTTGTGGTCTCAAAAGGGAGAGTTTTCAGAACACTATGTAGTAATCCAAACCAAATATATATAACAGCATAGAGTCATAATTTTTAAAAAACAAGGTGTACCACCAGTACCATCAGTACTGTTCCTCTTTGTGGCTTTTCATTGAGTGATCATAAGAAGTAAACTTCCAATGAAAAGTATATTTTTTACATTTGCACTAAAGAAAGTGATTTGTTTTTTTTTTCCATACACATTTTGCTATACAAAGGAGGCAATGTTGAAAATGCCATAGCAAGCAGCAAATCAACAACATAATTTAGTTTTAATTGAATATTTATAAGCAATTTTATTTTTATGGATTGTGCTGTGATCCTTCATTAATTTGTTCAGAAAAAAATTAGCTTCATATAAATTGAAGACACTGAAAAAATTGACAAAAATGGATTTTTTTCTGCCAAGCTGATAACTAAATATTGGGTCATAGTGGCCAGAGTAAGACAATATCACATTAGACATCTTAAAATGCAATTTGTTGTCTATAGTGATAGTGGTAAGGGAGATATGATATGGAAGGAGGTACCTCTGGATAATACATAGGAATGTGTTATTGTCACCTCGGCACAATTAGGGTAATACATTAGCTTCTGCCAATTAAAGTAAATATGCACAGTTTATCTAACAGACAAGATGACATTCAAAAACTGCATTTATTTGGGTATTGAATAAAGAACACTGTTCCAAAATTGTTAGTCTGTGCAGAACATGTGTTGGCTCCATTATCCCCAAAGGCATTTGCTACGGAAAAAGAGGAATGAGGGAAACCGTGATCCTGCCTCCACCCACTACGTCCCATGAAAAGCTCCACACTATGACTCACAACCTGTGGACACCCAGCAAGGCTGCCAGAAAATGAATTTTTAATTGTTAAATAAGACTGTGATCCAGGGTATATCTGCCTGTGAGGCTCATTCCTCTTAGGGATCCACTAAAACTGACAACAGGGTGACAATTAACAAAATCTGTGATGTGCCAACACCTACGCATTAGAAATTGGACTAGGCCCATACATTCACTCTACTGCGGCTATAGAATGAGAAGTCACGATTACATAGCAACTGCTTCCAGCCACTGTAGCTCAGGGCCAGTTTCGGATTAGTGGTGAGGAACTGAAAAGCCATAAGTACTTGTACAAATCCCAGCAAAATACTTGCCTTAGTAAAGAATATAGTAGTGCATGAGAATAGAGATCATTTGCCTGCATCAGGACATCATCTAAATACATATGGTTCTTGTTGCTGTCTTTGAAAATTATGGACATTTATTTTAAAAGACTAGGAGTCATGTTCTCATGAATGACAATTACTTTGTAATAAATATAGTTGTTTTCATTTTTAAAGTTACTTGATCCATACATTTTAGTGTTCTTTCTTGTCATTACCTCTTTATGATTAATTTTAATTTTAATTTTAACTTTAATTTTATGTATTTGGCACAGGGTCTCACTATATAGTTGAGAATCATAGTGATCCTCATGTTTCAACCTCCCCAGAGCTGGGCTTACAGGCATGGACTAGCATGCCTGGACTTGGTGGCTGGCTAGGAGCTCCCAGGGTGGGGCCGACACCACATGTGGTGCCTGGGATTGAACCTGGTCTTTGCACTTGCCTAGGTAGGTGCTTAGACCACCGAACTATCTCAGCAGCCCACCTCTTTATGGTTTTAAATCTTTTAAATATAAAGTTGCTACAAAAAAGCATTTTTTCTCTCATAATTTTTCATTTCTATTATTATTTTTTTCCTTTTTTTTTTTTTTTTAGGAACCAGGGATTGAACTCAGGCAGTGAGGTGAACTTGGCAACTTGCACTTGCCAAGCAAGAGCTTATTCTGCTGAGCTATCTACCCAGCCCTCTCATTTCTATTATTTTATTTTATTTTTAAAAATAATTTTGTTGAGAAACAAATAGCAATGAGACAGTTTCAAAACTGATTACTAGCACAGTTTCAATAATTAATACATTGCATATTGCTGTCTTAGGGCTTATTCATTGTACAAGATGCAAACTTGATATCCTATCCACAAACACTATTAGAACAAATCTTTCTAATCATTGAATTAAGAGAAAGTAACTGTATATCTATACTATTTTGAATATAAAGATACAAAATGGTCTTTTATTTGTATCCCTTTTTTGTTTAATTTTGTCAGAGAAGGGTATCCTACTGTCATATAAATATTGTAGGTGCATGAATTCAGCCAAATATTCCAATATAGTCCAGTAGTCCATAATAGTAGTGGGTTATCCATAGTTCTGGCAATGTCAGTTGTTGACTTGAGCCTTTTACAGCTTAGCATATTAATATGGCTTTACTTTTTATACTTTGTTTTTATACTTTTATGCTGGATGGTTAAGACCAAGATAAAGCAACACCTATATAACACAATTATTTTTATTATTTTAAAGAGAAAAAAATAGTAAAAAAAAAATGAACTAGAAATGGTACAGAATTTTACTAAGAAAAATGATAGGAATTCAAATTATTCAACATCTGCTTAGTTTGAAAACCATCATCACCGTCAAAATATAGACAATTGTATCTTTGAAATAATTTTATTATCAGCAACATTTAGGTTAAATATTTTCTCACTCCAAACTTTGAAAACACAATTATTTTTTGTTCTTGTAGCTTTCACTTTTATAGAATGTCACAAAAATGAACTCTGATAGTGCATGAATTTTATTTTATTTATTTTATTTTTAAATTTTATTTATTTGTGTGGGGGGGCAGCTCAGCCCACCAGGGGGTGGGGCTGGCTGGCATGTGGTGCTGGGGGATTGAACCGTGGTCCCTGTGCTTTGCTAAGCTTGTTCTAAGTAGGTGCTTTAGACCACTGAGCCATCTCACCAGCCCCAGTGCATGAATTTTATGTCCAACCACTTTCACTCAGCATAATAAATTTGAGATTCATTATGTTATCTGTATCAGTACTTCTTTTTAGTTGATTGCCTAGTATTATTTCACTTATGGAACAATTTATTAATTCACACATAGAAAACAATTTGGTGGTTCAGTAATGGAATACTATGATTAATATAAAATATGTATTTTCTTGGTTAAACATCTAAAAGTAAGTATCATGGGTCATGTACATTTGGAGTGTCACATGTTTGCTTTTACTTAGAGTTCAATAGATGGATAAATTATGTAATTATGCAAGACAAACATATCAGTATTTATTACTAGATATATAATATATTTACTGTGTTCCCAGCAATCCTGGTCATTGAGGTTCTAGAGACAAATACTGCATTGAGAGAATGCTGGGGTGCTTAAATGTAAGCAGTAGATTAATGTCCTAGTGCGACTGCAAGAAAGTGACACTTCAGATTGGGTGGCTAAAGCAACAAATTTATCTCTTCCAGTTTTGGAAAATAGAATACAGCATCACAATGTTAGCAGGTTCATATTTTCTTTAAAGACTCACTTAGAATTCTTTCTTTATTTTTATTTTAGAGAAAGGTCTACAGGATATTCAGGGTCTTACTATTATTTTGGACTCATAGTGATCAGCCTGTTTACAGCCTCCCAAGAGCTGGGATTACAGACACACGCCCCACACCCAGTCTCAATTGCCATCTCAGCATGGCAAGCCAGGCCTGGAGATCAAAACACTGGCCCCTGCACCTGCTTGCAGGCACTTTAATCCACTGAGCTATTTGGCCAGCCCAACCAAGGTAGAATTTTTCCTCATCCCTTCCTTCCTTCCTCCCTTCTCTCTGTCTTTGTCTCTGTCTCTGTCTCTGTCTCTGTCTCTGTCTCT
>NW_004524587.1:23402140-23406144 GCF_000260255.1 Octodon degus
TCTCTCTCTCTCTCTCTGTCTCTGCCTTTCTCTCTCCCTCCCTCACACCCCAATCTTTCTTTCTGTACTAGGAATGAAACTCAATACTTTGTACTTGCCTCACAGGAGCTGTGACACTGAGTCATATTCCCTACCTAGTCTCTTTCTAGCTTCATCTTTGATGCTTTTTAGCACTCAACTAAAACACTTTATCTCTTTCTCCATCTTCACATGACATTCTTCCAGGTAATTTCCTCTGTCTTCTCTAGCATCTGCCATACTGGATTAAAGACACAGTTTACTCAATATGTTTTTATCTTAATTTGTTTTATATTTAATGACATTATTTTAAGATAAGTTCTTATTCCAAGGTCCTTAAGGTTAGAGCCTCTTTACATCTTTGTGTGCAACATACTTCAAACTATATGAAATAGATAAAGATGTAGTACTGTTAGGCATCGATCAGGCATCATGCTAAGGGTGGAAGATACAGTGGCCAGCAGTTTAGGTGCTATACCTCCCATCTAGATGTTTCCCTAAAAGCCTCAAGAGGGGCTGGCTGAATGCAGGGCATGTGATACTGGGACTAAGTGATTATATTATCAAATTACTCTATTGAGGGAATTAGCACAGGGCTGGGTGTAGGAGTCCCTTTCTAGTTCTTGTCTTGGCCCAAGAAGCCTATATTTATAATCCCAAAAATAGGTTATTGGAATCCCACCAAGTTAATTCCAATCTACCAGTCTCAGTGCCACCCATGGCAAAAATAAAGACAGTAAAACATATTTATAATTACGGGGAGCCAAGGAGTCCAAAGTCCAGGCATAAATATGGCTTTCTGGAACAAAAAGAGTGACCCAGGGCTGCACTCATGTTTATTCAGCCAAGATGGAGGTGTGGCTTGAGGAAGAGAATTGTGGGAAGTAGGTGGTTACTGTGAGCTGGGCTGGGTGGGTGGCCTGCACTTACCTCTGTCATATACAGAGAGAGTAATTTGCGTTGTGCTATTGAGATAGTATCTAATGTTTTGAGCTTCAGCTCTGATGTGTAATTTTTCAAGCCCCAGGAAGTTATAGCCTCTATCATGAGACTCAATCCTAGCCAACAGTGTGGAGCACTGCCTCTTCATCCTGTCTCAACCCAGCTCATATTAAACAGCAGCAGGTGTGGGCTATCAGGGAAACACCCATGCCATCCTCAAAAGTTACCACCAGCACCTTGACTAGACCAATACACATGACTTAAGGTCAACTGAGAGAATAAAGAGAAGTCCTAGCCAGCTCTGTACATATCGATACAAGGAAATAGGGTCAAGCTCAGCCAAAATAAAGACAATGGCTCTTCTTTCAAGGAGAGCTGCTCAGGTGGTCCTCCACAGCTAGAAATGTTTGGTTGGATTTATTGAAGATTGGAGCCCTACCCTGGGTTTGATGGGCACACCCAAATATTTGGGGCCTGAATGGAATAAAAGGAAATTCAGGCTCCTTGCTGCCTTCTGCCTACCATGCCATAAAATGCTTTTCCTCTGCTCTGCAATCATGACTTGGAGCACCAATTATGGACTGAAAAATCTGCAAATTAATACCTGCAATAAATATTTCTTCCTTTAGCTTGTGGGTGTTGGGAATTTTGTCTCAGCAATGAGAATGCTAACTGAGACAGAATTTGATCACAAGAAGTGGGTCATGCAATTCAAGACCTTGGAACTGACTTGAAGAAAGAGTTTGGAATGGTTTGGAGATGGTGGCTGAGGAAGCTGCCTTAGCATGCTGTGAGCTGAACTTGATGTGAGATTCGATCAGAGTGCTGATAGAAATGCATCCAGTGAAGATTAGGCTCAGGAGGTTTCAGTTAGGAACAAGAATTGCATTGGCTGTTGAGTTCCAGATCATGTGTTTGCCTGCATTTTGCTCCTATTAAGAGACTTTGCCTAAGACTGAGATTAAGGTCAACAGAGGAATTGTGCAAAAGAAATTGCAACATACTCTCCTGTTAAGGTGGTGACATGACTACTGTTGGAACTTTCAGACAGCTGTACCTTGAGAATCAAGAGCAAACAGTCCTGGAGATCCATATAAAATCTTGTGAGTTGGGCCAGAAAGAAAGCTCCAGTAAAGTTACAGCCTGCAAAGATGGAGCAGAAGAAAACTTGGCAGCTGAAAAGACTAGGAATAGAAAAAAAAGAAGTATTTCAGAAGAGGGTAATAGAAAGGATGCCCTGAGGACAACACAAGAGCCAGAAAGACTTCACTCTTTGAAGCCACAAAACTGAAAAGGTGAAAGACTGCTCTGAGAAGACAAACACAGGACACCGTGTTCCTGAATGATGTGGCGTATAAAATATATTCCTTGAGATTAGGCTTAAGGAGTTTAGCAATCCAGCCACTCCACCCTTCCAACCAAGAGAGAAGGAAGTGATGCTACTGCTGCCGCTGGTGGCACACCTTGGAGTCATCCATATGGTGCTGGTTTGCGGGTGTACAGAATGCAAGAGATGCTTTTTCAAGGAGGGTTCTACCCAGATTTTAGAAGAGGCCTGGGATGTCAGGCAGCATGTACCTGAGTGGGCACTGTATAAAGCGATGAGCATGAATTCAAAGGTGCAGCATAGAAGCCAAGAACATAGACCATCTGAATAAATGCACATAAAATAATAAAGGTCTGCCCAAGAGAGAGGTCACAAAAGGTGCAGCCGTGGCAGTGCCGTAGGGGTGAAGCAACCCAAGCCCCTTGAAGTTCACATCTTCTTACATATTACCCCAGCTAATGGATGTGAGCTAAGATATTTAATGTTTGTGCAGCTAGATTTGATCTTACTATGTGTGCATGACTCCATTTCTTTAGATCAACCCTATTTACACCTTTTGAAAAGGGAATGTTCATCTTGTGCCATTACATGTTGGAAGTGTTTTCTTTTCATTTTCACAGGGGCTTACAAATAAGATGTTGCAGTAAATGTCAGAGGAGACTTTGCAACTGAAATTTTCAGCAATGTTAAAACTTAGGACTTTCACAACTCTTAGAGATGGCCTTTGTGTAAAAGAGTGTAAATGGATCTTTCGGGGGTCTTGTTTCTACATATTCCCCCAAAGTCTTATCCATGCACAGGTGGGGTTTTTCATAGGTGGCTGGATCTGGGGAGTGTGATAGGGGATTAAGGCTGTGTGATAACAAAACGGACTTAGCGTAGTGCTATATGTGGGTAAAGGAAGCCCCACTCTGGATATCGGTGGAGCCCATCACTAGGGTTATAGCATGGATGAAATGTACGAGAAGAGAGGGAAGCCAGGCTTGCTGATTTTTCACTGCTGCTTAATGTTAGGGACCCAAAATGGTAAATTGACATAGTATGTCCCAGGATCTCTTTTTCTTTTTAAAATAATTTTGTTTTATTTTGAAGAGTAAAGCCAAGAGCGAGAAAAACAAAAGCAAAGACAGAAACAAGGTAACATAAAACAATACCTATGTTACACATTTTCAAAGCAAGAATATCTGATTAACAGCGATTAATATACTATCTATTTTTCTTGTGAAATCTGTTGCTCAGATGAACAGATATAGTTATCCAAGATGGGACATATGATTAAATATTATCACATACTTGCAAGCAATCTTAAATTTTTAGTCTTGTCTTTCATTTTCTTTTAATAACTCTTAAAAATTTTACTTTAAAGGGGAACATTAATAATTGACATTATATTAGAAATGGTACACAATGAGAAGATTAAGATGACAGGAATTTCAGGCATATTTTTAGTATTACACATTACTGTCCTCAACGTAGTTGCTTAGTTCACAGATATCAACATATAGAATTAATCAGAGTGAAAATTCTACCAATTAACTGCTATTTTCAAAAACCTATTGCCTTATCCATCTTACACATATACAAGTATGATTTTGCCCCTACCTTGTTTCCTAAACTTTCTGCTTTCTCTCTCTTTCTTTTTAAATCCTTAAGTTCTATTTCTTTCCATTTAACTGTGTCTATTATACTTTTCAGTTTTTATTTCTTCTTTTGAATT
>NW_004524587.1:23406298-23408531 GCF_000260255.1 Octodon degus
GCTGGCTGGCATGTGGTGCTGGGGGATTGAACCACGGTCCTTGTGCTTTGCCAAGCTTGTTCCAAGTAGGTGCTTTAGACCACTGAGCCATCTCGCCACCCCCTGCATCCACTTTAAAAGCTTCGAGTTTGTTTTGCTTTATAGCTGAGTAATACTCCATTGTATAAAAATACTACATCTTTTCCATCCATTTCTCAGGTGATGGGCATTTTTATTATTTCAAAATTTGGCTATCATAAATTGTGTTGCGATAAACATGGGCAAATATGTATCACTATGATATGATGTTTTCAGTTCTTCTGAGAAAATTTCCAGTAAGCGTATACCTGGATTACATGGGATTTCCAGTTCTAGTTTTTTTTTTTTTTTTTTTGAGGAGTCTCAAAACTGATTAAGGCTATGTGATAACCAAATGGACTTAGCATAGTGCTATATGTGGGTAAAGAAAGCCCCACTCTGGATGTCGGTGGAGCCCATCACTAGGGTTATAGCATGGATGAAATGTACGAGAAGAGAGGGAAGCCAGGCTTGCTGATTTTTATCAACTGATTTTCATAATTGTTGCACCAGTCTACATTACCACCAGCAGTTGAGAAGGGTTCCTTTTTCCCCTGCAGCTTCTGCAACATTTGTTGTTGGTTGATTTCTTTATGATAACCATTCTTTCTTGGGTGAGATGATATCTCAATGTTGTTTTAATTTGCATTTATTGAATGGCCAGTGATGCGGACCATGATTTTATTTATTTGTTTGCCTTTTATATTTATACCTCTGAAAATTGTGTGTTAATCTCAGATGCCCATTTTTGGATCAGTTCCTTAAATTTTGGGGTCCTAATGTTTTTTAGTTCTTTATATATTCTACATAGAAGACTTTTTTCTGAGTGTTTGTTATTTAAGATGTTTTCCAACTTTGTGGGTTGTCTTTTTACTTTGTTGATTTCTGTTGACATGCAGAAACTTCTCAGTAAGAGAAGGGCCCAGTTGTTTATTCTTTCAAGTATTTCCCACACAGTTTTGATTTTTGCTCATGAAATGTTTGCCTACCACTACATCTTCAAAATTTCCACCTACTTTCTCTTTCTGGAGAATTTGTGTTTCTGTTTTAATGTTTAGTTCTTTGATCCATTTTGACTCTCGTTTAGTAAAAGGTGATAGACCCGGGTCTGGTTTCAGTCTTCAGCAAATAAAGAGCCAGTTTTTTCAGCACCATCTGTTAAAGAGGCTATATTTCTTTCAGTGAATATGTTTGGCTCCTTTGTCAAAGATAAGATGGCTGAGTGAGTTTTAGTTGTATCTACATCTTGTAATCTATTCCACTGATCCTCAGGTCTATTTTTTTTGCCAATATTATGCTTATATTATCACAGTAGCTTTATATATAATTTCAAGTCAGGGATCGTAGTGTCCCCTGCCTTGTCTTTGCTGACCAGGATTACGTTTGCTATTCTAGGTCTTTTCTGGTTCCAAATAAATTTTAGGAATGATTTCTCTGAATCTGTGAGTTACTTTGGTGGTATATTGATAGGGATTGCATTAAATCTGTATAACAATTTTGGGAGTATGGCCATTTTTGTAACGCTGTTTCTTCCTATCCAGGAGTAAGGGATATATTTGCATTTTCTGAAATCCTTTTTGATCTCTTTTTTTTTAAAGTACTGTAATTTTCATTGAATAGATCTATGAATTCTTTCATTAGATTAATTCCAAGGTATTTCATTTTCCACAGTGCTATTGGAAAGGGTATGGTTTCTTTAATTTTTTTCTCAGTGTGTTTGTTCTCTGTGTAGAGGTCTGCTATTGAATTTTGGGTATTGACTTTGTAACCTGCTATGCTAATGAATTTGTTTATTAATTCTAGGAGCTACTTGATGGAGTTTTCTGGGTCTTCCAAGTACAGTATAATGTCATCTGCAAATGCTGACAACTTAACTTGTTCTTTTCCTATTCTTATTTCTTTTATTTCTCTCTCTTATCTAATGACTCTAGCTACTGATTGCAGAGCATATTGAATAGGAGTTGTGATAGAGGACATCCTTGTTTTATACCTGATTTGAGAGTAAAAGATTTCAGCTTTTCCCCATTTAGAAGTATATTTACGGGCCCACCAACTAGTGCAGGGGATTAAAGTTACTGAAAGCAGGAGCAGCAGCTGGGGGTTCAATGCCCTGTTTCCCCGGGGTGCACTGAGACAACAATTGACACAAGGCTTGGTGGTGCATGCCTGTAATCCC
>NW_004524587.1:23409687-23410548 GCF_000260255.1 Octodon degus
GGTATTTATTTAATCCCATTCTGTTTTCCGAATACTAAAGTTCACAGCTATAAATTTCCCTGTAAGAACTTCTTTTGTTGCATCCCATAAATTCTGATAAGTTGTGTTTGAATTTGCATCAAATTGGAGATACTCTTTAATTTCTTGTTTAATTTCTTCTGTAACTTATTGTTTGCTGTGGAGGATGTTATTCAATTTGGGTGTGTTTATTTTTTTTAAGATAACATTTATTTCCAGCTTTCTTTCATTGTGGTCTGATAATGTGCATGGGATAATTTCTGTCTTTTTGCTTATACTTAAGTATGACCTATGGACTAGCATGTGGTCTATTTTGGAAACCATCTCACATGCAGCTTAAAAGAGTGTATTCAGATGTTGGGTGGAACACTCTGTATACCTATTTTTTTTGCCTATCTTTTTGGGACAAGATGGTGTTAAGTTTAGCCCTGAAGACGGTGATACTGGGTATTGGATTTTTCATGCCCATTAAGATTTGTCTTATATGGTTGGCTGCTTTCATGTTTGATGCATACATCTTTAGAGTGTTACCTCTTCCTCTTGTATTTTTCCCCTAACCAGTATGTAGTGGTCTTCTTTATTTTGTTTGATCATTCTTTTTTTGTGGTACCAGTGATCAAACTCAGGACTTTGTGCTTGCCAGGCAACCACTTATTCCACTGCACTAGTCCAAAGCTCCTTGTTTGATCATTCTTGGTTGAAGTTTATACTGTGTAACAGGACTGCTACACGAGCTTTTCACTGAGGTGCTAGGGCATGTAGTATTGTTTTCCATCCTTTGACTTTCAGCCTATGAATTTCTTCTTGAGTTAAGTGTGTTTCTTGTATACAGTATATTGTTGG
>NW_004524587.1:23411168-23412051 GCF_000260255.1 Octodon degus
TGTGCTAGTAATCAGTTTTGAAACTGTCTCATTGCTGTTTGTTTCTCAATAAAATTATTTTAAAAACCCCAAAGAATTGAACAGGAAAAAAATAGAATATCTTTTATTAGTCTGTGCAGGGTTGACTTTGTCATCATGAAATTCTTTAGTCATTGTTTGTCATGGGAACATTTCACTTCTCCATTAAACTTGAAAGAGAGCTTTATAGGATATATCAGTCTGGGTTGGAATTTGTTTTCTTGCAAGATTTGAAGTAACTTTGCTCCATAACATTCTTGACTTGATGTTTTGTGAAGAGGAACCTGCAGTTATCCTGATTTGTTTTCCTTTAAATGTGACCTGTTTCTTTTCTCTAGTGGCTTTTAGAATACTGTTCTTGCACTAAATTTCTGGGACCTTGATTTTTTTGTGTCTGGGTTTGGTTTTAATTGAGTTTTTGTTATTTAGTGTTCTTTATGCTTTGGTACCTGAATGTCACATTGTTTCCCCATATATGGGAAGTTTTCTCCTATTACTTCTGATCATATTTTTTATATCATTTGTATTGACTTCTTTCTCATTGATGCCTATTAATCTCACATTGTTCATCTTTGTATTATCTTGCAGATGTTGAATTATTCTTTTCTGCATCCATGTTGTTTGTAGAGATCTTGTACTACCTTTCCACTAACTGCAATGGTGTCTTCAAAGTCTGAGAATCTAATTTCACTTTCATTCAAACATTTTTGCCAGCTTGTGATTGAGGTTTTAGTTTCCTGTATCTCTCTTTGAATCTGCTCCATGCATTCTATTTCTTTTCTATTTTGCTCATCCAAAGACTGCATCATTTTTATATTCTCCTCTATTTTCTTCTTTAGAAGCAGTTATTACTTCTTTCATTGTA
>NW_004524587.1:23415526-23431107 GCF_000260255.1 Octodon degus
TGCAACAAGAGTTGTAGCTTTTGGTATGAGAAAGTCAGTGAAATCCCCTCAGGATTTATCCTGAGATCCTGTACCTCAGATTGTAGAACCTTTGTCAGTGTCAGCCATGTGAATGAGTCACGGTCAGTGATGCTACAGCAAAAAGAGGTGTCTGGACCAAAGACACAAATTGTTGCGACATCAGCATAAATGGGAATTTAACTTAGAAAATGAATGAAATTATCTAGGTAACGAAGTTAGAATTAGAAGAGCTAAAATTGAGCCCTTTATAAAAATGAGGCCAAAAGGAAAGTCTAGGTAAGGACACTGATGGAAAGTGACATTTTTTGCTGACAGATACATTTCTAGCAATAAAATTGGGGACGGATGCTCATGGAAGCTGATAGAAATTGTGGGAGCAGCAAAACCAAAGAGGAAAAAACTTGAATTGTTAAATTCAGAACATACCAGCAAGTTGGTTAGTTTGATGAATATGACATAAAAATTGACATAGTGAGAGGAAAGCCTTTAAAGTTACATAGGGATCAGATCAAGGAAAGCTTTGGCCCAAATGTTTGATTTAAAAAAAAAAAATCTAGTCAGTATCATTTAAAGAAAATTGCCTTAAAACAGAGTCTTAAAGAAACTGGCCCTATAATCAATCCCTGGAGCAGGGGAACTATTTCAGAGTATTTTAACAGTGTTAATTTCAATAGTGTATGCCTTGCTGTAAATATTAGCTTTAGGGAAAGATAAGAGATGTCTTCTTCCTATGTAAGTGAGTGGTTCTTATTTATGCACAATGAACGGATTTATAAATGATGGCATAAGTATGGACTTGTTCTCATATTTGTACAATTTTCTTGAAAAGCAATCCTGGGTAAAAACCAAGTTAAAGAATCTTTTTAAGAAAAAAAAATAATTGCACTCCTCTGGCAGCTTAATTTCTGTCATAACACACCCTTTCTGATTCTCTCAGATGCAGTTTTCTTGTTCCATTGTGCCAGGGTGGGCCGCCACAGAAATCATTCAAGAGCTAGAGTTGACTTAGTACCCAGCACAGTGACCAAGAGACATTAGCTGTAGTGCCAACCTAATTGTAATGTAATTCCAGTAATATACACAGTTAGCACTGAGCACAATTTAGGCTTCCCTGCCTAGAGTTGCAGGAAAGCCATGCTGTTATTTTAATGAACCCATCGCTATGCTGCTCCAGTTTTACTCCTCAGTTTTATTACCCAGGATGAGATCCTTGGTTCTTGTTAAAACTTCTCAAAAAGAAAGAATGGTAATGATTCTGCATACTACTGTTGAATTACTTAGAAAGAAGATTCCATAAATGTTATTTATTACTAGTAAATTGACTGTATATTGTGCCTGGATTATACAATTTAACCTGTTTAACAATATTATATATAGGTATTATTGTCATCTCCAAATTTGAATAATTTAATCAAAGTCAACTAACTGTAGTGGAGAAGTGGTAGGACTTAGGCCAGCATTAGTCTGACCCCGAAGACAATGTAATGGTAATATCCTCTATGCATACTTACATTCAGCAGCTATTTGCTAATCTGCTTTTTCTGTGAAAGTGTAAGTTATTTCAGGAAATTTTGTTTTTATCTGGTACATTGTAAACTCAAAAACAAATAATGTCTTTAGACAGAGAAAGGAAACATTCAATAAGAAAAGGAATTAAATCAAAGAAAGTGGGGACAGGGAGATAGCTTGGCAGTCTAAGTACCTGCCTGGCAAGCTCAAGGATCCAGGTTCAATCCCTGGCACAGCATGGAGTACTGGCACTAGAATCCTGGGCATGCTAGCCACTGAAAGTAGGCATGGTGGTGCATGCGTGCAATTCCAACCCCGGGGAAGCAGGGACAGGAGGATTACTATGAGTCCAGTCTGCTGCTTGGGGAGGCCCTGTATGAAATAAATAAATAAATAAATAAATAAATAAATAAATTTTTAAAAAGTCTTACAGAAATTAAGAAAGTTGGTCAAGAGAAGAAGAAAGAAGAAACCAAGAAAAAGAGAGAAGTGATGAGAGAAGAAGGAAGTGAAAGAGCAAGGATCTTCCTTTTCAATGACTTGACAATAGATTTGTATGAATCTCAGTAAAAATGACAGTAAGATTTCTTTTAAATGTCTGATGGTTTAAAATATTGATTTAGATGAATGCTGGGTATGCATCTAGCATAGTTACCAAATGGTATGCAATGTGGTATAGATTTGAATCTTGGTTCCACTATTCCATGATGCATAACCTTTCAAAATTGCTTAAATTGAATGTCAAATTCTACTTCTACATATTGTAAGTAGAACATGGATTATGGCTTGGTAATATTCTATAACATTTCGGTGAGATAGCTCAGTAAGAAAAACGTTTTAATTTTCTCACCCGAGGATAATTGCAGATAGCTGGCTACTTTTCCTTCTTTGTCTGAGGCCACATGGATTTCCCTGTTTGCCTTCACTTCCCTGTTCCCATTGTTGAGAACCTGCCTTCCTCATCAGCAAAGATTGGTGAGGACTGCTTTGCACTACTATGGACTTGAAAATCAAACCTCATAACAATTTAAAGAGGTAGCATTATGATCCTTGTTTTATAAATGTAGAAGCTAAGACATAGGTCCATGCAGAAAGCTCAGAAGACTAAAACAAACAAAATAATGGTAGCATGTTTTATTCCATTGTATTCCAAAGTTTCTTTATTTTCATCTTGTAAAATTTAACTCGCCAGATGTCACATTCATCATTGTCTTCACAGGACCTGCAACAGCATCTGTAGCATGGATGATAATAAATGTTTTCTTCTCTTTTTCTCGTGTGTGTGTGTGTGTGTGTGTGTGTGTGTGTGTGTGTGTGTGACTCATATATGCTTAGCATATTCTGGTTCTGAGCTATCCTCCTAGATTAATAAATATTTCTTTATTTATGTTTTTAACAAATACTGCCAAACTCTGAAACAGAGATGTACAAGCAAAGGAATTGTTGTTAACCAACAACTACAGATAGTAGCAATATGAAAATTTCATCTTTCTTAATTCAGAAAAATCAGAAGCCTAATTTGTAACTATAGTATGATACAAGTTCTCTTTTCAGAACATTGCCTCAAGTCCTATCTTTGCTTAGCCACTTAGTTCCATCCCTTCTTTACCCTATTTTTAAAACATTCCTTACAGGCTGTCTTTGGACATACTCTCTTTAATAAAATCAATTATGCATAAATAATTGTACTATATGCTCTGTAATGACTACTGGTAAGAAAAGTGAACTAAATTGTTCACTTTGTTTTCTAATACCTATAGAAAACAAACCTATTGATCCTATGGCTGGATCAATAAAGATAGGTAACAGTGGCTCAGAAACTAGAGTATTTCAAAATGGTAAAGATTTTAGCAAAAACATGTCAGCTCTTCACACTTAACCTAGTGATATATATATCTCATTTTATGGTCCTAAAACTCCTGTAAAACAGAGAACATATTTTATCTTCATACCTATTTTAGAGATAAGACTATTAAGGTTCAGAGGGAGAGAAGTGACTTAGATCCAATACCAATCATCTCATACACACACTTACCTACTCATCTCCCTCTTCAGCATGAACTCCAAAGGGCAAATTCCTAAGGCTGTCCTAGAGCTTGTTTAAAACTACCTCACTCTATCATGCTCAAAAAATTGGCCTGGCAGAAGCCCTGTCATCTTACAGCACAATCTAAAGGAGCTCAGCAGCTCAAGATGAAAAACTCATTCACTTCCATCTATCACCGGTGAAAGGCAGGAAAACAATTGGATGGCTATCCTGTGCACCTTGGTTTCTACCAGCTCACTATATTTGATGTTATTACTAATGGAAGAAAGGAGGGTAAATGCCCTACTGTGTATAATATCAACTGCATCAGTCGTGATAGATAAATGTAACTTTTATGAAGTTTATAGATTAGCCATCAGGGAAAGCCTCCACAGTGCTTGCAGCCAGGTTTACAGTGGCACGCTGGATAGCTGGGCAGTATGATAGGTAAAGCAAACACCCATGCTCAAGGGAAGAGCTGTACTTGATCTTTAATGCTGTGGTCAGAGGAGGCCTTTAGTTCAAAGGATGAAGAATGGGATTCTATAGCATTTACGGTTTCCCTTTGCCAGGTGATTTCTATCAGTTATTGCAGGCAAGAGCTTCATTGCTCTTTTCTCCCAACTGTTATTTATTCTTTCCTTTAACCTCTGCAAAAGGGGAAGATGAAGGGTCCAGATACTTTGTCATTCTTCCAGTACTTCCGAACAGTATAGCACTTTCTGAACAAGAAAGCAGCATTGCCAAAACAAAGGAAAAATATGTTCAAAGCCCTGAGTGAGAGAGAGAGAGAGAGAGAGAGAGAGAGAGAGAGAGAGAGAGACAGACAGACAGACAGACAGACAGAGAAAGACTGGCAGGCAGACAAATAAATACTTACATACTTACAGCAAGGGTAGGTTTCACTATGATGAAGACCCAAGGATAGAGGTCACTGGTTCCCCAGTGCCCCAACAGCAACTCTTTCACAAAGTAGTGGGGGTCTATCTGAGGCAGTAGAGAATGAAGATGCTGGAAACTATTTTGGAGTCATGTAGTCACGGCTCATACCATATTTTCACACAGTTCCTTGTTCTTTTGAAGCTCAGGGTCTGCTGGTCTCAAGTGGACTTAAGGCAGGTTAGTTAATTAGGCATATTGATTTTTTATGAGGCTAAAAATTATAGGGAAGGGTCAGAACTCTTGGAGGATGTTCTCAGGACTTTTCCTTTAATTGTGGGTACTTTGATATTAACAAATATGTCATTTTCATATAATAAATTTAAAAACTTAAATGTTCATACTATTTTTTCATTGCCCTCATTCAGTTTCCAATATTCATATTCATGACTAACTTTCATTTTGAGATTTGAATCTTTTTTTTTTTTTTTTTCAAAACCGGGGATTGAACTCAGATCCTTGCGTTTGCCGGTCAAGTGCTTATCCTACTGAGCCATCTCCCCAGCCCCGAGATTTGAATCTTTCTTCTTCCCTATTTCAACTTCAATTGCAAGAAGGAATTTTTAAAAAATGTATTTGGTGCATTTTTAAATGTACCAAATTTAAAAAAAATTTTTTTTAAATGTATTTGCAGCTCAGACTCATAGTGATCCTCCTGTTTTCAGGCTCCTGGCACTGGGATTACAGGTGTGTGCCAGCACTCGTGGTTTTGGTGGCCAGCTCAGCATGGGGCCAGCAATGCTGGGGATTGAATCCTGATCCCTGTGCTTGCCTAAGCAGATGCTTGGTCGGCTGAACTATTTCCCTGGCTCAGAGGAATGCTTTTGAAACAGCCTAATATGACAAGATATGCCTCTAGCATAAGGAAAAAAAAAACACATTATACCACCAGTTCAATCACTGTTTAATTGTTTATCCTGAGCCAAAATTCATGCCTTACCTGGGTGGCAGTGTTTCTCTCATTGATTAATAGTACCAGTTCTTACTTCCTAAAATTATTGTGAGAGATAGAATGCTATCTACTTAGTACATAATGATCAGTAAGATAGAGCTACCTTTATTGCTGAATTTTCACACACAGGTTTTTAAATCACTCTCTTTCTAGATCTTAAGTGTCTAGGTTCAAGAATTACGTGAATAATATTGTATGCTGCATCAAACTCAAACAAATGACCAATAGCATTGTTTGCTCTTTTCCAGTGTGTCAGTCATTGTAAGGAGTAGAAGTTGACTGTGTTCCAAGCACACATGCGTCAGAGATTTGTGCATAGATTTAGATGTGGACTTAAAGCGTTCATTGTCCATATGTAGGAAGATTAAAGAAAAAAACAATACTTTGAACATGTAGCACACTGTATGTGCTGCCCAGAACCCATAGGAATGTAAAGAAAACTATGAACCAGCCAAGAGTGAGAAGGTAGTATGAAAGGGATCATAGTGACCACCTAGTAGAAATTGGATCCATAGAGATTCACAGGTGGATCTTGGAACACGAATAGTGAGGAACTATTGAGTATAGAAAGTGAGGAACTATTGAGTATCAAAACAGAGAGAGAGAGATGAATCTCATGGGCAGAGATAGTGTGCCACTGAAGGGAATATGAATACAGATAGCATAGTGAATTCAGACACATTGTATGGATATGCATAAATGTGTTCTTCTCATAAATAACAAGGTAGCAGTAGAAGTTGAACCTTGAGAGATGATCAGAGGCCAAGCCACAAAGGACTTTGAGTGTCATGATTATACATACCAGTGGCCTGGGAGTACAAGGAGATGCAGTATTGAAACAACTTGGGCCATAGTCTTGACCCACCTACTTAATATGAGAAGATGACCTAGATATTAAAATCCATCTCCAAAGTAGCATAGATAGAATTCAGCATGGAGAGCAACTGAAGAGTTGGTATTCAAAACACAGTTTCCATTCCACAAAAACCCTTACAGGTTGGAGTCACAGAGCACAGGAAATCGCAAAGTGCACAGATAGCAAATTGCTTTGGTAGGCAGAGAAAATGGAGCATGAAGTTGGAATTGTTGCTAACCTGTCACAAAGTACATGCCTGGGAAGAAAGCTTACCTAGGGTGAGGTTATATAAGAATAGGAGCATGTAGGAATGAAAATGAAACTAGCGTGGTGCAAACCAACATCACTGTGAGCCCCTAATTAAGGAAGTGTGAACTTGACAGTGTCTTTGTTTAATCTGCAGTTTTCATTTGCAATTAGAGATATGAACTGAATCTTCACATCTAATTATTATGATGAATGTACATCGAGTAAGTTTCTGTTCTACACTGACCCTGCCTAAAATATCTACTCTAAGCTTCTTATTAAGATTTAAATGCACATTTTAAAATTTATTATCTTTCTATTTGGTTCAGTAGTATCAATACATATTTATTCATTTTTAATTTTTTTTCTCAGTAGTACCATGATGTGAAAATTTCTTAGAAAATGTAGAGGCAAACTTAAATTCACAGAATATATCTGATTGAACAACTGCTTTTTACAATTATAAAATTCAGCCAGTGTTGAGTAACTATGATATTATACATTGCTCTATTCAAAGTTTTATTTTACATTGATTTAGGGACACAATGAAGACAAAATAATGAATTAGCTCTTTATATCCCCAAGAATTCAGAGGCCCAGAGAAACTATATAACTCTGGTCTCTACCACATTACAAAATACAAGTGGAGACACAATTAAGTGTATAACTTCCTGGTGTAATTTGAGTTTAGATCTGTTTTCCCAGTATACAGTATTTGATGCTATTATGCTAAATCCCAAAACATACAATTCGGAAAAGACCCTTTCTGAAACTGGATGTGCCAATAATTCACTTGAGAAAACTAACATTGAGAAAACCTTCATTTATTATGCAAATCTAAGCATAAACAAGACTCCAAGTTTAAGAACTATGGGATCACCTGTAGCAGAAGATATCCTCATCCAGTGAAGATATCCTCACCTCACTTCGGTTTCTTAGTTGTCCAGCTAATAGCTTCTGTTCTGGTTGTGTCTGTCTCCTAGCAACAGCTGATCACTATGATGCACATTATAAGAACCAATGCCAATTGACAGACAACTTTGCTTCTGTACTTCCTGCTTTCATATCCCACACAAATCCTAGGCCACCAGAGATCATGGCCTGATGCTCTGGGAATGATCCCACTCGAAGCCCATAGACATAAATAAATCTGCCTCCACATCCGAGGTGTTTCACCTTACCATTGAATAACCAAGGCACCATCCTCAATCACACTGATCACTGCAATGACATATAAATAAATTCTCTGTATTCACTCTTACTCTCTTATCTCAGTAAATCCCATACAGAAAAAATAGTGATCCACTTAAATTATAAATTTGATCATGCCAAAGATCCTTTTCCTTATTTGATTGTATTTTAACACAATATTTTTTAAAGTGGTTTGAGATTCCCAGCAAAATTTAGCAAAAAATTCAGAGAATTCTCATAAACTTCCCATCCAAATCCTTGTAAAAAATCTCTCCTGTATAGATACCTCATGCCAGAGTGATAGATTTACTTTTGATGTATGGACACTAACATATATTTGTTAAAGTCAGGTATATACAAGTCACTTCTCAATTGGCATTTCACATTCCACAGGTCTTGACAACTCTAGCAAGGTGTGTATACACTATTCTGTATCGTAGAGAGTAGGTTCCTGGCCAAAATACTCTCCTGTGGTCTGTCTACACATTCCTCTATCCTTTTCCACTATCTCTTGTCAAATACTAGTCTTTCACTGTTTTGATAAGTTAACTTTGCCTGTTTCATAGCATGTCTTTAAACTAATGCAGTAACGTACTTTTCATCTTTGTTTTTAGATATTTGTCACTTTATAGCTCAGTTTAAACACCAAAATCCCTTATCAGTAGAGCTTATAAGGCCCTGCTCTAACAGTTCAACTTTGTCTTCTTTAACATTTATGTAGCAAAACTGATGGCTTTCTTTTTGTTCCTTGCATGTGTTTTGTTTGTCCCTGTTAGAAGGCCCTTGTACATACTAACCTTTCTATAATGGGAAAGTTAAATAATATTCAGTATTGAGATCTAGGTTAGCTTGGGCTGTTTTCTATGTTCTTCACCCATCATTCTAGTTCAGTGTCTACATCACTTGCTCCTTGACTCTGGCCTCTTTTCGTAACATAATGAAACTTATGTGGTTCTCCAATCAGACTGTAGGTCCGCACAGCATGTACCTTTCCTATCTTACCTACTGCTACATCTCAAGCCTACTTGAGAATCCTGAGCATATTTCTTTTCTTTTCTTTTCTTTTCTTTTCTTTTCTTTTCTTTTCTTTTCTTTTCTTTCTTTCTTTTTTTACCACTCTCAGATTTCTCTTAAACCATATTAATTCAATGATTTTATTTTGTCCTATCTATGCTGTATCTTTTTTTTTTTTTTGCAGAATTGTGGATTGAACTCAGACCCTTGCACTTGCCAGAGAAGTTCTTATTCCACTGAGCCATCTCCCCAGTCCCCTGAACATATTTCAAAAATCAGAAGTTTACATCTAGAAAAAAATTGAAGCAAATGATCAATTTTTTAAAAATGGAATCCATTTTTACACTAACAACATGTATACCATTAGGTAGTAGGGTTAATGAATTTATTGTATCCCATAAATATTAAGCAATATTTTTCCTAGGAACTGGGATAAACAGTAAAGATGTAATAATGAGCAGGGATAATGCTGTCCTTGACTACTGACATTGCATGGAGGGAACGTTAGCTGTTTTATTCTATGCATTTTTCCCTGTATTTTTAGGGAAGGGTCTACAGGGTGTTCAGGGTCTCACTACTAGACTGGACTCAGTGATTCTCCTGTTTACAGCCTCTCAAGAGCTGAGATTACAGGTACATGCCACCACGCCCAGTCTCAATTGCTGTCTCAGCATGCCCCAGGGGCAGGGCCAGCATGGCAGGCCCAGGATTGAACCCCTGGCCCCTGCGCCTGCTTGCATGCACTTTAATCTGCTGAGCTATTTTGCTGGCCCTCCTATGCATTAAATTAAAATTTTTATTGAGAAAAGTATTTTTATTCATGTAGTTGTTATAAAAACAGATTCTGTACATTTTCCCATTTTCTCTGAAATGACATTGTATAAAATTATACAATATTAGAACCAAAATATTGATGCTAACATTGAAACATAGTTTTGAAACAAGTAGTTACACTTTCAACAAGCATCAAGAGAGAGGAAATTTAAAGAATGAAAGACCTTCAGAATAGCAAGAACAGAAAAAGAAATGTGGAAAGAATCCAATTAATTATTCTAGACAATTATTCATGCTGCTTTGAAGAGGCTCACACACCACATGGCATATCTGCACTGTAGCCAATGTACAGTGGATAGATATTGTGGTTTTTAAACAAGAAGAAAGCACACAGTGGAAATTCGAGAAAAGCACAGGAGACTGTTCCACTTCTGAAGACATAGATGAAGGGTTAAAGGGCTGGTGCAAGGTTCTAAGTTTGATCCCTGGTACCACCAATAAAATAAATAAATAAATAATAAATAAATAAATAAAGTAAAAAAGACATAGTATAAAGATCTCTATGAGTAGAAGGTGAACAAATTTGGGAATCTCTGATAAACTTAAATGTATATTTGCTTAAATACTTCAGGAATATAGTGTGTAAATATTTTTTTTTCTTTCCATCATTTATTAATTCTTTAGTTAAATCTCTTGATTTGTCCAAAGGAAATCCACAGCATCTCTTATAGCAGAAGAACCAATTTAGGGCATTTTCTAAAAAAAAAAAAAAAAAAAAAAACTAGGTAAAGTATGTTGGTCAAATTTGAGTCCACATGTGTATCATCACTTACCTCCTCAGCCTTTTTAGAAAAATTTAAGAAACAGTGATCCAGATATTCCTCCTTTGAAACAAGAAATAGAGTTGCTCTTTCATTATGCAATTAAAAAAATCAACTGAGAATACTAATCAGAAATAAAAGGATTAGTTGCTATGTGAAAAAAGTTAAAATAAAATAACAATAAAACACATTTAAAAAAAACACACACTTAAAATTCCATTTATATGATATCTCTAGAAAAGGCAATCTATAAAGAAATGCCTCAGTTACTCTTCTCTCACTGCTGGGACAAATACCCAATACCAAAAATAATGGAATGGAAGGTTTATTTAGCTCACAGTTAGTGAAGGTTTCAGTCCATACTTAGCTGGCTTCAAGGCAGAGCGGCACATGGCAGAGAGCAGCCTTTCAAGGCAGTGATAAAGTGTAAGAGTGAAGGGAAGCAGCAATAACGGCAACACAAAGCAAGTATGTGTCTCTCTTCAGTTGCATTTTGACTATCCAACCCAGGCTGGGTGTAAAACTCACCCCTCAGCAAGGCTCTACAGGGTGTCAAGTTCTCACTACTAGATTGGACTTGCAATGATCTACTTGTTTACAGCCTCCCAAGAGCTGGGATTACAGTGGCTTACCACCATACCTGGTCTCAATTGTCATCTCAGCGTGCCCTAGGGGGCAGGACTGGCATGGCAGGTCCAGGGACTGAATCTGCCTGTAGAACTACTTTTTAAAAAGTTGAACTTTATCCAATATAAATATTTAGAAAGTCAAGTGGTATCTTTTTTATGAGATCTAAAGCATAACTTATCCTGCATTCCTTATATACAAGTGGAAAATTGTTTATACTTGTCTTGAGGTATATCCAGTCCATTTAGTGTCCTAATAATTTTTTTCCAGTGATTCTATAGGCCCTGACTACCTTGTTTGACCTGATTTCTTGGATGATTCCTGAATTGTAGGTTTTCTCTTGTTTGCCCATTGACTTTTTAATTACTAAATCCTTAATATGTGCTAAAGTTTTAAAAACTCCAGATAAAGACAAGAAAATTTATTGCTATCCAAGTTTTAGTAAAATCTGATGCAAGTGGATGTGGGTTATATCGTTGTCACAAGAATTAAAAGATTTTCCTTGAACTTTCTGTCAAAAGTAGTCTATTTGCTTCTATTTCTCAAGCACAGATAAACAAGCCGTCTCAAGGCATATGATCCTACACTACTGTCTTCTACATAACTGCCATAGCAAGAGAAAACCATAGACAATGAGTTATTTCTTGGGAAGATTAAAAAATATACTTAAGAGAACACTAGTGGGATCTCCAGAGAAGTTACAACACTAACTGGAAATATATTAAAAATGAAAATTTCAACGACATTCTGGATTTATTGAACCAGAAATTCTGGCGATAAATGCCATACATGTATGTATTCAATGGTGTTCCAGGAATACAGGTGTGGGTAGACCTGCATATGATATGGACTCTAACTCAAAGCTGGTACAGGTGTGGGTAGACCTGCATATGATATGGACTCTAACTCAAAGCTGGATGCCCATGGTAAGGAATGACATTAGATCTTGTGTTAGTTTTCTTTTTCTTTTTTTTTAAATTAATTAATTTATTTATGTGTGTGTGTGTGTGTGTGTGTGTGTGTGGCCATCTCAGCCCACCAGGGGGCGGGCTGGCTGGCATGTGGTGCTGGGGGATTGAACCGCGATCCCTGTGCTTTGCTAAGCTTGTTCTAAGTAGGTGCTTTAGACCACTGAGCCATCTCACCAGCCCCTTGTGTTAGTTTTCTACAGGAGTTATAACCTTATCTCAAATTGAGCAGCTCAGATTTATTAGCTCGCAGATGTTTAGGTCAGAAATCCAGGCTCAGTGTGGCTAAGCTGGTTTCTGTATGCACTTGAGGGGTGGCTCAGAGCGATGAACACAATTTCAAGCTCATTTTGATTATGTGTATCTTTCAAAATTTTGGGATTGTTGGACTGTGATTTTTGGTCACTCTTTTTTCAAATCTTTCACATTTTGAATCCTTCTGGATTCCTTTGTCTTCTTGTCACAGCTGTGTGTGTGTGTGTGTGTGTGTGTGTGTGTGTGTATGAAAATATGTAATACTATACATTGAACCCATGGTCTTATTCATGCCAAGAAAACATTCTACCACCAAGCTATGTCCTCTGACATTTTAATTTTGTGTTTTTAGGTAGATTGTCCTTAAATTGTATAGCACAGTCTCAAATTTGTAATCCTTCTGCTTGTCTCATAAGTAGCTAGGATGACAGGTACTACCATTCTCAGATGATCTCTGTTCTTAAGAAACATAAACTTGAGGCCTTTATGTGTAACTACAGGCCACAGTCCTAAGTGAACTAAATCAGCCCGACATGTGTAAATATCATATTGTCTCCCTAGTGTAAGAACTTGAAAGAATAAATAATCTCAAAAAGATATAGCAGATACAGCATAATGGAAAGAAACTGAATGTAAGGTATACACAATGAAGATGAGGGAAAGGAGAAAAGATAGGGAAAAAGGAAGGGGGAAAAATTCATTCAAGCATGTATACAAGATAACTGAGATGGTTATAGTAATAATTTCCATCAATTTTTTGAAAATAAGAGTTAATATTTAAAATTTTCACTTTGACTAACTGTATATGTTAATATCTGCAATCTGAGCAACTACCTTGAAGACAGCAATGTGTAATGCAAAAAACCCCCCAAAAAACACTATTGAATAGCTCTCATCTTGTTCTTCTAAATATGTATGGATTCTAATATCATATCAATTTTAATTATCCTCTCTTTAAAATAAATTTTTAAAAAGTAAAAAGGACATGAAAAAAAATTAAGTTTTATTAAAAAGTGAGTAAAAATATTTTTGGAGACAGGGCCTTGCTATGTAGCCCAGGATGGCCTCAAAAGCACGGGGATCCTCCTGTCTCAGCCTCTTAAGTGCTGAAATTATAGGCATGTGCCACCATACCTACTGATAAATTCAGGATTTTTTTTAATGTATTTGGTTGTTGCAGGGTCTCACTATGCAGTTTGGACTCATAGTGATTCTCCTGTTTTCAGCCTTTTCAGTGCTGGGATCACAGGCGTGTGCCACCACACCTGGACTCAGGCCAGTTCAGGGTGCCCTGGAGGTGCGGTTGGTGTGGCATGAGGTGGCGCTGATGGAATCGTGGTCGCTGTGCTTGCCTAAGCAGGTGCTTTAGTTTGCTAAGCTACTTCACCAGCCCTGACAAATTCAGGTTTAACACATATTTATTGAGCACTTCATATATTCTATAGACTTTTCTAGGCATAAGGATGTTGCTGCTAAATAAAGAGACAAAATTCTCTGGTTTCATGGGGTTTATATTCAGCACCTAAAAGTATCTCATGCTGGCCAATAGATTGTACCAAAGCCTTTTGGTATTAGTGCATCCCAATAATTCAACCAATTTGAACCATGACATTCATCTTTGGGCTTCCATGGACAAAACAAACACCTCTGTAGGCTTTTAATCTTTTGTTTAGGTGGATTCAAGAATTCTCTTTTTTCACTCAGGTGAACACTCCAGAAGCAGGAAATCAAACAATCATGTATGTCTCATGGTATTTCAGAAAGAATGAGAATAAAAAAGTAATCTAAGCAACACACAGTATGTTACACAGCTGGAATACAGGCATATGTATATGCACACTCATAATTATGTATATATATGCACATATATATATACATAAATGCAAATATATACATGTACATACACATATATACAAGTGGATTGATTTAAACATGGATTGAAGCCAACTAACTCTTAATATATTAAAAGTTTCTACTGACAAAAGTCTGAAAGCTATTTAGTTGTGTAGAGATCATCCTGTTTCTGAATATGGTGTGGTTACTGCAAGGACATGTAGGTATAAGACTAGCGTTAGAATACATTTTGGAGGTGCTATGAGGCAACATAAGGTAGGTCGAAAATGGAAAGAAGACTTTCTCTTCTCAGTGTATTTAAAGAATGAATGTTTTTTTTAAAAATTGCTTAATTTCCAAGTCCACACCAGTATGCTTGTCAAGTCCTTGCACAATGATTCTGCGTCCAGGCCAATCATGGTTAATGACATCTGTGGTTGTGTTCACATTGCTATGCTGTTTCAGTGGGATTGGTGTTTAAAAAGGCGAATTCTGGGCCAAGAACTTCTCACTCTGTCAGACCCTGTGATCAGAATAGACCAGACACTCTATTTTCTAGATTATAGACACTTTGTTTACTGGGTGAATGCCATTTTTGTAGAAGGCCAGAGGAAAAAAAAATACATTCTTAAGCAATCTCCATGGCCCTGGGAAACATAAATCTGGGAATTGAGGACAGGAAACCATAGGACTCTAAACTCTGCTGCAAGAGCCCACCAAAAGAGGGGCATGTGCTCTACTTGCCAGTGATTACTTGTTATAATTTAACAGGAAGAGTCTCATTTCTCATATATATTACAGCATGTGTAATTGCATTGTACTTATCAGTAATATTTCATTATTCTTTCATGGATGGATTTTCAGAATACCTAGATATCCTAATACAGCAAATTTGAGGTACTAATCCTACAAAATAAAGCAGATGTATTATTAGTTTTTCATAAATGATTAAGTACAAATAATTCATCTACTCTCTGTCCTCTTTTCAGCTTGCATTTAATATCGCAGAAGCATCCCCTCAGAGTGGAAATCCATACTGGTGATTGCATGGTTACATTTTGTGCTCTGCTGTTTCTTGATTATAATTGAGTCACTTATACAGATCTGAGTAAAGGCAGGAAATCAACCATTTGTGATGAATAATTCCTGTAAATTGGATGCAAGACTACATTTTATAAATGCAGATTAGGGAATAGCTCAAATTTTAGCAAAGAACACTACAGGTAGATATATGATCTTACTCAATAGCACACTCGTTTAACACAGATAGGATGACTGCATGTCCTAATTTATCTGCGATAGTACTGATTTACACATGTTGTCTCATATAGTATTTTTCTCAGACAAAAAACACCTCATATAAATTATGGATAAAGGAAAAATTATATATTCATCCTTTATGTAGTATATATAATGTATGTAATACTCAATGAGGTAAGAAATTTTTTTCAGAGTTTTATTGATAAAAAGATAGCAATGAGACAGTTTCAAATCAAATCGGAAGTACAGTTTCAACAAATAATACACTGCATATATTCTTCTTAGTGGT
>NW_004524587.1:23437350-23443818 GCF_000260255.1 Octodon degus
TCTGCCCTTTGTTGTAGATCTTTGCTGTAGTTATAACCTTCACACGTACTGAAGTTCAGGTGGAGCTCTACAGAGTTCGGAGTTATCCACGTGCATCTGGCTTAGGTCTGGCTGCTGTGCTCAGCTCCTTCCTGTTGCCGACCTGGGCTAGGATTGGGTCTGGGGGTTCTGGAACTTGGCAGAAATTCCTACTAGGCGGGAGGAGTTAGGCAGGTAAGGCGGAGTGGTGGGGGGCGGCCCGAGGGGGCGTGAGAGGGTCCGGCCCACGCTGCGCCTGGGCTGGGACTGGTCCCGCAAGGGAAGGTTGCAGGAAGCTCTCCACACACTCAGGGGACCTGGGCTAGGACTGGGTCTTGGGGTTCCCGGAAGTCGGCAGAAATTCCTACTGGGCGGGAGGGCTGGGGACATATGGCGGAGTGATGGCGGGCCGCCCGAGGGGGTGGTAGAGGGTCTGGCCCACACTGCGCCTGGGCTGGGACTGGTCCCGCCGGCGCAGGGTAGAAGGGAGGTAAGAAATTCCCTAAGTTTTAGAAACAGGTAGTCCTGAGATTAAATCTCAGCTCTGTAGTTCATTAATTATATAATCTTGATAAAGATTTTAAGCTCACTAGGGTCCTACTTCTTTATTAGTAAAATATATAAAAGCTAGTTATGGCTTCCACATTAAGATTTTTTTGGAAGATTACTTAAATGTTTCATGTGCAATGTCTGATATAGGTCCTGGCATTACAAATTTCAATAACAGTAGTTATATCCCTGTAAATAGACGCTAAAAATAAAATCAATCTTTCATTTTGAGATTTTCCTTAGAAAATAAATGTCACTTACATTTTAAATAAACACCAGCTGCCTCTTGCCACTCTCCCCAAACTTGAATTTTAAATAAGACCTAGTTTTATAAGTAGAAAAATGGTACATGTATAAAATAAAGAAATGGATCATGGGCAGGTCATTTGAAGCCAACAGACATAGAGGGATTTATTTCCTTAAAGCCTTTCCTAGCTAACACTATTCCTTCCTAGTATCAGGGTAGTTATTGAGCTCCTCCTTCTCCTTCTCCCCCCCTTTTATGATCCTTGATGTAGAGAAAGCATGACTCTTGTCCACACCCTGTGTCAGACATCACATTCATGGGCTGTTGCAATTAGACATGTTCTCAATGCTCTGAGACAGCTTGAGCCAAGCCCCCAGAGAGCAAGATGTGAATTCTCATGTTTTTAGTTCTCTCAGTTAATGATAAACAAAGCTCAGCTTCAGTGAAGAGAAACTTGCAAAGGTTTATTTGGCTTCAGAACCAAAACTCATTAGCCTTTTGGTGTTCCACCTTCCTCTGCAACTTTTTTCTACGTTTCTTCTGTTAATTCAGTTACTCACTGCTGCTCCTCATTGAAATTTCATCTTTGAATGAATGCTTCTGATACTAATAAATGTATTAAAGCTTTTTTGTAAACTGAAGATCCACTGATTTTTTAAAGTATTAAATATCTATGCTACCTTTTCTTTTAACTTGAACACAATATGCCATTGAAAGTATTTTAATGATAGCCATTTAATAATGTTCCATAATAATTTATCTAATAAAGTTCACATATATGTAGAACACAATTCTATTGTAATAGATAGATAGATAGAGAAAATTCTTTTAAGTAATGCCAACTACAACTTATGCAATATCTCACATCCAACAAACTGTAACTATTTACTACACTTTTAGGGTTCACATCTTTATGACATGAACACTTAGATACTATGCTTATAGTAATTTACAAATGAAATCCATATCTTTCTAAAACCATCCTGAGAAAACAGTGTGACAGAATCATGTCAAATATGTGCATATGGAAGTATAGAAACCTACAGAAAAAGAGGATCTATAGGAAGCATTTGTAGAACAATCCATTAACCCTAGGCAGAGTACTACATTTGCATCTATAAAGAAAAATATCTAGACTTATATAGTAATATTAAGGATAAAATTGAGAGGATGAAGGGCAAATTATTCTAAGCTGAGGTCAAAATGTCAAGAACTGTGTATTAAAAGCTACAGAGTGCTTAAGAGACAGACAAGAGAAATTTGGCGCTCACACAATTTGCTAGAAAAATAATTGTTAGTATTGTGAACTGCTCTATTTATTTCCGCACAATAAAGAAATAGGATACTGTCCCACACTACACTACCAAAGCACCATCAAATCTTGTCATGTCTAATAGATGCTAAGAACTTGATTGAAATTACTGCCTTCTGATATTTTCTAGCTCACACTCCTGCTTGGTCCTTAAGCCCATGTAGACGACTTGCACAGGGCACGCAGAGTAGTGTTTTCAGAAGAGCTCACAAAGCTCTTATAGCTCCTTGTTGCTCTCAGATCAGTGGCCAAGACTCTCAGTATGTGATTAGTCCCCAAGGAAGATAGTCAGATTTAGCAAACAAAATACAGGTCCCAAAACACTAGCAAAACTGCTCTTTCTTTAGGTCTGCATTACTTACTATATTTCCATTATCTGCTTTGGGTGAAGCTACTGGATGGCAGGTTTGATGCATGTTCAAGTGTTGTCTCATCAGAAAGATGTTTCCCAGCCAAAACTTACCAAAGCACTGACCAACAACTGGCAAGTAGGAAAATGTATTGGAATATCTCTCCTTTTAAAATACACAACTTCCACAAAGCAGAAAATGAGGTTTCTTACTGTCTTACATGTAGCATATAGAATATTGCTTGCCACTAAATAGGCATCAGTAACTCTTCTTTTGTCACATGCAAAACTAACTTAATAGATATTATTTTGTGTTTTTTAGTCAGAAGATGTTTTTCAGAAAACTCAAATATAAACAATGGAAATATGTGAAGTTACAAGACATTATCCAAAGCTTTATTATAAGAGAAGAAAAAAAAATTTGTTGCAAATTGCATCACACACACACACACACACACACACACACACACGCACACACACCCCAGCTGGCAATAAATCTTTAGCATCAACACTGAGAGATTCAACCAAACACTGATGAAAAATATTCTAGTTCGAAAAATAATTGTGTATGTACTGAACATGTAGAGACTGTTTTCCTTGTTGTTGTTCTGTAACCAGCAGTGTAACAAGTGTTTACATAGGCTTTCCATCGTAGTAAGAATTAAAAGTAATCTAGTAGAGATAATTTAATGTGTATAGGAGGATATGAGCAGGTTAGGTATAAATATTACATCATTTTTTGAAAGGGATGTATTTGCAGACTTAGGCAACTGCAAAACCAATCTCCCACAGGCACTACGAGATATTGCTGTGCCTGGTTGAAATCAAGGGGAATCAAGTGCATATAGTTGAAGCAAACAAGGAGAGGTGTGGTATATTGCTATGAACATAGCTGAGGGGTCACTCAGAAGTACTGGTTGGTGTCTGTTAACCGACACTTTCAGAAAGTGTACTTATTATATGGGATCATTTTAAGTGACCAAAAGTAATAGACATAAAGCATTGTTGTACTCCACAATTAACATAGTATCTATTTTATGTCTGAAGTCTGTCTATCTTCCTTTGTCTTTAATGACCACTATTCTGGTCTCTTTGTGCAGAAAATTGACTTTTTTAGCTTCCACAAATGGGTTAGAAACTACTACATTTGTCATGTTCTGGCTGATTTCACTTACATAAAATCTCCCAGTTCCATCCATGTTGCTACTAATAACAAGATTTTATTCTTTTTCATAACTCAATAATCTTTTTTGTGTAAATATATAACATTATTTTTGCATGTTCATTCATCAATGGAAACAAAGATTGAATTTGTATCATGGCTATTGTAGATAGTATTGTAATAAACACAGTAGTGTAGCTGGAATGCTTTCATCTTCTTACGATATATACCCAGCAGTGATGTAACTAAATAATTTTAATTGGTTTTATTTTCCTGACTGTATTTGGAAACTCCCATACAGTTAGTTTTACATGTTGACTGTACTGACTTATCCACTTGATGTAATGCTTAAGATCTCATTCATTTTTCCATGTCCTCACTAAACTCTGTTATTTTTCTTTATTCAAAATGGCAGAATGGGTGCTAGGAGATGGCTCAGCGATCTAAGGACACGGGCTTGATCCCCCATACTGCCTGCCATGCCAGCCTAGAACCCTGGGAGTGCTGATCTGACCACCGAAACTCAACATGGTCATGCACGCTAGTCATCCCAGAAGTGGGGAGGCTGAGAGAGGAGGATCACCACCAACCCAAGCTACATAGTGAGACTCTGTACCAAACAAATTAATGCATAAGGAAAGGAAAATGGTAGAGCAACAAGAAGCAGCAAAATTCAGCATTTCCGAAACCTACAGCATTTCAGACACCAATAAAATAATTTGACAAATATAAACAAACAAACAAATAAATACATATAGATCTATGGGAATTGGAAAAGTATTGAAAAATAATAAAAGTGACAGAGACATTGGAGAGACAGACTCCAGGGCACAGCACAAAAGGAAGCATCCTAGAAGGTCACCCCAGCTCTCTGGGAGGAAAACTTGTCTCCATAGACACAAGGTAAGCCTCCAGGCTCAGAATATTCCAGGGAGAAGCAGTAGGCCAGACAGCAGGATGAAGCACTATATTAAGTACTAGCCTCATGAAAAGCCCACAGCTATATTATCCTAAAATAAAAAGTGGTGCTATACTATGAAGTGAGTCCTTCTACCTGAGAGGCAGTGCAGCACCATCCGCATTGCCAGAGTGTTTCATCAGGACCACTTCTGCAAGGGTTTGCTTATTTAAGACTGAAACTTGAAAAAGCTACACAACTTCATTTCCAGGTTAGCAGGGCAAACTTCCCACCAGGACTGGGTGAGACAGTTCTGGAGAGGGGATGGGCTAGACATGGATCCCTTGAAATTTTAAGTTCAGGTCACAGGACTCTGCCCTCCATGTGATAAACCAGTGTCTGTTCTGAGGCACCAAGTAACACTGGGGTCTGAAAATAGAATCTTTAATGCAGTGGGTTACTTGTGCCCTTGTCCTGATGCCTAAATCCAGTAGAGATCAGAGATCTGATTTGATCCCCCAACTACCAATATAAAAGAAGACATCGCTCAGCTTTTGTGCTTGTCTTTGTCTGGAGAGAGTGGACACCAGCACTACTGGCAGAGGATGCCCCCTCAAAAGCAGGTCATGGAACTATGAAGAAAAAGTCACAATGCGCTGGATTCCAAGACAGCAGAGCTCTTTCCCCTCTACATAGCTCCTTTGCTACAACATTCTGCCCTGGAACCATCTGGCTTTGAACTGAAACCTCTATGAGCTGTAAGCCAAAATAAACATTTTCTCCCTTTGTAGTGGATGTTGGGTGCTTTGTCTCATCAATGAGAAAATTAACTGAGACACTTTAGAAAGAGATAAAAAAAGCAACAACACCATGTCTAATAGAATGAATACACTAGACAGGAATGAACAAGTAAGTAAAAAGACGATGAAAAAAAAGGAAAAAATCATATAAGGATGCCATGAGAGGAATAAGTCCATACCTTTCAATGTGAACTGCCTCAGTTCTCTCAAAAGACAATGACAACAGAATAATCCAATGTAGTCCAGTAGTCCATAATAGTAGTGGGTTATCCATTGGAATGGCAATGAATACCAATCTCTGACAAAACTAAACAAAAAAAGGTATACAAATAAAGGACAATTTTGTATTTGTATATACAAAATAGGATATAAATACAGCCACTTTCTCTTAATTCAATGAGAAGAAAGATTTGTACTAGTAGTATTTGGACAGGATATCATGCCTGCATCTTGTACTGTGAATAATCACTATGAAGACAACAATATGCAATGTATTAATTATTGAAACTGTCCTACCAATCAGTTTTGAAACTGTCTCATTGCTACTTGTTTCTCAATAAAATTAATAAGAAAAAGACAATGATTGACCAACTGGTTCAAGAAACAGCTTTTTATTGTATAGAAGAGAGACATTAAGCTGAATACTTCTTTGGAATAAGCAACAAGACAAGGATGGCCACTGTTAACCATTTCTGTTCAGTATAAGGTTGTTCTTTTTTAAAATTTTATTGAGAAACAAATACCAATGAGACAGTTTCAAAACCAATTAATAGGAGAGTTACAATAACTAATACATTGTATATCATTCTCTTCATTGAGGTTATTCATAGTACAAGATGCACACATAATATCCTGTCCAAACACTATTAGTACAAATCTTTCTTCTCATTGAATTGAGAAAGTAGCTGTGTATCTATCCTAACTATTTTGCATATACAGATACAAAATGGTCCTTCATTTATATCTCCTTTTTTGTTTAGTTTTGTCAGAGATGGGTATTCCATTGCCATTTAAATATTGTAAGTCTCGGGCTGGAGAGATGGCTCAGTGGTCTAAAGCACCTACTTAAAACAAGCTTAGCAAAAGCATCAGGGACCGCGGTTCAATCCCCCAGCACCACATGCCAGCCAGCC
>NW_004524587.1:23455312-23456838 GCF_000260255.1 Octodon degus
GGACCTGGTCTTTTCTTTGTCGGTATGATTTTAATTACATCCTGTATTACATTGGCTGTTATTGGACTATTGAGAGTGGTTATATCTTGTCGATTCAGTTGTGGTAATTTGTACCTTTCTAGGAATCTGTCCATTTCTTCTGTGTCTTCTGTTCTGCAAGAGTAAAGATTCTGAAATCAGATATTGATAATCTTCTGAATTTCCACTGTGTCTGTGGTAAATACACTGTTTTCATTCCTTTTTGCTTGTATTTGAATTTTTTCTTTCTTCTTTTTGATGAGGTTAGCTAGGGCCTTATCAATTTTATTTAATCTTTCAAAGAACCAGCCTTTTGCTTTTTTTTCGTTGAATTGCTTTCTTTGTCTCAACCGAATTCATTTCTGCTCTAATTTTTATGATTTCTTCCAGTCTTTGGGCTCTGGGTTTGGTTTGCTCTTCCTTTTCTAGTTGTTGAAGGTGCAGCATTACGGTGTTTATTAGTTGCCGTTCTGTTTTCCTAATGTGTGAGTTCACAGCTATGAATTTCCCTCTGAGAACTGCTTTCATCATATCCCATAAAGTATGATAAGTTGTGCTTGAATTTTCATTCAATTGTAGATATTTTTGAATTTCTTGTTTAATGTAATCTGTGACCCATTGGTTGCTGAGTAGGGCATTATTTAATTTCCATGTATTTTATGTTTTTTTCTGGTTTCTTTTATCATTTTTTCCAGTTTCATTGCACTGCAGTTAGATAATGTGCATGGGAAAATTTCTGTTTTCTTATATGTACTTAAGCATGACCTATGGACCAGTATGTGGTCTATTTTAGAAAATGAACCATGTGCAGCTGAGAAAAATGTGTATTCAGCTGTGTTTGGGTGGAACACTCTGTATATGTCCACCTAGTCCATTTGTTTCAAGCGCTGGTTCAATTCTGTTATTTCTTTGGTAAGTTTTTGTCTGGTTGATCTATCCTTTGGCGATAAGGGGGTGTTAAGGTCTCCTGTTAAAATTGTGATATTGGATATTAGATTTTTCATGTCCATTAAGATTTGCTTCATATAGTTGGGTGCTCCCGTGTTTGGTGCATACATATTTATGAGTGTTACCTGCTCCTCTTGAATTTTTCCCATAACCAGTATATAGTGGCCTTCTTTATTGTTTTTTGGTTGGGACTGTCTGATAATAGAATTTCTACCCCTGCTTTTTTCTGAGGTGCTGGGGCATGTAGTATTTTGTTCCATCCTTTGACTTTCTGCCTATGAACATCTTTATGAGTTAAATTTGTTTCTTGTATACAGCCTATTGTTGGATTTTGTTTCTTAATACACTGTGCCAGGCTATTTCTCTTAATTAGTGAATTGAGTCCATTTACATTGATGGTTAGAATTGAGATGTATTGACTTACTGTTGCCATGTTATTTACCTTTTGTCGTTTACTCCTTTTTCTCCTGTGTTTAATTGCTTGCCCTATTTAGTTGGTTGCTTCTGATCTCATTCGTGGAGTTCTGATCATTTTGGTCCCTCTCTAGATCATCTTTCAG
>NW_004524587.1:23456938-23458442 GCF_000260255.1 Octodon degus
TAAGTCTATGAATTCAGCAACATCCTATAACTCAGTGATGTCCCATATTTCCTACTCAAGGAGATTATGGGGCCACAGAGGAAAGTGATTGATGATGTAGAGTGTGCCTAAGGAGAATCACATGGAGAGGAAATATTCTCTCCGGCTTTCATTGAGACCAAATTGGTCAAGCAGTGTCTATGATTCATCCACATGACACTGACAAAGTTATACAAACTGTGGTACAGGGTTTTAGGATATATCCAGAGGGGATTTGGCTGGTCTCATAAAATACAAAAGTTACATTTCTTGTTATATAGGTTTTGCTTTATCTTGGTGTTATCCATCCAGCAGAAAAGTATAAAAATGAGGTATAAAAAGTAAAGCCATATTAATACGCTGAGCTATAAAAGGCTCAAGTCAACAACTTCTGAAATTTCCAGTCCTATGGATAACCACTACTATCATGGCCTACTGGAGTATGTTGGATTATTTTGCTTAATTCAAGTATATGGTTTTTCTCGAAATATTATCCTGAGAAATCAGGCAAGAAAAGGAAATAAAAGAGACACATATTTGAAAGGAAGAAACTAAACTGTTATTATTTGCATATGAGTCCTCTACATAAAAAACCCAAAAATTTCCACCGAAAGATTCCTAGAATGAATTAATAAATTCAGCAATATATAAAGATAAACTATCAACACACTACCAAACAAAAAGAATATATGCCTGTAAAGCAATAATGAACCCACTGAGAAGAAAATTAGGAAAATGTCATTCACAATAGCATAAAAAAATAAAATACTTAGCAATTAACCACAACCAAGGAAGTTAGAGATTTTGACAATGAAAACTACTGTTGTAGGAGTGAAAACAGAGATCAAAGAGGACATCATAAATGCAAATACTTCTCCTGTTTCTAGTCAGAGGCCATAGTTTCAAAATGGCTGTATTTCCAAACTTGACATAAACTTCAATGCAGTCTCAGTTGAAATATCAACAGGATTTCTCACAGAATTAAGAAAACAGTCTTAAAACCCACGCAGAACAGAACCAAAAGAGACACAGATCAATCAATCCTGAGTAGCAAGTACAAAGGAGAAGCTGCCACAATCCTGTACTACAAGTTATGCCATAAAGCTGCTGTGGTTAAAACATTAATATTGACAAAAAATGACATGTGGATCAATGGAATAGAAGAGAAGATATAGAAACAACTTCAGACATGAATAAGGAGGCCAAAAGCATACTCTGGAGGAAAGCCAACCTCTTTAACAAATGACATGGGGAAAACTGGTTATCCTGTTATAGAAAATTGAATCTAGAACCATAACTTTCACCAGGTACTGAACCAAAATCAATTGGCTGCAAGGTAACATGGGTAGAACATCGAAAGATGCAGGTGTAGGCCAGGTCTTTCTGACCAAGACCTCAGTTACAAAAGAAATAATACTAAGCATGAACAGTACAAATTATTTTTTCTGTTTTTATATTGTATTAGTTTCTTCTTCTTCTTCTTCTT
>NW_004524587.1:23458542-23459618 GCF_000260255.1 Octodon degus
TCTGCTCCATGCTCTTCTTGCCTTCATGTTTTGTGAAGAGAAGTCAGCTGTAATTCTGATGTGTTTTCCTTGGAATGTGATCTGCTTCTTTTCTCTAGCAGCTTTCAGTTTATTATTCTTGTGCTGAATTTCTGGGATCTTGACTATTATATGTCTTAGTGTGTCTAATAGGGTGGAGGTTACTTGGCGTTCTGTATGCTTCGGTTACCTGAATATCAGATTGTTTCCTCAAATTTGGGAAGTTTTCTTCTATTACTTCTGCCCATATCTTTTAATGTCATTTGTATTGACTCCTTCTTTCTCATTGATGCCTATTAGTCTCCAATTGTTCATCTTTGCATCATCTTTCGGGTGATGGATTATTTTTTCCTGCATCCTAGTTGTTTTTAAGAGATCCCTTCTTACCTTTTCACTAGCTGCACCTGTGTCTTCAAGATCTGAAATTCTGTCCTCTCTTTCACTTAAATGGTTTTGCAAGCTTGTGATTGAGATTTTAATTTCCTCTATATCTCTTTGAGTCTGCTTCATGCAATCTATTTCTTTCCTGTATCGATCATTCAAGGAATCTGTAATTTTTGTAATCTCTTGTTTTTTTCATCAATATCTTCTTTAGAAACTGTAATAAATTCTTTTACTGCAGTGTTTTTTTTTAGATTGAGTTTCCTCCCTATGTTTCTGTAGTTGATTTTACCTCAGATGGTATGAGTTCTGAGAATTCTTTCTTTATTTCAGAAAATAATTCTTCTGTGAGTTCCTCTATACCTTTCTGCTGTTGCTTATTTACTATCAATGCTAGTAATTTGTACATTTGAGCTGAGCTTGTAGAAAAGAATTCCGCTCTGACTTCCTCTATAACTTTCTGCTGTTGCTTATTTACTATCGACGCTATTACTTCATACATTTGAGCTGAGCTGGTGTCCTCTGCACTTGTTCTGGGTGTGCATTGGTTTTCCTCCATATGTTACTTCATTTGATTCTTTACTGCACGTGTTTTTTAATTCAGGGATTTCTTTTTTCATGTCCAATCTGAGTTCCTCTATACCTTTCTGGAGGTGTTTTTTTTTTTTTTTTTTTTT
>NW_004524587.1:23459718-23466235 GCF_000260255.1 Octodon degus
TTCTCCTTCTCCTTCTCCTTCTCCTTCTCCTTCTCCTTCTCCTTCTTCTCCTTCTCCTTCTGATATAAATTTCAGTATGCAGTTTATGCTGGCCTAAAATTCACTTTGTAGGCCTGGCTGGCCTTGAGTTCACAGTGATCCTCCTGCCTCAACTTCTTGAGTGCTCGGATTACAGATGTGTACCACACCACTTGGCAATTAATTGCTTTTTGTTTTGACTTATTTGAGTCACTTACACATTCTGGATATTAATTTATTCTCCGAAGAATAGTTTTTGAATCTCATGGATGCAAGAATGGTTTAAAATAGGCAAATCAACATATGTAATGCAACATATCCATAGAATGAAGAATGACAAGTATATGTATAATCAGAGCAGCTAAACAAAAGCTGAAAGAAATATTTAATATCATTCAATATCCCTTCAGACTAAAATTCTTAACCATTTGGTGATAGGAAGAACATCAACACAAAAAGACTGCATGACAAACCCTCATCCAATATCAAACCAAATGGGGATAAACTCATATCATTTCTTTTAACATTTTTCAAACCAGGGGAACAATGCAATGTTTACACATATGAATCTGACTTATTTCACTTACAAGTATTGTTTTTAGATGCATCCATTTACCTACAAAAGTCTTAAGCCTTTCTTTCTTTCTTTCTTTAAAAAATGTATTTGGTTGTTACAGTGTCTCACCACGCAGCTTGAACTCATACTGATCCTCCTGTTTCCATTCTCCCCAGCACTGGGATTACAGGCATATGCCACTGTGCCAAGACTGTGGGCTGACCAGTGCCTGCTTAGGCAAGCTTAGGCAAGTGTAGTGACCTCAGTCCTATCCTTGTCACCATATGCCAAGCCAGTCCCACCCCCAAGCTATCTTGTTGGCCCGTTAAAGCTTATCTTTCTTTATAGCTGAGTTGAACTCAATTATATAAAAGGATCGGAGAGGTTTTTTATCCATTACTCAGTTGATGGGCATCTGGGTTGTTTCCAAGAATTATCTATTAGAAATTATATTGTTATAAACTTGGCTGCATATATATCACTGAGATATAATGATTTTAATTCTTCTGGGAAAATATCCAAAAGGTGAATAGCTGCATGGAATAAAACCTATAATCCCAGCTTTTTGAGGAATCTCCACTCTGATTTCTACAGCAGTTGTACCAGTCTCCACTGCTACCAACAGGGGGGAAGGTTTTCTTTCTCCCATAGTCCACAACATATATTATTGGCTGATTTATTGATGACAGCCATTATTTCCAGACTAAGAGAAACTGCAAGTAGGTAGAAATCTTAAAGACTTAGTCATAGCCAGGGAGTTCATGAACAAAGCCCAGATTGGAGGAGAAATGTTTCAAAGAAATTTCTAAAAGTGATCAGATAAAAGAGGCTAACCCTGCCAGCCACATCTCCAGTGTGTGCTGAGATGGTGATTGAGACTGGTGATAGAGATTGGACATGATGGCGCACCTGTAACCCCAACTCTTTGGAAGACTGAACATAGGTGGATCACTAGAGTCTGATCTATGTAGTGAGACCCTGTAGAAACTGTAGACCCTTACTAAAATACAAAAAAAGTAAGTAATGATGAATGAATCCAGCGAAATGAACACAAATTCAACATACAACAAAAGTAACATTTTATACATCAGCAAGGAGTTTGATGAAAGAGAAATTTTTAGAGCACTAATTCATGATAGCTACAAAATATTCCATGGCATAACCCTAACCAAGGAAGTGAAAGATCTCTAAACTTGTGAAACACTGATGAAAATAATTGAAGCAAGCATACACATGATTTCCTCTGTGAAATTGCCTTGGACTGTTTGTGTTCCTTGACTTAGAGCTACTGATTTCAAAGGTGTATCTGAGGTAGCAACATTCGTCAAATATTAGCATGCTTTCAGATCACCTTGAAAGCTTATGAAAATATAGTTCTAATTTTGTAGGTCAAGGACTGGCCCTGATATTTTGTTCACTTCTATTTAGTTTCCAGGAAAAGTCAATATTGCTAGTGTGTGAACCACATTTTGACCAAGAAGTTTGTATGTACTTGTTTCTTTTTTCTTTCCTTTCTTTCTTTCTTTCTTTCTTTCTTTCTTTCTTTCTTTCTTTCTTTCTTTCTTTCTTTCTTTCTTTCTTTCTTCTTTTTTTTTTTTTTGGTGCAGGGTCTCACTACATTGCTCAGATTCCTAGTGATGCTCCTGATTTCCGCCTCTCTAGTGATGGGATTACAGGCGTGCGCCACCACACCCAGACTCCATCGCAGGCTCAGCGCTCCTTGGGGTGGGCCAGCACAGCATGTGGTGCCAGGGATCAAACCCAGGCCTCTGCATTTACCTAAGCAAGTGCTTAGTCCACTGAACTATATCGCGGGCCCTTCCATATACTTGTTTCTTTCTTTCTTTTTTTTTTTTTTTTTCATGTACTTGTTTCTTGACTTCTGGTCTCTTTGCTATTTTTTTTCTGGCTTAAGAATAGTAACATTATGTTTGCAACTCATTCATGAATTTTGCACTTTATAATTTTCTGAAATGCAATCAGAATTTTTTTTGTATTCATCTTTTAAGGAAACTTGACATTCTTCTATTAGTTAATTGCTACTTCTGGTATATTTGTGCTTGGCCACAGTAGGAATTCAATAAATACTTGCAAGCAGGGAGACAGATTTTTTTTTTGTGTGTGTGTGTGGAGATGCAAAACATTCTGAGGATGGGGTCAAATGAGAGAAAAAAGAAGGAAGGTGGATGAAGAACTCATTCAGATGTAATATATTTGCACCAATTTTGTACAATGACCGCATTATATTTTTCAGTGCTACCCTAATAAAAAGAAGAAAATTACATTACCTAAAAACAACTCTCAAAAGTGTTCATAACTTTAACCTGTGTTACATGATTTGATTGTGAATATGAAGCTGTTTATATTCTATGCTGATGAATAATGTATGTGACAAATATTCTGTAATATGTGCATTCATCTAATAGTGGGAGGCCTCAAAGAATGAATGACAGGACTGGCCAGATAGCTCAGCTGACTAAAACACCTGCCTATGGTGCAGTGACCAAGGTTCAATTCCCAAGGTGCCATGATGGCCCCACCTCAGGGTGCACTGAGAAGGTGATTGACAGTAGGTGTGGTGGAGCATGCTTGTAATCCTAGAACTTGGGAGGCTGAAAACAGAAGGATTACTAGGAGTCTGATCTGTGTAGTGAGACCCTATACTAAATACATTTTCAAAAAAACAAGACTGAATGATATTTACAGCTAAACATCTAGTTGCCTTAGCTGCTTTTCTCTCATTGTTTAAACAAAATACCTAATGCTTAAATAAGGAAGGAGGATCCATTTCACTTACAGATTATGGGCATTTCAGTCTGCAGTCAGCTGGTGCACTGGTAGGGTGGTATGGTAGAGGTGCAACAGTGCACGATAGTAGAAGACAGCAGCAGCAACAAAAGCAGAGGTGGGGAGAACACTGTCCTCTTTTCCTCCCTTATGCTGTGTGCAGGGTATCTGCCCTTGGGCAGGTGTAACACTCACATGATTTCTGTGTTTTCCCCTTAGAAAGGTTCAGGTTCAGGATTTACAAAGTGAGGACACTGGCCCCCGATGAGTCACTTAGTTAAATTTAAACTTCTCAATTTGACACCATGAACAACATCCTACAGTGGTAAGGGCAGCATGAACTCTACACACTGGGATGCAAAAACCCAGTGGATTTACTTAGCTAAACTTCTAAAGGTCTCAAGCTAAAACAATGTATCAATCATTACATTAATGGAAAATTTAAAACTAAGAAAATTCTCTTATTTTCCTTCAACATTCAATAAAATGAAGCAGAAATCTTACACTAAGTTAAAGAAAGAAGTTGCTGAAATAAAATTGCTTTATTTATAGAGAATCTGACATTTTCCCTAGGCATGGGAGCCAAACATCAGCAAGTCATAAACTGGCATCAGACTATCAATTTGGGAAATACTATGACATTCCAGAAGCAGTCATCATAAAACTTTTAGGAAATATTCAAAAATAGCTGAACCATAACATATGCTACCTAAGGAAATTCTTTTTCCTTCAGAGTATATATTTAATCAAGGTAAACGTTTATGAAATTCAGAAACGCTAGACTCTTAAAAAGCATATGTATATATGTATTAAGTAAGTTTGGGTATTCAAATCAGTTTTATCTACTAAGAAACATATTTACTAAAAATTGTATCCAACATAACAGGCATGGAGAGTCAAAATGCAAAGATAACTGGGTTTATTCAGCAAGTTCCCTGGAATTTTATTGTGCATTTATCATGTACCATATTCTGTACCTGAGTCAAGTTTCATATGGCTATTCATGAGGTGAAGTTTCACCTTTATGTTTTAACAGCTAAATAATACTAAGAAGGTAAACTAATATGTTGACTATTCATTTTTGAATACCATACATGAAAACATACTTAGCCATAAAGCATGTAATGAAATTGAAAATTTTTATAACTATGTTAAATGTGAGATGCTTTATAAAGTTCACAAGAAACACTTTACTGACATGTTTCCTAGCTTTTCTCCTTTCCCTCTCTTAATTAGTTAGCCAACATTTTGGTCCTAGCCTTCCAAGATCAAATAAGACTCAAGACATATGAGAACTTGTACTGTAATGTCATGTAACTCAGTAGTTTCCCAAATTTTCTGATCAAGGAGATTATGGGGCCAAAGAGGAAAGTGATCGATAGTGTAGAATGTGCCTAAGGAGAGTCACATGGAGAGAAAACATTCTCTCAGACTTTCACAGAGAGCACATTGGCCAAGCAATGGCTGTGACTCATCTACATGGCTGAAACTGACAAAGATTTTACAATCGGAGGCACAGAATCTCAGGATAAATCCTGGGGGGATTTCACTGACCTTATCAGACCCAAAAGCTACAAACCTTGTTGCATAGGTCCTGCTTTAGCTTGGTCTTAACCATCCAGCAGAAAAATATAAAAATGAAGTATAAGAAGTAAAGCCATGCTGTTATGTTGAGCTGTGGGGGACTCAGGTCAACAATTTCTGACATTGCTAGTGAAGCGAAAGACCCAATACTATTATGGATTACTGGACTCTTTTAGAATATTTTGCTGAGTTAACACACCTATAATATTCAAATAACGGAACTTAATAAAAAAGGGGATACAGATGTATATCCATTTTGTATCTGTGTATTCAAAATCGTTAGGATAGGTATATAGCTGCATTCTCTTAATGAATAGAGGGATTTGTTCTAATAGTGTTTGTAAATAGGATATCATGTCTGCATCTTGCACAGCAATTAACCACTAGGAAGAATGTATGCAATGTGTTAATTATTGAAACTGTCCTACCAATTTGGTTTGAAACTGTTTCATTGCTATTTGTTTCTCCATAAAATTATGGGAAAAAAGAAACACTTTAATTAAAATTGTAGATAGAAAAAAATGATATGCATATATTGATTTTTTTATTTTTTAAGGAGACTACAAATTAAAATTGAAACAGAAAAGAAATTATAAGTGATACAGAATTGCACTTAACAAAATAATATGAATTTCACTGTATTTTTTTGTAATACATACTGTTGTCTTCTAACCAGCTATTCATATTACCAGCTATATCTCTCGATCTCTTTCCTCTTTGGCCGCATAATCTCCTTGATCAGAAAATTTGGGACACTACAGAATTACATGACGTTACATTACAAGTTCTCATATGTCCTGAGTCTTAACTTACCTTAGAAGGCTAGGGCCAAATGTTGGCTTTACGTGCAGCCCTCCTTTTTCTCTAATTTCGGTCTCCAAACTTAGGTTGTTAACCATCCAGAAGGCAAGCTTATTGTTATTACCATACAACTTAGGCTGTTAAGTTTAACCTCACTATCTGTCTGCATATCTTAGGCTTAATATGGAACAGGTATATTTCCTCAATTGTTGATATGTTGAACTTTCAGTCCATACAGAATATGATAAAAAAACATTTAAAAATATTTTTAAAATAGGCATAAAGAATTATATACTTCTTATGTTTACACATAAGTTCTAAAATCTCACCATATACAACATTAAAACAGGAAAGTCCAACAATATTCCGTTTCCTGTCTGTTGCTTTCATTCACCAATCCCTACTTTTTGAAAAATCATCTACCAGAGAGACATCATAGCAGCAACTGGCATGTAATGACACGCAGCCCATATTCAGAAGATCAGAATAACAGGCACTCCAAGCATGCACTCCAAGCATGAAACTACTATTACAGATTGCAATTTGAAGTGCAGTAGCTTAGTTCACAGGTATCAGTATATATAGTTAGTCAGGGTGAGAATCTTTCCAATTAAATGCTAGATTCAAAAATCTTCTGAAGAGTCTCAGGATCATTTCCTTGCTCATCTTCTACATATAACAGTATGTCTTGACATTTTCATGTTTCCTAACTCCTCTCCTTTCTCTCTTTTGAATAGTTAGTCCTGGAGATCCTGCTTCCCTTTTACTTGT
>NW_004524587.1:23466473-23467724 GCF_000260255.1 Octodon degus
GGTTTATTTCACTTATGAGTATATGTTCAAGTGGTATCCATTTCAATATAAAGGCTTGCAGTTTATCATTCTTAATAGCTGGATAATACTCCATTGTGTAAAAATACCACATGTTTTTCAACCATTCCTCAGGTGATGGGCATCTTGGTTGTTTCCAGGATTTGGCTATCACAAATTGTGCTGCTATAAACATAGGCACACATATGATATGATGTTTTCAGATCCTCTGGGAAAATTCCCAGTAGAGGAATAGCTGCTTAAAATGGGATTTACAGTCCAACTTTTCTAAGGAGTCTCCATACTGATTTACATAACGGTTGCACCAGTCTACATTCCAACCAGCAGTGGAGAAGGGTTCCTTTTTCCCCTCAACCTCTCCAACATTTGTTGTTGGGTGATTTCGTTATGATAGATATTCTTTCTGGGGTGAAATTATATCTCATTGTTGTTTTAATTTGTATTTCATGGATGGCTAGTGATGTGAGCATTTTTTCATATATTTATTTGCTTCTTTAATTTCTTCCTCTGAGAAGTGTGTGTGCATCTCGGATGCCCATTTCAGGATTGGGTCTTTTAATTCTGGGTTCCTAGTGTTTTTTATTTCTTTATAAATTCTATAGAGCAGACCTTTGTCTGAGTACTTATTTGTCATAATTTTTTCCAAGTTTGTGGGTTGCCTTTTCACTTTGTTGGTAATTTGTTTTGAAGTGAGAGAACTTCTCAGTAAGAGCAGGTCCCCGTTTTTAATACTTTCAACTGTTTCCCATGCAATTAGATTTCTGTTCAGGAACTCTTTACCTACCCCTATGTCTTCAAGAGTTCCTCCAACTTTCTCTTCCAGGAGTTTTAGTGTCTCTGCTTTAATGTTTAGATCTTTTTTTCTAATATTTATATTTTTAATCCATTTTGACTTTTATTTAGTGAATGGTGGTAGACCTGGTTCAGGTTTGAGTTTTCAGCATGTAGAGAGCCAAATTTTCCAGCACCATTTGTTAAAGAGACTATCTTTCCTCCCCAGTGAGTATTTTTCACACCTTTGTCAAGGAAAAGGTGGCTGAGTGGGTTAGTAGGAGAATCAGCATTTACTATTCTATTCCATTGATCCTCATGTCTATTTTGTTGCCAGTACTATGCTGATTTTATCATAGTGCCCTAGTAGTATAATTTCAAGTCAGGAATTGTAATGCCTCCTGCCTTGTCTTTATTGTCCAGGATTGCCTTTGCTATTCTAGGTCTTTTCTGGTTCCAGAT
>NW_004524587.1:23471099-23498090 GCF_000260255.1 Octodon degus
GTTGATTTTACCTCAGATGGTATGAGTTCTGAGAATTCTTTCTTTATTTCAGAAAATAATTCTTCTGTGAGTTCCTCTATACCTTTCTGCTGTTGTTTCTTTACTTCAGACGCTATTAATTCATACATTTCAGCTGAGCTAGTGTCCTCTGCACTTGTTATGGGTGGGCTTGGGGTCTGAGGTTGCATTTTGCTCCTTCTCCTTGTCATTTTGTGCAGCACTTTCTTCTGACCTTTGTTGTAGATCTTTGTTGTAGTTATAGCCTTAGCACCTACTGAAGTTCAGATGTAGATCTGCAAAGTTTGGATTTATCCAGCTGTACCTGGCTTGAGTCTGGCTGTTGTGCTCAGTTCCTTCCTGTTGCTGCCCTTGGGGTGAACCTGTTGTGCCTCTATGGCAAGTTGTTCCCCTCCTGCACTAGCTGGTTGGTTCTGTCCCCTACACTTTCTGCAGTGATTGCAGCTGAAGGGTTTCCCCCCAGGCCTATATGCCAGGCCTGAGCTGAGTCTGGAGGGGACAAGGTGGAGTAAGGGTAGAGACAGCTCTCCCACACACTCACCATGCCGGGACTAGGACTGGATCTTGGGGTTCCCAGAATGCTACAGAAATTCCTACTCTGTGGGCAGGTTGTGGGGGGATACTGCGGAGTGATCGGGGGGGGGGTCCCAAGAGGGTGAAAGAGGGTGTCACCCACACTGCGCCTGGGCTGGGACCAGTAGTCCCACAGGTGCAGGGTAGCTGGAAGCTCTCCCACACACTCACCAGGCCTGGGCTAGGACTGGGTCTGTGGATTCCCAGAACGTGTCCAGTCCTAGCAGTTTCAGTATGTCTTAAAAGTACATGTTCCAAGTCTCCTCCAAGATGTAAGGCAAATTCTTAGCTCTGAGCCTCTGTGAATATGAAAAGTTAAACACTTTCAACATTCATTACACAAGAAAATATTGCCATTCCTGAATATACAAACAAAGGGATACAAAGTTTTGAGAACAAAGAATATTCAAATTCCATCAGAGCAAACAGTAAGTCCTGTAGTTGTGTGTGGAACATCCAAAATAATCTGTAACAAAATGTGAGTTCAAAAAGGCCTTATGTGACTCTACCCCTATGGCACTTCTGGAAATTGTAGCTCCCATGACTTCTCTCTTTGTTCCCACTTTGCAGCTTTCTTAGATAATCCACATTCCTGGCTTTTCCAAACTTCTGGGATCTCCACTGAACTGTAGGCTTCTCACTCACATAGCTTCTCACATTATCCTTTCTTGGGCACACTGCCTGACCTCCCAGGCCTTCTGAAAACTAGGTAGAAGATTTCTTAACCTCATAACTCTTGGGGCTGGGGAGATGGCTCAGTGGAATAAATGCTTCCCTGGCAAGTGCAAGGGTCTAAGTTCAATTCCTGGTTCAAAAAAACAAAGAAAAAACACTCTTGTATTCTGCCTGTGTTCAAAACCAGAACCAAGTGAATGATGCCAAGGTCTGCTGCCAGTTGGAGCAGTAGCTAGATTTTCTTCTCTCATGACTGTAGGGTCATGTACCTTGATCACTAAGCAATCTGCCCCTGATTTTGAAGACCAAAATCTATATACCACCTTTCTTGAACCTGGTGTGGCTACCACCATTCTGGAACATGGTGCTCTTCAGCTTTCTCATCAAAGCAGTCTTTCACTTTTGCAGTTTTAAGGCTGCAAGGGTGGATATTGGCTGTTTTTTGTGATCCTCTCAGGCCATTTTTCTGTGTTCCTGTTCCTTCTCAGCAATGGAGATCTCCTCCACTCTATCTTCGCAATCCACAGATTAATTGGATCTTCCTTTCTGATCAAACTCACAACATTTTAAATCATCCTGCTCAGTGTAGAATATAGATGTGAATGAAGTTAAAATAGGAGGAGCGGGGGGGGGGGGGGGTTGGAGGGCACAGGATGGTCATTCAGGTTTTAGGTAATTGTACAACACAGGAGGAAAGGATTGCAAGAGAAGGCCTAGGAGTTTTGAAGGGAACTTGAAAGAAAAGAAACAGTTTATTTGCATGAAAGTATCATATAGTCAAACAAGACATTTGGCAAAAAGGAGGAAGATGACAGGTAGAATAAAACAAAAAGAAAGTTTAGAGATCACTGATAGTGTCATATTTCTAATATTACATGGGATATTTCCACATGGGCCCTACAGTGTCACCAATGTTTGCATAGGTCTCCAGACCTTGAGTTCCACCAGTGGGGGGAGGGAGGTGTGGATCTCAGAATTCTCTCAACAGACATTTCACCTGGGTCAGTAGAAAGGAGAAGCATGATCTCAGACTCCTTTTACCAGCCACACCATCCCGAGACCAAAAATTTGTTATCTAGGTGTATTTGTTAGCATGTCAATGTTCAGTTGTTCTAACAAAGTTTCTTGTATTTCATCCAATGTTACAACTAGTGGACTTTTTTTATTGGGGAAAATCTTTGGCACATCTAGAACTTACAAACTTTTTTTTTTCATGCAATGTGCAAATAACACCATTCCGCCTTCAAGAAAAACAAGTGTTTTTTTAGAAAATAATATTTAATCTATTTTGTTTTTAAAATGAATATGAATACAAAAACAGCTAGTCAAAGGAAATAAGTAAGAAGAGAATACTAGAATTTTCTTCAATTACTAGAACCACAATACCTGACTATATCCTTTCCATTGGGACTGAAGTTGCTGTGATTGTAGTAAAACTTTTGTGCATTTGTGCTGCCCATGGCATCCTTACTGAAGCATATTACTGTGGTAAGTGCCATGAAGATTCATTTATAGAATGCTGGCCTGGTCAGCTCATTCCTCTGGGCACTAGCACTTACATGTAATGGGCTGAGAGCCCAGGACAGCCAGAATGCCTTCCACGGGCAATGTAAAAATGGGCCTTCAATATCTATATGCAAAACATTGAATATTAGGAAGCAGCAAAAATTTAACAATGCAGTTTAAGTAAGGAAAAGGCTATGATTATGAGTTAAAGTACTTGGTAAAGATGAGATCTCTTCAATCAGTTTCATTAAAAGAACAGCCTGAGGATAGTATTCTTTTGAAAATCATTAATTGCAGCAGTGTTCTCAGATAAAAACCATAAGGAAATGACCCAAGAAGATTGGCTTGAAAAGAATTTGTCTTGATTATGTTTTCCTCATTGTTGGGACAAAATACCCAATGCCTCTAATTAAGGAAGGAAAGGTTTATTTATCTCACTACTTGTGGAGGCTTCTGTCCATAGTCAGCTGGCTCCAAGCCAGAGTGGTATATGGCAGACAACAACAGTTCATGGTGGTGGTAAATCACAAAAAAACAAAAGGAAGGTGCTGTAGCAACAATGACATCAAAGAGCAAGTTCTTCTCCCTTATGTTATATTCAGGCTATCCACCCCAGGGTGGTGTCACACTCACACCCATATCCCCAGCAGCATTTACACCCATAATGCCAGCACTGGATCATGAATTATTCACAAACTCTAGAAGTCCACCTCATAAGTGCATGAGAATTTTTGGGGGGTGGGGGGAACTAGACACAAGTGATAACAGAAGCTAAAGAAATATGTAGAATTTCCTGGATAAAATCTTGGCTTGATTCTCTGCCAAACTCAGAAGCCAAAATTGCCCCACAATATTGATCTCCTGGAAGCAAAGGGGTTGAGATTTATAATGTCACTCAGTTATTTGACTGCAATCTCCTCCCAGGAAAGGACATGTATTCCAAAGTATTTTCTAAACAGGTGGCTCCAAAGCAAATCCCATGAAGAAGCAATAGTTGTGGGATATTAGTAGCAGATTTTGCTCCAGCTGGGAGGCATTGCACTGACCTTTTCATAGAGATCCACAGCCAGTTGGGGAAAGGCAGAGAAAGTGGTAGCTGAGGCCCCATTTCTGACATTGTGTTATCTGTGAAAGCCAGATAAAGAAGATCCTGAATTTAAGAGGCATTGGGAAGAATAAATCCAGAGTTTGGTGGTTGCTTCAAATGTAATATATAATGAAAATTTACTTTTTAGGAGTAAAAGAAGGTTGGATATTTCCTGGTATTTTGGGGCCACAGGAGAACTTTTTTATTGGACACTTAAAAAATACAGATGTTTCGCACACCTGGCATTTAAAAGATCTCTTTTATTCTATAATTATCACGCTATGGATATTCTTTAATAGTATTCTTCATAATTGGTACAGTATTATTGCATTAGTTTCTGAAATATGTTTTTAGCTTCAAATATAGTGAACCACAGCTTTGGCTGCTTTGATTTTTCTCCCCTTTTGGAAGTTAATAATGCTCCTGAAAAGGCAATTAAGCTAAAAAAAATAAAGCTTCATTTTGAAGAATAAGCAGCTTGCAACCTGGTTTAACGCTGAGACGGCACTAATAACATAGCACTTATGATCTAAGGGAGAAAATGAAAAGTCTTTATTATTTCCCCAAATGATGGAGCAACCAGCGCCTAAAGACACACTATCATCATTTATTGCATTAGAGAACATGCCTTTTTGTAAATGAAATGCTTACTTCTGAGCATTATATCTTCCACTTTAGTGATTTGGCTAAATAGTTAATTTGATCTCCAAACATAAAGAGCCTTAATGTCATTTCAAGACTCAGAAGCCAAGTGGAAAGGTGAGAGGCAAACAGAGCTGCACAAAGCCAACGAGGCAGCCTTGATTTGGAGTACATGATGGTACATAAATACTCATTTGATTGAATCCAGAGAAATAATCTTTATATCTTAAAAGAGAGTCACTGTATGACAATATTTTTTTCTAATCTCCGTACTGCTTTTGACAAGGAGAGGATAAGAAAAGAAAGTTATTTCAGTAAAATAAAAGTGAAACTTGGCTTAGAATAGAGGGATTTAAACCTTGCTTGTCTATTAGCCTCAAGAAATTGGACCTGCTCTTGTAGTTGGCATGCTGGGTGGTTTTAGCAGAGAAAAGCTGTTTTACAGACAGCCTTTATACCCCAGAAATAAGCAGATCTTTGTTCAATTTGATCCTTGAATTGGAACAGCTATCCTAAAAAGAAATCTCTATATTTAAGGTAAAAGCCATATTAAACAAACGGTTTACTGTCAATAAGATCCCTAAAATTTCAAAGCTTCCAACACCACCACTGATGGTGGAAAGATGTTATCACTCTGGTCACCATTTCTTGTGATAAACATATACTTGAATGAATTTTGTGTTCCTTGGGTAAAGGAAGTGTGTCTGTAATTATCAGAGAGAATCTCACACCATATGACACTACCTCAAGCCCAGAGGCAAGTACATTAACATTCTTTTTCTTTCCAGAAAATTATGTGAGCTTATTATTAATACTCAGAAAGGAGTACAAAGCTTAGTCTGCTTTCGCTCCATTTTTCCCCCATGGACTGCTGAGAGGCTCACTTCTCACTGTCACCACTGTCGGAATTTAGATGCTTTCTAAATGTCCTCTCTTCACTCCCTAAATGGCTTAAGGTTTATTTTAGTCTGAGTGATTTTAATTTCCTTGAAGCACATTTTTTTTGGTTTTATATTTTTCTCTCAGTGAGGGTTTGCTTTTAGACATGTGAGTGTTTACTTAGCTGACTTACATTTTTAAAAGTAGTAACTACTTACAAAGATATTGAAATGAAAAAAGTGGAAATATTCAAGAGGAATAGAAAGAAGAGGATTTTCAATGCAAATATCAAGAAGTGGCTTTACTTGCAGACCAATGTCTGTAATCTCTGGTCTGCCATGTCATTCCCTCATCTAGTCAACCCAATGTAGTTTGCTTTGTAATTACCTCAACACAGACAATGTTAATAAAAAAGCAAATATCAGCCAAGCACATTTAATTTGGTGAGAAGATTTCATGGAGATCTACATGGTGATAACAAAGTATTTAATGCATATGTTTGGATCATAATTTTTACTTTTTAATAAAAGATAAAAATACCCAAGGCAAGCATGCAAATGTATAGATATAGACAGATACTGCAAATTGTTATATTTTATGACCTTCAATAAGATTAGAGAACCTTATTAATGTCTTACAGTAGGGTGGTAATAAATAAGTTATAAAATAAATCCACAAGTTTGGACTTTAAATGTCACCCAAAGACCAATGAGTCAAAGGCTTAGTCACAAGCTAATGGTTCTACTGGGGAGCAATGAAGCCTTTAAGAAAGGTTCCTAATTGGAGAAGCTATATAACCATAGGCCTCGTACTGAAGAGAATATGGAGATGCTGGCCCTTCATCTGTCTCTCTCTCATTGCCTTCAGGCCACAATGAGATAAGAATTCTTCTTAGCCACACTGTCCCCACCAAGATATTCTGCAGCAAACTGGCCCAAGAGATTGACCAATAGCATACTATGGAATGAATCTCTGAAACCATGGTATAAGATAATTTTTTTAAACAAATTTAATTAACTCAAGTGCTTGAATAATGGAAACCTGAAAATCCCAATTCATGCATTATACATATCAGCTATATTAACACTGAAAAAAGGAATTCCAAGATATGTATTGAGAAAATATCATCAAAAACACCTATATTATTTCACATTGGATGTAACAAATCTGCCTAAATAATCTAAATTATTCCATGTATGTTTATTTCCAAATCATAGGAAGATGAAAAAAATAAAAACATAAAAATAAAAAATACTTTTGAGAAATAGCAAGAGTAAACATTTTGTGATGCAAAATACCAGGTACTCAAATTTTCATGATTGAAATATCCTTTATTTGAGTAGATACAAATTCAGTCATATAAATATTCTTCAATGTTCATTAGTTTTTCTATAAGGACTCCCACACATAGGAATGACATAGCCATTTACTTTTTGGTCTGTTTGTTAAACAAAAGTATCTGAATGTTAGGTAGGTAGGTAGGTAGGTAGGTAGGTAGGTAGGTAGGTAGATAGATAGATAGATAGATAGATAGATAGATAGATAGATAGATAGATAGATAGATAGATGATAGATAGATGATAGATAGATATCAATTTTATCCTCAACAATTTATTGAGTACTGATAATATTCTGCAAAATAAATTATACATTGCATGGGATTACACTGTGAATTTTGACACTGAATATTTATTTATTTGTTTTTGCCATGCTAGGGTTGCACTCAGGACCTTACACTTGCCAGGCAAACCCTTATGCTGATAAGCTATCTCCCCAGATCAACACTGACTATTTGATGTTAGAAAACTAGAACATCTGTTCATAAATCAAGAAAGTGAAAAACACAGAAGTGAAGTATCTCATATTGCAATAAAAATCTGGAGAATTTGACACCAGGGCTCATGCATGCGCGGCTACTAAGAGAAGAAAAAACTATATTAGCCTCAAGTTTGATAAAGCCGTAGGGAAGGTTTTGATGACTCGATTATTATCTGCATGCCCAGTGATGATTGTCATTTCCTAAATTATTACTCAGACCTACCATGTTACTGAATTCTCTGCTGAATTGATACTTCTAGTGTTTCATTCTCAATTGTCCGGCTATCTTAGGCTATCCTGTGGACGGTAAGAAGTCAGCGAATACTTTCGTAAAACACTATCTTTTACCAGATATTACTCCCAACTTCTTTTTTTCTTTAAAGTATTTAGTACAAGGTCTTACTACTCAGCTCAGACTCATAGTGATCCTCCTGTTTTCAGCATGGCTTGGGGGTGGGGCTGGCGCTGCAAGTGGTGACAGGGATAGAGCCCTGAGCTTGCCTAAGCAGGCCTTTATTCCACTCAGCTATCTCTCCCTCCCTACTTTTTATTTATTTATTTACTTATTTATGCATTTATTTATGCATTTAGGATAGGGTCTACAGGGTCTCACCACATAGATTGGACTCGTACTGATTCTCCTATTTTCAGCCTCCCAAATGCTGGGCTTATAGGTGCTTGCCACCACTTCCAGTCTCAATGACTGTCTCAGCTCACCCTGAGGGCGGGGCTGGCACGACAAGCTGGGGATCAAACCCCAGTTGCTATGCTCTGCCTAAGCAGGTGCTTTGGTCCTCTGAGTCGCTGGCCCTAATTTTTTACTGTTTTTTTTTTGTTTGTTTGTTTTTTGGTTTTTGGTTTTTTTAAACAAATTTTCTTCTTAGACTTTCTTGAATTAAATGCAGCTACTGTAAGCTTTTCAGCCAAAATTGAACTGAATGCTTAAAAAGGACTCGGTGGGTGGAGGATTGTGTGTATGGTCTCATTTAACACACTTTGCTTTTCTAGTACATAAACCCAGATAACAACAAACCATGACAAGGGCTCCCAGTCATTTCCAAATCAATGGTTACTTTTAGAAATTCATTAAAGTTTCCAAAACAAACCAAAGGATGCAGTGTCAAATTGCACCTACCCCTGTGCATTTAAGCCAAATAAGATAGAAACTGTGTAACATGCTAATGTCAAACTGTTAATTTTAAAAGTGTATTTTATCCCAATCAAAATCACACTGTACTTACAAGGATAAATTCCCTGTTGTGTGGAGTCCGTGCTTGATATTACTCCCGGTGGATAAATAGAAAATTGATAGACTCAGCTCTCCTGTAAGGGAAGGAGGAAATAAGCAGGGAAGATTCCTCTAATGTTAGAAAGGATGGTGTTTTATTGTCGTCATGTTTTTGCGTCTGATCTGGGGATGCTTTTCGGATGGAGCTGAACTCCGACTTACCGCTAGTGCATGAATCCTGCCGTTGCTACAACATCAGCTTCTCTACAACAAGATTCCCATTCCAAATGGCAAAAGAATCTGTTATGGGAAAAATGTAATTTATATGAAACAGAAGATTGATTAAGGATGTTGAAGAGGTGACATTTAGGAAAATATTCTACTTATGGGTTAGCCTGAGACTGCAATTATATATAATATGTCTTAATGAAGAAAGATGGAACAATTGAAATGAAACTACTGCCACACTAGTGCCCCTTTTACTATACTTTAAACATGATTATTCATACAGTTTTACAAAATCAAATGAAACACACTTTTTAATTGCGGCTTTCTTTTAATCTCATCAAGTAGGTCATTATTGCCTGCTTGAAAATATATGCATAAGCATAGCAAAATCACCTTGATTTCCCTTCATTTGCCTATTTAATCTATAGATACAATTGGTTCAACATCTTTTGAAAGTAAATAATCTTTCAGGAGTTTTAAAACCATAGAATAACACTTGTGCTTTGCAGGGAACAGATTTAAAATATTAAAGTTCTTTTAAAATGATTTTTCTATTATCAAGAAATCTACTTGTTGATGAAGTATTTCATGGCACACTTAAATGTAGAATTCTACAGCTCTTAGGCAGAGAGATTTCTTTATTCACTTTTGAAAAGAAAATTTTCTTCAAAGCAGTATCAAATAATTGGACACCCTCTAATGCACTGCATTTTGTATTAGCTGCTTCCTCATCACACGGAAAAATATTCAGTACCCACAACTTAAAGGATAAGATGCTTATTTTGGTTCATATTTTTCAATAGATTCAGTCCATGGTCATGTGGCTCCAAGAGAGAAACATAATAGCAGAATATCATGACAAGGAAAGCTATTTACCATATGATAATCTGGAAACAGAGTGATGAGGGGAGAGCCAAGGACAAAAATATACCCTTTCAAGTAATGGCTCCAGTGACCCATTTCTTCCGACTAGGACCCACCTCCGAATAGGAGCCTTAGAGGTGACATTTTAGATCTAAGCCATATAATTTCACTCTGGCTCCCAGAGGGATCATATGAGTCTCATTGTGCATTTACTCACCACATATTTAGTCCATGTCTAATACTAACCAAGTTCTTAACAAGTACAGCATTCCTAAAAAGTATTAGTCCAAAGGCTCCTTGGAAATGAAACGCAAACTCTTAGGTGTGGGCCTCTGAGAAAAAGGAAGTAAAACATTAAATACTTCCAATATACAATATGTAGGATAAATATTCCCATTTCAGAAATCAGAAATAAGACAATGCAAAGAAATGTGAGCAAAGTAAGTGTTATGGTTTGTGTCTAGTTGTCCCCTCAAGTCCTCATGCATTCATAGGGCAGCTTGTAGAGTTTGTGATTCATTCATGATCCACTGCTAGGATTACGGGTGTGAGTACTACACCCAGGGGTGAGTAATCTGCATACAATGTGGGGAAGGGGGAGAAGCTTGCTAGATGCCATAGCTGCAGCTCCTCCCTTTGTTCTTTGCTATTTTCCACTGCCATGAACTGCTGCCCTCTGCCATATGCCCTCTTGTTTGGAGACAGCCAAGTACAGAATGAAACCTCCACTAGCTGTGAGCTAAATGAAATGTTCCTTCCTTGATTTTGGCTGTTGGGTACTTTCCCAGCAAGAAGAGAAAAATAACTAAGACATCGAGGTTAAAACCATGAAGAGCAAACGTTATATCCCATAGCTGTGTGCTGAGTACCCAGGGAAGGTTGTGATGAATGCAAGCTCCACAGAGATTGGGTAGCTCCACCATGGGGCCTTCCTTGTTGTATCCCAAATTTTCTCTCTTGGTGTGACATCACTCACTTTCTGTAGCACTCCTCACAAGTGATCTGTTTTCCTGGATTCTCCAAGTTATTATTGTGTCCACTGCACCTTCATGTTCATTCCCACAGCATCACACATTGCACTCACATGAAGGACTCCATAGGACACTGTGATCCTGTCAAACATTTCTTTGGCCTGGCTTTAGAGCAACTTCTGAATCTGAGTAGGACCCTCTGTGACCCCATAACACTTGCATTCTGCATGCCTGGAAAGCCCCCCACACACACACACTCCCACGGGGAATACACCAAGATGAGCTGACAGCTTGAGCAGCACCCAGGCCCATGGAACCATGCTTATTTCAGCCTCTGCGTACCTAGAGAGCTAAATTCGGGAAAACAACTTCCTATGTAGCACTCAATTAGATATTTCTGGAACTTTCTTCCTAAGTGAAAGATGCACAATTTTAATGTTTTCTCAGATGCTCTCAAGGCATGATTCTTCATGACTTTGTATGAAGAACTTGCTTTTATTTTAACACTAATATTTCCAGCAACCATATGTTCTTTTCTGGAAAACTTGCAAACTTTTCACTTCGTTTGGCTCTGATGTTTGATTCTCACTCTAGTTCTGGCAAAAAACAGCAAGCTCTACTGATGTCAGTATGCTTTGCATTATTGTAAGGCTTCTCTAACTGACATCTTCAGATCAATCTCTCCAAACTCTCCCTGAAATCAGTTCCAAAGGACTCTGAATCCCACAGTCAGGAATCAATGGTTCTACTTTCAATAACAATTTTTGTGTTAATTATCTTCAGGGCACTGGGACACATCACCTGACACCAACCAAGGAAGAGAAGCTCATATTGGCTCACAGTCTCAGCAGATTCAGCCCATGTTCAGCTGGCACCAAGACAGAATTTGCATGGAAGAATACCATGGCAGCCAGAAAATAGAGAGATAAGGGAGGAGTCAGTGATAAAAATAAGCCCTTTAGAGTAAGAAACAGAATGATAAACCCATTCAAGCCAGGTCTCACCTGTAAGTATTGAAATCTTTGATAGTAATTTAGATCTATCTAAACCTTCACAAATTAAAGTTATGTTGTTTGCAAAATGAAAAAGACAAAATATTTTCAAGAGTCATATTACCAATTTGTTCAGAAGACTATATCAGGTTTTTTGTTTCAATAGCTGGTATAAACATAATTTAGGTTTTTGTAAAAAGATACTTGAATTACTATTGGAAATAGTGGAAAATGCCACACAACTAAAGATTTTGAAGGTAGCAGGTGGCAATGTCTAGCTAATTTACAACCATCGGAGCAGGCAACAAGTTGATGTTTTTTATTTAGTAAACAATAATTTAAGCATTCTAGATGGCACATTATTGGTTAAAGAGGAATGTACTGTAAATGGGCTTATGTTTTAGATTATGCCCATCTACACTTCTTATGTGTACTTCAGGAGTTTAAATTTATATATGTATTTTTTTCATTTTTGAAAGTACTCATTACTGTGTCCTTTCTAAGGTTTCTTTCTGTATTTTTATTTACAGTGAGAAGAATATATGTCAGACTTGTAAGTATAATACACAATTATTTATAGAACTATATCTACTAGCAAGTGAGTATTGGAAATAGGATTATAACATTTCCTGATTATTTTCAGTGACTTTTAAATAAAAAGTGAATGTGGCAAGCTAATCAGTTCAACATTATGTAGCTTATCAGTCAGTATTTTATTATATATGGAGAGAGTATGTTAATTTTGTTTAACATTGAGTAAATCTCAAATGCAAAATAATTTTCATGATCCCATAATGAACCAGCCTAAGCCCAGCTTTGTAATCACAGAGAAAGCTAGAAACACAGAAAGGTTTCACTAACTCCAGGTTTTCTCAGCACTTTGGAATACATACATTTTAAAAAGGAAAATAATGTGCTATTAGAGTCTGTTTTTGCTGTGTTGCTAGTGCTAATAGTAAGGAGTTTTGCAAATGATAAGTATGCGTGTAAATTCTGAAATGGTGAAGACTTTGCAATGCAACATGCAGTACTTTAGAGATGACTTTCTTCATTTTTATTGGTTTGGAGGAATAAATATGGAGAAAAGTGGTACAATGTTCCCATTCTCCATTCTCATGTCATAAACTTCCCTTTATGCTCAAGCTTAACATCACAGTTTTTTTCTACACTGATGCCATACTCAAAGTATTTAGCAGTTCTATGTAAACCAATACATTTACTTATCCATTTATAAATTTTATATTTCAGCAATTATGAAATTTGCTCTTTGTTACTTTCCACCACCATGAACTTCTGCCCTCTGCCATATACCACTCAACCTTGCAGACATCTAAGTCTAGAGTGAAACCTCCATTAGCTGTGAGCTAAATGAAGCCTTCTTTCCTTGATTTTGGGTGTTGGGCATTTTGTTCCAGCAACAAGGGAAACATAACTAAGAAGGCAAGGTTAAAACCAAGAAGCACAAACCTTAAATCCCATAGCTGAGTGCCCAGCACCCAGGGAAGGTTGTGATGAATGTGAGCGCCACAGGGATAGGAAAGCTGCATTGCACGGCCCAGGGAAGAGCTACAGCTCTGGAATCTAGTAATGATGCTGCTTATGTAAGTATTTTCATTTAAAAAAGGTAGATAAATTTTATACAAAAATGTTGACATTATGTATTATTATATCAATTCAAACAATTGCATTCCTACGTTTCTGTGCAACTCTAGTCAAGACTTCAATAATCCAATAAAGTAAGTCCCTTCTGAGTGATTTTCAGTTATGTATTGTGTGATGTTTGTCACCTAATACTAACAACTAATTTCCAGTATGTAAAATTTCAATGAAATAAATCATGTGATGGAATACGATCACAAATTATTGCATTTTTACAAAGAATAACAAAAGTTTCCTTTTAAAATTTGATGTAATAATGTCTCTATAAATGAATGTTAAAGAAAGATCCTAATTGATGTTAACTTATTATAAGAAACAAATCAGAGAAACAAACCACCATGACATGAAATGCAAATATATTATCAATTAGTTCAGTTGTGGTACTTGACATTTAAATGTGATTTATCATAATTCAGCCAGATCATATTCAATAGTATTTAAGATGACTGAAATCAGGAAACTAATATGCATTAACCTATATAGAAAAAGTATGCTTAGAATAAAGACTTTTAAGAAACCTACAGTAAAATATTAGCAATGATTAACCATTGAGGGGGTCCGAAAGATAGGATGAAGTAATAGAAAGAGGTGAAACAACAGAATGAATTAACGTGAAGTGTGTATCCCTAGTAAGGTATTAAATAACTATATCCTAAATACATATGCTTCAAAAGGAAATATTACTAAGACTATTTAATATAGTTGAGTCATAAGCATTAACAAGATACTATGACTATATGCCAATAGATACTACCTTGAAGATATTAGACCCAATCAAATTTTAAATGCATAATGATATTTCATGAATTATAGATGAAAGTCAAATAATGAAAATTGTGGCTATATATCTGTAAATCTATCTGACTAATGGCAGTTCTTAATTCTTATACTTTGTAAAATATTGCTTATTTTCAACCTGTATATGATGTTTTAATTTCTTTCAGGAAAAAAAGTCTTCTCATTACCTCTAACCACAGTGCCTCCTCACACTAACCCGAGGTCTTCAATGCCAGCTGAAGCCTCACTTTAAGGAAGAAAAGGGGTTTCTCATTCTCAGAGTGACTTAGTACACGTCGGAGAACAATCTTTTATTTTTGTGTACAAGTTTTTGAGTTTTTTGCAAATTATAAGCGATACCTCAAACCTCATTATCATCTCACTCAAAGTTGAGGATATTCTTAATAGCTGTTCAATAATAGCTGTTTAATATTTAATAATTATCATAGTGTCCCATTCAAGGACATGTTTTGTCACTATCATTTGACTTGATCTGACACTTTATTTTTAGCTCCTAAAAAATGGTCTTATTCTCTTTGCTCATTTATACCTGTAACTGCTTTAGTTCTCTAAGAATTATAGGTTTTGTTTTCCCCCAAGAAATTGAAACTCAGGGTAACAGAAAAACTAGCTGATCTTGCTGCAGGAAGAGGTCGCCATGTGCAGCAGTATAAGATAAAGAAATCAAAGGGCATTTTTTTCTGTCCTATTATCTCTCTAGCCTGTTACCAATTCTTCGCACTTGCTTTAAGTTTTTCATCTATAAAACAGGAAATTGGCAAAATGTGTTTTTATTAGTATAGGTTTGTACTACATAATGTTTACATCCCTTGTGGCAAATTGGTGCATATAAGCAATCCATCTCAATTCCTTTTATTCATCCCCTTTCTCTTCTTCCCTCTATTTATCTCTTGAGCCCTGATTTTTTCATATGTATTTGCAATACATAACATTTATATTCCTTGTGTGTACTTTTCAAATAAATTTGTTTCTTGGAACAGTTTTGGATGTAGGAAAAATCGCAAAGATAGTGCTCAGTTTATTACAGACTGCATCTAATTTCCTATGGCAACCTCTTACATGAGTGTGGTGCATTTATAACAATTAATGACCAAATATTGAGAAAGTATAATTGACCAAACTCCATACTTTATTTAAATTTCCTTACTTTTTATGTAAAATATTTTTTGCTTCAGGATTTTATTCAGAATATCCTGAAGGCTTCATGTTTTTCTTGTTTTTGATGAGCTTAATATGTTGAGGAGTACTAGTTAGGTGTTGAATAAAATATTCTCCTGTCTACCTTTTCCACAAGAATTGACCAACATTATGGGGTTTTGGAATAGGAGAGATAAGGAACCATCTCCATTAATCATATATTATGTGCAATATGTGCACAAGTCATCTACATGACTTAAACTTCCTGGTGTTTGCCTGAATTCTTGATCAGTATGGCTTTTGCCAGATTGATTTACACTGAGGTAATCCCTTTTTCCCTTTCTTATAGCCTACTATTCAAAAAGAAGTTCCTATATGTAGCAACTTTCAAGAATTGGAGGATTATACTCCATTTCTGTATCTGGACACAAATGTGGGCATGCATTACTTGGAATTATTATCTTAAAAGATAATTCTCTATTATCTCATTCATTTCATCAAAATTTTATTTATGTTATCTTGGAAATATACATTTTATTCTTTAGGTTATCATCCAATGGTGCATTATTTTATTGTTCAAGTCACTCTAAATGTGCTCATTGCAGCTCTTTAAGTTGTTTGCTGCCATTCTTAACTATACATCTATTACTCTAAAGTAGCATTTTCCTTTGGAGCTACTAGGTGTGCCAGACCCATCTTGTATATTCCCTGTCCCACTTCTAGTGTCAGTTTTTTTCTCTACAAGTCTTAATTCATTTCACGGGAGATTGGTGTTAGAAACCAATATCTGGCCACATGAAATAAAAACAAGAAAAAAAATGCACATTTCTGTCATTCTGATTTTCTATATCACCTCACAGCTTTCCTAAAGCTATCTTTAAGAACACTGATTTCTCTATACAGCCAAATTCAAGAGATTTTATGCCTATTCTCTGTTCTTAGCCTCTTGAAAGTTTCTGATATAGTGTATCTCCCCTGCCCACATAAAAGTCTTTTCTTTAACTGGTTATTCCATTTCAACTCTCTTATTATACTCTCCATTTTGTTAACCTTCATTTATTCTAAACCCAGCGGATTGGATAGTTAGTGCTTTTTCATTATCAGATGAAGCCATGCCTTTCAATACCATCTGTAAAGTTATCACCCATATTTTTATCTTTGTACAAGACTTGCTCCTTAAATACAGACACATATATCCAGGTGCCTTCTTAAGATATTAACTTTAGTTTCTAAAGGCATTTCCAGGGAGAATTTTGAATTTTTCTCCTGTCACCATTCTTCACTATACTAGAAAATATTATCAATGTGTATAATAATTAATGATAATCCTGTCTTTCCGTAAAACGTGTGTTCAAATTCTTTACTTTGCTTCTCAGTCTCATTATTTTCCAGTTCAATGGTTCAATCAAATTTCTTTGTGATTCTCATGCAGAAATTTTTTATGCCACTAACTTTTAATTTAGTCTTTGCTCGGTATGAAATGCCATTCCTCAGAGAGCAAAATCAGAGATGACTTGAGTTCTTAATTTGAGATCTTATATAAGTTCTCCTTTAGAAAAAAAAAATGCCATGACCTCCGTTCTCCTACCACATCATGATAGAGAACTCCTTTCCAGCATACCAAATAAACATTTGGTAAGCCTCAAGATTGTTTTCCTTTCTTTTTTTCTTTGTACAACTCTCTTTTCCACTGGAGAAGACAAAAGGAAAGCTGAAAAAAGGAAATATGGCTGTTTTGTTTATTGGTAAACCCTCAATGCTCTAGTAGATTGTCTAAAACATATTTTACACTTAAATACTACTTAATAAATGATTGAACAAATGCAGATTGAAGACAGCATCATTGGTTACTTAGGATATTGTAATTAATTGAAAACTGTCGTACCAAATTATAAAAGAGAAATTGTATCAGTCCCTATGTTGAGAAATTCAAATAATCATTTATGCATGGATATAAATTGATATTACCATGAAATAATCACATATTCATCAAATACATGTCATCTAAGATATATGTGTCCCACATATATTGTGAAAAAAGGCAGTATAAAAATAGTATTTGTGCAGCCTGGGAGATACCTCAGTGGCTTAAGTACAACCTGGCAAGTAAAAGGATCTGAGTTCAATACATAGGATAAAAATAATTAATAATAATAGCTTTGTGGAAAAACCAATGCTGATTAGTTACTAATGATGGGATATTTACTGCAAAGGAATTTTCACCAGTACTATGTTCATGACTTGTATACAGGCAATGGTCAAAATACTTGGGCTTAAGTTGTGTAATTACTTTTCCCAGTAATCCAGGCATTTAAGCCTGGAAAATTATAGTAATCTAGAGAGGATCCTCATTTTTAGGTCAAGAGTAATGTCTAGATCACATATAGGGACTTTTGAATTCAGTCTATTTTAAGTATAAACCATTATTGATTGAGTTACTTTTTTATAAGACATCCTAAATAAATTTTTATTGGGAAATCTTAACAAATTTTGAAGATTGAAAGTATATGGCTTGTTTTTCAGCTTAATGATAGAGTACTTTGACACTATGTACAATAGCCTGGACTACTTTTTGACCAAATTACTGTATCAGTATTTACAATGTGAAAATAAAGAATAAAATGTTCAAAGACAAATACAATGCTTTCAGTGTCATAGAATTATCTCCATTATTTTTCAAAATCATTCTCTGTATCTGGAGTTGAAATAAATTTTTATAACAGCTGGTTTCTAAAGCCATTTTGTTTTTATCACCCTTTATGAAATATAGATTTCTGATCTTCAAAAAGAAATGGTTATGAAGGACCATTTTGTATCTAAACATAGAAAATAGTTAGGATAGATATACAGCTACTTTCTCTTAATTCAATGAGAAGAAAGATTTGTACTAATTCTTTTTGGACAGAATATCATGTCTGCATCTTGTACTATGAATAACCGCTACAAAGATAACAATTTGCAATGTATTAATTATTGAAACTATCCTACTAATTGGTTTTAAAACTGTCTCATTGCTATTTGTTTCTCAATAAAATTAATAAAAAAAAGAAATGGTTCGAACATGTCTACAAAATCCTGAGATTCTGGAGTTTCATGCATGCCCACCAAACAGATACAGGGACCTAGTGATTTCTTTCTTGCCCTCAGCCCCATCTCAGAGGCTTTGCTGAACTTCAGCTCACCACCTTCACTGGACATGGTAGCCTTGAGAATCATTACCCTGTCTCCCTAAAATTGCAAGAGACTTGTGGAGCTTTGGCCCACCCCCAGTATCCCCAGTATCCTTGGAGCATTCCTGAGTTGTGTCTTGACCCTCTTCCACCTTGGTTTAAGCCACACTGAACCCCACGTAGTGGCATCTTTGGTCAGCCTATGCCCCGCCCCCCGTTGTGCAAGTTTTGCTGACATGTTCCCTGAGCCCTCCCATCTCTGCTGAGTCCTGATTAATATTATGAGCTTCAAAACTGTCAACATGAAGGAGCAAAAGGCAATCTCACACTTCCAGTCAACCTAAAACAATTTCATGAGACAAAGACATTGAAGAGTATGGAAGCCCACATCTGAAATTTCTGAAACAATAGCCAATGAAGTAAAGAGACAGCTGCATCAAGCTAGAAAAACAATCACATCAGAATCAATTTTTCAGGTAAAAAAGAAATGACAACAATCATTAAAATATGTTGAGTACATCTGAAGAAGGCATAGTTAAAAAGTAAAGAACAGAAAAATTATGAAAACATTGAATGAATAATATAGGAAAGAGTTAGAATGCATGAAACAGATTCAAACAGATATCCAGGGAATTAAGAATTTCACTGAAAGCTGGCAAAACCATTTGGAAAGAGCCGGGGAGATGGCTCAGTGGAATAAGCGCGTCCCTGGCAAGAGCAAGGACCTGAGTTCAATCCCCGGTTCCGCCAAAAAAAAAAAAAAAAAAAAAAAAAAAAAATTTGGAAGAAACTGAAGATAGAATACAGACATTGAAGACAGCATTGCAGTGAATGAACACAAGCAAAAAGATCTCTTAAAAATAAAAAGTAAGGAGGAAATAACAATTCAAGAGCAGCAAGATGAGGTAAAGAAAAAAAAAGACTAATACGTGTCAATGAAACAGCAGTAGTCAGCACAAATCGCAGAAAAAGACTGTTGCAGAAGGAGGAGTAAACAATCTTCCAAGCATGGAAAAAAATCTGACAGGCATGTAGAGCTCCAATAATCCATAATCAAAATGCACCTAAATGCATAATGATCAAGCTCCCGAAAATTCAGCAAAAGAACAGAATATTAAAAGCTGTTAGAGAAAAAAAAAAAAAAAAGAAAAAATCAACTATAATAGCAAACCCATCAACATTATGGCATATTTCTCAGCACAAACCATCAAATGAAAAACAGCTTAGAGTAAAGTACTTCAGGTCCTGAAATAAAACAACTTCCAACCCGGATTGATATACCCTGCAAAATTATCAGTCAAATGTAATGGAGAGATAAGGTACTTCTGTAACAAAGAACAACTGAAGAAATTCATGTCCACAAAACAAACACAATGAAGAGTACTGACAGATATTTAGAAAGAGACAGAAATGAGCACAACTTCAATAACAACAACAGAAAGGAACCACCAAGCAGAGAAATTAAACAGAGGGATAAAAGTAGGGAATCTACAACAGGAAAACAACATGACAAAGATAAGCCAATGCATACCAGTTAACACCACCAATGTAATTTACCTTAACTCACCAATCAAAAGAGGTAGACTGGCAGACTGAATCAAGAAACAAAATCTAACAATATGTTGTATACAAAAAGCACATCTAAGTGAAAAGGAAATTCGTAGACTGAAAACCAAATGATGGGAAACAATAATCTGTTTACTCAGAAAAAAGCAGAGGTAGCTATTCTATGGCTGACAATTTCAACTGTAAACCCAGAATTATTATAACAGATAAAGAATATCACTACATAATTGTTAGGGGAAAACTTCAAGAGGTAGAGATAAGTATCCTAAATATATATGTACCCAATGTAGGTGCACTCAACTTGGTAAGGCATATTTTAGCAGACATGAAAAATCAAGTGAGCAATAAGACAGTTGGAATGGGAGAATTTACCATCACACATCCCAAAGAGATAGCTTAACTAGGCAAAAAATGAGCAAAGAAATTGCAAACATAAACAAACCTGTGAAGAAATAAATTTAAAAGCCATTTACCGAGTGTTCCACCCAATAACATTCTTCTCAGCTGCATATATAATCTTCTCCAAAATAGACCATACACTATCACATAGGGCATGCATAGGTAAGTATAAAGGAATTGAAATTATCCCATTCATTTTATCTGATGGTAGTGCAATGGAACTGGAAATTATTAACAAAAAATACAAAAATTCCAGAAACACATAAAAATTAGATAACATGTTCCTGGAAAAATCAATGGTTCACAGGTGAAATTCAACAAGTAATTAAAAAATATTTAAAAACCAAATGAAAATACAGATATAACTTACCAGAACCTGTGGGATGTAATGTAAGCTGTCTTAAGAGAGAAATTTATAGTGGCAAATTTGCACATAAGGAAAGCATAACAAGCCCAAAATAAGCAATTTATGCTGGACATCAAGCTCCTACAAAAAGTCAAGCTAAAAACCCATAAAAGACAGAAAATTATAAGGATCAGAACAGAAATTAATGATATGGAGATGAGGAAAACAATACAAAGAATTGATGAGTCAGAGTTGGTGCTTTGGATGAATAAAAAAAAAATTGATAAACCCCACGCCAAATTTATCCAAATAAAAAAAAAATTCAAATTCATGCAGGAATAAAAATGGCCAAACCCCTAGAGACCCTGTAGAAATTCAAAAAATCATCAAAACAGGCTTTCAAAATCTGTATTTTCACTGGATGGAATACACAAAAACATGGACAGATTCCTAAGTAGATATGAGTTATCAAAGCTGATTCAAGAAGATATAAAATTTATGAATAACCCAATATCTTTGAATGAAGTTGAAATGTAATTTAAAAAAATCTACCACCACTGCCATCAACAAGAAGCCCAACTTATGATGGATTCACAGCTGTATTCTACAAGAAAATTGGAGAATATTTAAAGCCAACTCTTCTCAAAAGCTTCAATTAAATTGAAAGTGAAACAATTCTCACAAACATTACAAGAGGCAAGTATTACTCTCACATTAAAACCCAACCAAAAAAGATAACTACAGACCAACCTCCCTAATGAACAAAGAGTAAAATATCCTCAATAAAGACAATAACAAACATAATACAGAAAATCAACAGAATGATTATACATAATGACCAAGAGGGACTCATCTCACGAGTGCAGGGATGGTTCAAAATATGCAAATCCATAAAAGTAATGCACCACATCAACAGAACCAAAGACAAAAATCACATGATCATCTCAATAGATGCAGAAAACACTTTTGACAAAGTCCAACAATAATTCATGATTTAGAATAAAAGATCAACAGAAAATGAGAATATATGGCCTTAATCTGATAAAAAGTCATGTATGATAAACCAACAGTCAATATCATACTAATGGACAACTGAAAGTTGTCACTTTAAAATCAGGAACAAGACAACGATGTCCACCATAACAACTACTATTCAATATAGTTCTGGGAACATTAGGCAGAGCAATTAGACAAAAGAGAGAAATAAAATAAATAATTATTGGAAAGGAAGAAATGAAATTATCATTATTTGTGAATCACATGATACTCTACATAGAAGACCCCAAAAACTCCACCAAGAGAAGTGTAGATTTAACAGACAAAGTGAGTAGCATAGCAGAATGCAAAGTCAACACTCAAAAATCAATAGTCTTTCTATATACAAATGATGAACACCCTGAGAGAGAAAATAGAGAAACAACCTGTTTCACAATAACATCCAAAAAAATTGAAATACTTATGAATCAATCTCACAAAGGAATTAAAAGTGAAAAGTACAGTACTCTAAGAAAACAGATCAAAGAGGATGTCAAACATGAAAAGATATTTCTTGCTCCTGGATAGGAAGAACCAACATAAAAATTTCCATAATCCCCAAATTGCTATAGTTTCCATGAAATCCCAATAAAAATAAAACTAACATACCTCATGGATCTAAAGATAACATTCCTAAAGTTCATCTGGATCCAGAAAAGACCTAGAGGAGCAAAAGCAATCCTAAGAAACAGAGAAAAGGCAGGAGGTATCATAATCCTTACCTGAAAATTTTATAATACAAAGCTACTGTGATAAAAGTAGCATGGTACTGTGAAAAAAACACCACACGTAATGATCACTGGAACAGATTAAAGATGAAAACACAACTACAAACATGATCAGCCACATTATCTTTGACAAAAGGACCAAACATATTCACTGAAAGAAAGATAGACTAAATAAATGGTGCTGGGGAAAAAATGGCTTTCTACATGACAAAGTCTAAAATTAGATCCATGTATATACCATGCACAAAGTTGCAGTCAAAATGGATAAAAAATTACATGTTAAAACAGAAACACTAAATCTTCTAGAGAAAAAAATAGATAGAAATCTTAAAGGTATAGGAATAAGTAGACAGTTCATGAACCAATCTGTACAAAAACTACTTCAAATAATCAACAACACTAATCTCTCTTTTTTAAGGTTGTGCATGTCAAGAGAAATCACCAACAGAATAAAAATAAAAGTCATGAATTAAAAAAAAAAGTAGGTGACTGTCCCTCAGTCAAAGGACTTCTATCTAGAACAAATAAAGATTTAAAATACAAAATCAGATCCAAAAATTCAATGACTCAAACCAGAAATGGACATCTGAGATGAATACACACTCCTCAAATGGAGAACACAAATGGCAAATAAATATATGAAAAAATGTACAAGGTCCACTGGGATAGCTCAGTGGCATAAACACCTACCTGGCAAGTGCTAGCTCCTGCTTTTGATCCCCGGTTCCTCTTCTCCCCAAAAGTGAAATATTCAACATCACTGGTTATTTGAGAAATGAAAATTAAAACACTGAGACTCTATCTCACCCTCAACAGAATGACTCTCCTTGAGTGAATCAATAACAAATGCTGGAGGGGCTGTCAGGAAAAGGATCCCTTTTCCATTGTTGGTAGAAATGCACACTGTACAACCACTATGAAAATCAGTGTGGAAATTTCTCAAAGAGCTAGGTTTGGTGGTCCCATTCCACAGAGCTATTTGTTTCCTGGGTATCTTTCCAAATGAACTGAAATCATCTTGCCACAGTGATATATGCCTACCCATGTTTATATTAGTGCTGTTCATCGTAGATAAATCTTGGAAACAACCTAAATGCATATCAACTGAAGAATGGCTAAAAAACGATAAGGTATTTTTCCACAATGGAGTATTACTCAGCTGTAAAAAAGATAAATTCAAGGTTTTTATAGGTAAATGGATACAAATAGAGACCAAACTCAAGTGAAACAAATTAGATTAGCATGTGTAAACAGTGTACTTTCTCCCGAGTGTAAGAACCTAAAAGTAAATATCTGAAAGGTACAATAGACACTGTGAAAGGCAAAAAATCTGTTCAAAGGGAAGAAAAAACTATGATAAGGAAAAAGGCATGAGAAGTTGGGAAAGAGATAAACTTATGTATGTAAGCAGGATGGCTTTGATCCTTATACTGCTGATTTCTGCTGGTCTACAGAGCAGTAGTTCATTCTTTTTCCCTCATCCTTTTTGATTTTTAAAAATTCTTCTCTTCTTTTTTTTTTTACCAGTTTTGCATGCTTACATCTGATAATATGAACAGCAAATTTGAAGACAACATTATGCAATACAGCAACCATCATCGAGTACCTACTATTTTTACTATTTGGCATTCTCTTGAGATAATAAAAAATTTACATTTTGAGATTTTGCTTAATGATAAATTTATTGAAAACCATTTTTTCTACAGCTAAATATGCCATATTTTATTTATTTTATTTTATTTAAATTTTGTGGTTTGATTTTGCTGTTGTAAGCCTAAGTTCTATCCCACTATACAGGTGGCAAATACATGTTTTCTTATACTTTTTGAAGAACACAAATTTTCTACCATTTGGCCAATCTGGGTCACACTGAGTAAAGAACAATTATTTTAAGCTACATAAACAGTACAAGGATTTTAAAAGTTTGCAACATTTGGCCCCTAGCATTTCAAGGTCAGTGAGGACTCAAGACATAAGAGAACCCGTACTGTAACATCTTGTACTCAGTGAAGTCCCAAATTTTCCCGTCAAGGATATTATGGAGCCACAGAGCAAAGTGATCAACGATGTAGAATGTGCCTAAGGAGAGTCACATGGATAGAAAACATTTTCTCAGGCTTTCACAGAGAGCAAATTGGTCAAGCAATGGCCCTGACTCATCCACATAGCTGACACTGACAAAGGATCTGCAAACTGCGGTACAGGGTTATAGGATAAATCCTGAGGGTACTTGATTGACCTTGTCAGGTACAAAAGTTACATTTCTTGTTATATAGGTCTTGCTTTATCTTGGTCTTAACCATTCAGAAGAAAAGAATAAAAACAAGGTATATAAAATAAAACCATAATAATATGCTGAGATGTGAAAAGCTCAAGTCAACAGCTTCTGACATTGCCAGGATACAATGTATAACCCACTACTGTTATGGACTACTGGTCTATATTGGAATAGTTTACTGAACTCATGCACCTACAATATTTAAATGACAATGAAATACCCATCTCTGACAAAACTAAGCAAAAAAGGGGACACAAATGAAGGACCATTTTGTATCTATATATTCAAAATGTTAAGATAAAGATACAGTACTTTCTCTGAATTCAATGAATAGAAAGATTTGTTCTAATAGTGTTTGTGAACAGGCTATCATGTCTACATCCTGCACTATGAATAACCACTAAGAAGACAACAATATTCAATGTATTAGTTACTGAAACTGTCCTACTTACCTGATTAAAACTGTTTCTCAATAAAATTATTTTAAAAATAAAAATAAATAAAGGTTCTGTTTATAAGAATAAAATTACTCCTCTTCTGAAATGAAATTATGTGACGTGGACAGACTTGTGAAAAGGCACTTGGAGAGCACAGAAGCTACTTGAAGTACAGGCTTATTGAACAGTTTAACATTTAAAAAATTAACTGGAGCAAAAAGTATAATGATGCTTTATGACTTTAAATAAATGATCTCTGCTCACTAGTAAATTTAAGTACTGTTCTACAAGATTATTGCCATTAATTCATTTTGTAGACTTACCTTTGTGTATGCTAGCTAACTGCTTTTGTGGGGATATTTTTGCTAGTGTGTTACTTGTGAAAAGCTTTCTTTTCTGTATGTTGGATGTCTATTCTTTATAGCTTATATCATTTGCATGTTTATTCCTTCTGTTGTATCACTTGTCTTTCAGCATAATTTATATTTTGTAAAACATGTCTAGTTCTACTTTAGCTTTTGAACAATTTATTTGCTTTTAAACATATCATTAGTTTATTATAAAAGGATGAAATTCTACAACAGCTAGAGAAAACAGATGTGTAGGGTATGGTACAGGAGTAGAGAAATTGAAGCATTTATGGGTTTAATAATGTAGAGACTCCAAATTCTCCACCTTTCCGGGATTCCCTGGAGACTCTGTGGTATAGGTGTGATTAATACCTCAACAGATCTTTCATGATCAATTCAGCTTTTGACCTTTGTCCCCTCCCTGAATGTTGAGAGAATGAAGTTGAAAAATCCCCATCCTCTGAAATATGATTGGGCCCCCTAAAAATGAGCTCTTCTGCCTTGAGTCTATCCTGAATACTCCCTATCATTGTCCTCATTTACATACAGAAAGATACTTATTGACTAGGAATTCCAAGATTTTTAGGAGCTTTATTCCAATAAATAGTGGTGAAGTAAAAATATATTTTTCTTTTATGTCACAGTTCACTCTTTGATCTGTGGCCACCAACTCCTCATACCAAGCTAATTATAAATATCATACTGAAAACTTGCTAGCACCCAATTTAATCATGAATAATTAGCCTAAACTATTGTTATATCAGATGAAAATGGTTGCAGGCAAGAGTCATCAGGTTTGAAGATTTTAATCACAGATGACCAATATTCATTGTAGTGATCTTCCCTTATGTGAACTTAGTGTCCTTTCTCCAAAAATTCAAAAGTTGTCATCAAATCCTCAGAGAAACAACAGTAAGAGATTAGGCCTTTGGGGAGTGAATAGGGATGAAACCTTTACAAGTATGATGTCACTATGCAATTTGGATTCATAGTGATCTTCCTGTCTCAACCTTCTCAGCACTCAGAATATAGGTGTGAGCCACCATGCCCTGTTTCAGGGCTGGCACGGACTGTGGTACCAGGGATTGAACTCAGGTAGTTACACTTGCCAGGCAGCTACTTAGACCACTGAGCTATCTCACCAGCCCCTTGTTCTGGTATACTTTAAAAGACTAAATACTGGATTTCTGCTACACCAGAACACATTTATTCACTTTGTACTCTTTTTATTTTTTTTCAATACTGGGGATTGAACTCAGGGCATCACTTAAGCTAGGTAAAGCATGGGCTCTATTTCTTGTGTGCATCCCTACTTCTTTCCTAGTTTTTATTATTAGTGTATTTTGCAATGCATATGTTTTACATTCATCTTGGAAAATTGGTAAGTATACATATTGCATTTGGTTGCTTCCCCCTTGATATTCTTCATTCCCCTTGCTCTAGATTCACTTCTATCTCAACGAAGTTTTCTTTTATTTTTTTCTTCAAAATTTTAATATTTTGTGTTTCTATAATAACAGAAACCATGTGATGTTTAATGTTATGTGTCTGATATATTTAACAATTCGGTTTAAAAACTTTTCCTACAAATGACTAATATTTAGCCT
>NW_004524587.1:23498190-23500216 GCF_000260255.1 Octodon degus
AACATGAGCATACATATATGTACAAGCATGATATGATGCCCTAACTCTTCTGCGATGATACTCAGAATAGTTATAACTGAATCAAATAGAATTTTTTAGATTTATTTTTGAAGATATTCCATACAAATTTCTATAGTTGTTGCACTAGTTCATATTCCTACCAACAATGAAAAGTCTTTCCTTTTCCCCCACAATCTCATAAGCATTTGTTGATTTTTGAGTTCTTCATGATAACCATCCTTACTAGAGTAAGATAGAATCTCACTCTTCATTTTTATTCTCTTAATGGCTAAAAGTACTAAGGTTTTTCTCCATACTCATTGTCCATTTGTTCTTTTTTTTGAGAAGATTCCATCTCAATTGGTAATTTTTGATTGCATCTTTTATTTTGGAGCAATCTAATTTTTTTGGTGGATGGCACATTTCTAATACTAGTCCTTTCAGCAGTATATACTAGTCCTTTCAGCAGTACCTGAACCATTCTGTTGGTTGCTTTCTTACTCTATTAATGCTTTTCTTCACTGTGAAAAGCTCTTTAATACTGTATAATCCCATTTGCTGATTGTTGGCATTGTTCCTTGTGGAATAATTCCATTCAGAAAATTCTTACTTGAGCCTGTGTCTTTAAAATGTACCAAAATGTTTTCCTCCATCAAAGTTAGTATTTCTGGTTTATATCCATTTATATCTTCTATAGATTTTAGTACAGGGTGAGAGATATGAGTTTAGACTCACTTGCAACCAATATATTGGTTATCTGTAATCAGATGGCTGATTACAGAAATGAATATATTTGTCTTGGTGCCAATAATATGCTTTGGTTTTATTTCTGTAGCTTTGTATTGCTCAGGATTTGCTTTACTTGCTCAGTATTTCTTTGGATATTCAGTTTCTTTTCTGGGTCATATAAATTCTAGGATTTTTTTTTAGATCTCTGAAGAATGGTGTTAGTATTCTGGTTGAAATTGCATAAAACTGTGAGTGGGATTTTTGGTAAAATTGTCACCTTAATAATATTGGTTCACCCTACCCAGGAACAGGAGATGTCTTTTTTCATTTTCTAATGTTCTCTTCAATATCTTTCTTCAGAGTTCCACTGTTTTATTGTTACAGAATTATTTTACTTCAATGATTTGTTTAATTTTTATGTATTTAATTTTTTTGAAACCACCATGAATGGGATTTTTTTCTGATTTATTTCATGGTAGGTTTATTTTTGTTTTATAGAAGCATTAGTGATTTTGTGTGTTTATTTTGTATCATGCAATTTACCAAAGTTATTTATTAGCTTTAAGAGACCTCTGGTTAAAATTTTGTGTCCTCTATGGAAGCAATCATGTCATCTGTAGCTAAGGAGAGTTTGGCTTCTGCCTGCCTATTGTATCTCTTTTACGTCTTTCATTTTGCCTGGCTTTTCTGTGTATCTCTTCAAAAGTATATTTGGTGACCAATGCATCAAATGACAGGGAAGAAGAAATAAATAGAATAATGTGGATAAGAAAAAAATTATATTCATCATACTAGGATCCTTTCTCATTGGTGAAAATTACATAGTCACATTACTGTTCTGCTCCACATCATTTTCCCTAGATTTGCCAGATATGGAGAGCAATTATGCTGAAAAGGACCCAAAGGTACATGATTCCATTTGTAAGACATTTTTCTGAATAGGCAGCTTTACAGAGAAAACAGATTGGTGCTCACCTAAGGAAGGGTAGGTTGGAGGACAATGAGAAGTAAAATGCTAAAGGGCATATGAAAGAGGTAAAATTATAAAACTCTTAGATATAAATATTAAAATTCAACTTTATTGGTACAGTTTTAATATATACAATGGACATGTTCATCATAAAGGGATTTGTAAACTTCCTTCTTCTACCTAACTTCAATTTTCTCCCTATTCCTCTCACCTTCCTTCAACCCTTCTTCGCGCCTTATTTACAAAATCTTTGTTTTTACTCTTTCTTTCTATTGTATCTCTCTCTCTCTCTCTCTCTCTCTCTCTCTCTCTCTCTCTCTCTCTCTC
>NW_004524587.1:23500802-23512964 GCF_000260255.1 Octodon degus
AATCCCCGGTTCCGCAAAAAAAAAAAAAAAAAAAAAAAAAAAAAAGAATTTTAGGTGAAATAATGATTAAAATAAATAAGCTCTATTCTTTAACTTTGTCATTAAAGTTTTGCCCATGGCTTGATAAAACAGAACTTATTCCAACTAAACATGGTTGTTCTCTCACTGAAAATGTGTTGAGCTCTACCTATTTAGGGACATAAACAGAGCTCCAGTGACTTCCCATAAGTGAATAAATCTATTTCATCTCTTGCTGGTAGTAACAATTCCCTTTGATTTGCAAGTTAATATGAACTACTCCTCAAAGAGTAAACTCTGGTTATTATGTGTGTCTACTGGGTGAGTTCTGCTGGCAAAGCCTGTCCACTCGCAGAAAATGAAGAAGAATGAGTAAGTTAGCAAAAGAAGATTTCAATTCATCACCCATGCCCCACACATTCTTTCAAATCTCTTTTAAAGGTTATACTTTTTTCCCTTTGTCTTGAGAACTCAAGGAGATTTTACTGAGTACATGGTCATGGTTTTGTAGCAGAAATACCTGGTAATTTCCAAATTAATTAAACTCCTTCGAATATCTTATCTGCTTTGGAAATCAATTCACTTATGTTGTTAAAGTTAAGCATATTACTTATATTTTCCCAATATTTTATTATACCATTCTCACTTATACATAATATACTATGCTTCCAATGTATATAGTATGTCAATAACTGCTGATATTCCTAATAGATATATGCAGAGTTTCTAAACTTACTAATAGCAATACTCATTGATGTGTCCTGCCAAAATATTTGGATTTGCAATCTCAAATCTGGAAATAATTTCGTGTTATAGAATGGTTACAGACATTAGGTACAAAACAAGAATATTTAGGGATTTTAGGGAAGGGTCTACAGGGTCTGCAGGGTGTCATTACTAAATTGGACTCACAGTGATTCTCCCATTTACAGCCTCCCAAGTGCTGGGATTACAGGCACGTGCCACTACACCCAGTCTCAATTGCTGTCTCAGCATGTCCCAGGGGCGGGGCCAGCACAGCAGGCTCAGGGATTGAACCCTGGCCCCTGTGCCTGCTTGCAGACCCTTTAATCTGTTGAGCTATTTGTCAGGCCCAAGAGGGTGGTCTTTTAAGAAAGGGAAATACAGGAAAAATCAAGGACAATATATAGATAGTAAAGTCAACAAAAGTGTATCTTAAACCAATATTCTCATTATTTTTAGAGAAGTCTATGACAAAGAAAAATGGAATACAGAGGTAATTAAGATGATGAGTTCTGGATCATCTAAATGTCTGATGACTGAGAAACTGATGATACAATTGGGGGAAATGGGTTGAGTGATAAAGGGCTAGTTTACAACACGCTAAGTCATCAGCTTTGTCTTCTTTGATATCTGATGTGTAGTGAAAAGTGTATCAGGTCAGGATCATACAGATCAGACTTTATCTAGGCTCTGCCTTATTATTATTGCATCTGTGCAGTTAGATTCATGTCTAGTATGAGTATGTAGCTCAATACGATTGTCATTTGTGGGAATCCTAAGTATTATAGTTTTTATTTTTTATAATTCTTAGCTCATGTTAGATGCTTATTATAGATAGAAATGTTGTTCTCTGTCTTCCAAAACCCACACATTCTTTTACCTATTCTAGAAAAGTCTCAAATGTGTAAGAGTTGAAGGTATGTATTAAAGTCTGTATCACATAAATTCCTTCATATGTATTTAGAGTAGTTACTTTTCAGTTAAATTCTTGGGAAAAAAAACTCATCACCAGGCTTAGCTCACATGTGCTGTCCTCCTGCCTCAGCCTCTCATAGATCTGGAACTCTAAGTGCATCCTCATGTCCTGTTCCAAGCTCTTTTTAACTTTCAAAAGTGTAAAATTGGTCTGGAGAGTGATACCACATACTTTTATAATCCCAGTTCCTTGTTAGTTTGAGGCTAGCTTGAGCAACTTAATGATATATATGGCTGGATTTAGAAAATAGTGTTTTTTCCAACTAAATCACCATACCCTCTAACTAATAATTCAACCCTTTCAGTTGGGTATGCTCATCCAAGACAAAAATTTCCCTTCAAATTGTTAAACAAGCTAATTAGCATGAGTTGAAACTGTGTGACAATAGGCACAAGGCTTTTCAAGGGCATCCATGTCAAAAACTTTATTTTGTATGGGTCCAGGTTTGTGAAATACTGTACAAAGGGAAATGTTGCCACTTCAGATCCCTGAGGACTTCAGTCCTTTCCTGACATGAATGAGCTGCATTGTGCACATTCATTTCTCTGTTTCTAAGCAAAACATTGAAGTGGTTAGTGACAGTTCGCTTCTTCTATCTTCACAGTTAGCAAGTTAAAAAAGAAAAAGAAATGAATTTCAGGTTTTTCATGTTACACACTCAGAACACCAGCATGGGAATTCTCTTTCCAAAGGAAAGAAAAATATGATAGTTAAAATATTATGCAAATCAGTGCTTCTCAAGGGTAACAAGTAAACATTCTACAGTGGCATGTCATACCAGAATGAAGATTCTTATTTTTGTTTGAAGAAATACGTTTATTTTTAAGTGATAATTAAGTCCTATTACTGAAGAGAGTTTTCTGAAGACATGAAGTGGTTGAAGAACTGAAAAGCCACTAGGTAGCCTGTTGCTGTTATCAGTGTACTCACTGACAATACCTGGTGACACAGCACCCACCATTATCTTGACAGATGATGTGTAGTGTCTGGGACATTTAACAACAAAATGTCCCAGGCTCCAGGGCAAAAGATAGGTTAAGAAAACTTCAGTAATTTTTTTTCTGTCTTCCTCATGATCAGAGAGTTAAAAAGGGTAGGACATATTTTTAATCCATCACTAAGGGAAGCGATGCATGTGTGGAAACAAGAAACATTTCAATTTAATTCTCCAATGACACTGCTATCCTTTAACAATGTGACTCCATGGTATTTCCATATTATGCTCATCTCTGAATGGAGCCCAGGAGACTAAGGCTCTGACAGGCATTTTTGAAGATCCAAAATTTTCTCTTAGATCTGCATTTACCAACTAAATATGGCCTATGAACCCTGACAAATCACTTAGCAATGTAGAATTTTCATTTTACCAAATCTGAAGATCACTTGTAATGTTAAGCTAGAGACATATGCAAAACTTGCTGTCACTGATGCTTATAATAAGATAATATATCCACGTTGGTCAAACAATTTAGTCTTTTTGCTTTTACAAACAAAGAGAGATTCCCCTAAAGGAAAGCTATTACTTTCGACATGCTGAATAGGTTCAACAAAATGTAATGGGAAGGAAATACCACTAAAATGGATTTCCAATTCAAGTGAAGACAGTTATACATGGCCAGTATATACTGCAACCATAAAACAACTATATCAATGGATAAAATTTATGAAGCAGTAATTTACAGGCAATGGGCAACAGAAAGCATGAAAATACCTGGCGTGGCTTTCACATCTACTCTGGTTCTATCTGTTGGATGCGTTTTCTAAATTCTGCTGTAAGAAGTAGTGGCCAAAAGAAAGCAATCATCTTAACGGAAAGGAAAAAACATAACAATTTGGAGTTGTTAAACAGACAGAAACTTATAAGGCAGAAAAAAAACAAACTACAGCAGTTGCATAGAGATTTTCTTGAATCCGTTAAATATAATTCATACAAACAAAATAAGACCCCGAGAAATGGCAAAATAAAAGATGCTTTTAAAGAGGCCCAATAGTAGTGGGCTGACTGACTGAGGTTTTGACTAACCATATAGAGACATCACTGAATGTATTCAGTCATTCAACTAAAATCTCAGAATGGCTTCTCTCCATAACTAGATCCGATCTAGCTTTAGAGAAAGAGTTATGCTAAATCACTTCTAATGAAACCTGAAACTAGTTTGAATTTAAGGAAAATGATTCAACAGTAAATCAGCTGCTTGGCAGAACAAAAATGAAAATTTTTGAAAAGTAAATAAGATTCCCAAAGATTCAGCATATGCATGGTACAGTTTAAACTCTGTTTTCCACAATCTGGGGAAAATAGTCAATAGAGATAGATCTTGAGACATTATTGCAGAAATTAGCAGAATAGAAGTGATTTCAACAAACCATATAGGCATATTCAAAAAATTAACAGAAAATATTGACATAATATATTAAAATTAAAGCATAAAGTTCAGAGGCTTAAAACAATAAAGTGATATGTATCCAAGTTTGAAGACATTAACCTAGGGATATAAGAAACAAATAAACAAACAAAAATCCTAAATATTATAAACAATAAAAAGCACATATGTAGATACAGAATTGCTGATATTTGTAAGTAATGGAGAAAAAAATTAAAAACAACTCCATGATGAAGAAAAAACCAACAGGCAAGCACCAATAAGAATGGATGTTATTGTCTCACTTGAATAATGAAAGCAAATGGTCAAAAACAAATATTTAAATTGGTAAAAGTAAGTTTTTCCATTCTTGAAATTTTATACACAAAATAGCATTACAAATGCAGGCAAGATAAAGATATTTTCAGTTTAAGACTTTTTTTTTTTTTTTTTTTTTTTTTTTTTTTTTTGGAACTGGGGCTTGAACTCAGGCCCTCTTATTCTACTGAGCTATCTCCCTGGCCCCTACTTTCAGTTTAAGAATGAAGACAATTTGACACTAAACGAAGTAAAAGAAATGTTAAAGCAAGATTCCAAGTATGAGCCTGAAATATGATTTCTCATCCTTTATGATATCCTCATAATGAGGAGAGAAAAGAAACTGGTAAACTGAGTGAAAGTACAGAGGATGATTCATTTTTTTCTATTTGAAAGCCTTTCAGGAAAGATATTAAAGGAAATATATTTAAAGAAATAATAAATATGTTTAAAGAAAATATATTTTGTTGGGATTTGATTTTTTAAAGGAAAACAGTGTATATTTAGTATTTGTAAAAAATGGAAAAATAAAATATAAAATAACTGAAATTATTTTCGAGGTCTTATATAGGAAGTAAATTTAGAGTTTGACTGTAGATATTAGCATTTATATTATAATCTCTAGATGTTCAGTGGGAAGTAAGACAGATAAAACTTAAGAAATGAATAGAGAATAACAGATTGATAAAGAGATACTTAATCTGAAAGCCATAAGAAGAATGGAATAACAATACATGACACAAAACTGTTTTTACAATTTGGACAATGTTAGATATATACCAACATACACCAACCATTTTCCAATATCTACTATTTACTAGATTAGCTCTTTATTATTTAATAGACAATTTAAAAGAGAGTAATGGAAATAATAAGATAAAACATGTAAGCCTTTGCTAACATCAAACGAAGTAGACCTCAGGAATAAAGCCCTATTATCAGATACAAGGTGAGCATTTCATAATGATCAAGTTTAATTCAGAAGATAACACTCCACATTCAGTAGTGTATGGAAGTAGTTAATGGAAAAAAAATCTCATTAGGGATATAAAGAAATAATATATACAACAGTATTCGATACCCATTCATTTTCTAGGAGCATGTAGACTATTCAAAAAGATTCCCCAATTTTGAGCTATAAATTTAGGCTTGAATCCCAATAGTTTGTTTTCATATAGCATACACCATGACAATAACAAACTTTAATTAGAAATATAAAAGAAGCAATGAAAGTTACAATATATTGTAAAATCCAGTAATGCACTCATAAACAATTTATGGTCAAGAGTTAAACAAAATTAGAAAATGCTGCTGAATGATGAATAAAACATAGCACTCAAGATAAACCTAGATCTGGGCTGGCGAGATAGCTCAGCAGACTGACCATCTGCTTAGTTACACTCAGGGATCAGGATTCAATCCTTCGTCTTACTTGTTGTGCCTACCCGGTCCTGACCCTGGGTACACTGAGCCTGCGACTGAATCTGGGTGAGTGACTGAATCTGGGCATATCTGTAATCCCAGCGCTAGGGAGCCTGAAATCAGGAGAATTACTAGAAATCTGAGATGCGTACTGAGAGACAGTACCAAATACACACACACACACACACGCACACGCACACACACACACGCACACACACTCACACACACACACTAGATTCCTGACCACTTTGTTATTCTACTACAATGTTTTTAGAGTGAAGAGTATAGCTTCAATTGCTGTAATAGAAAAGAAGAAAAATGTAATTATTCCAATGTCCATCATAAATAGCAATAAATTTATCTATTTTGTTTTATTAAAAAATTACCTAATATCAAATAAACGGAAACAAATAATAAACATTTGAGAAGAATAAATGAAATAGAAATAAACAGTAGATAAATTTATGAAATCCATTATTATGTGCATGAACATATTAACACGCTCCACAAAAGTTTATTAAGCCTCTAACTAGACTGATCAAGGAGGATAAAAAGGGCAGAAACCTCAGTAACAACAAAAAAAAGTTAGGCTCAATAGAGAACTAGAATTATGAATAACTTGTTGACTATACGTTTGACAACCCATAAAAATGACTCAACTGAAAATTTCAAAGGCATTTGGGCAGCCAGAGGGAGAAGCACAGGGGCCAAAGACTACCAAGAGAATGGAATGGATCTAGGCAGTGACGCCGGGAGTACCAGTAGCAGCCGCACCAGTTCGCAGTCCAGCTCCACGAAAGTGACCACCTGCTCAGAGTGGAAATCCTCACCGTCACCGGGGGGCATCCTGGACTTGACGCCTGCCCTGCAGGACTATGAAGAGCTTTTTTAAGTCTAGCAGAAGAAGGTGATTGATGAATGGGTGCTAGAGGAGGAGAAAGAGGAGGATGACCGAGGCTGCCAGGATGACCAGTGTCCGGCTCCAGGGCCTGGGGAAGTGATTGCCAGGACTCGTGGCGGCTCCCGGGGTGGGAACACCTCTGTGACCATGCCACCCTGATGCCCAATGGCAACTTCCACCCGCAAACCCTCAGGAACTCAGGCACAATGCACTGTGATGCTGCCTGGCCAGCTTAGCGGTACCCAAGTCCCCCACTGGGCAACCCAGAAACCCCAGCAGGCGGTGAGTCGGTAAGGTGGCCAAGGCCTGGCAGCCAGGGGTGCTCTGCTTCCAACCTCCAGACGGTGGGACATGGGTCCCAGAAGAGACCCCTGCACCTCCTATGCACTGGAAGGCATTGGAGAAGCATCTGGTTGGGCTGCAGTTCCGGGAGCAGGAGGTGCGAAACCAGGGCCAAGGGAGGACCAACTCCACCTCCTCACAGAAAAATGAGTCCATCAGATGGAAGTTGGCACTTGGAAGCTTCTTTGATGATGGCCCAGGGATTTATACCAGTTGTAGCAAAAGTTGGAAGCCAAGCCTTTCCTCTGGATTGCAGAGTGGGATGAACCTGAGATATGCTTTGTCAATGACAGTGGCAGTGATGAGGACAGTGATGTTGATGACAGTAAGACTGAAACCAGCTTGGACACTTTCTTGTCTTCCATGAGCAAACAGAGTTCTTCCTATTCTGATAGAGACACCACTGAAGAAGAGTTGGAATTCCTGGACAACATGGACTTCCTTATAAGGCAAAAGAAGTTGCAAGCTGAAGCCAAGATGGCCCTTGCCATGGCCAAACCAATGGCCAAGATGCAAGTAGAAGAAGAAAAACAGAACAGGAGAAAATCTCCCTTTGCTGATCTTCTGCCACATATGCCTCATGTAAGTGAACGTTTGATGAAAAGAAGTTTAAAACTCATCAACTTGAGAGATATGACCATTGTCCAGCTACAGGTGATAGTCAATGATCTCCATTCGCAGGTCGAAAGCTTGAAGGAGGAGTTGATCCAGCTGCTTCTCACCTGGGATGAGCTGCACACAGAGCAGGATACTGTGCTGGTAGACATCGAAGACTTGACTAAACATGCTGAAAGTCAGCGAAAGCACATGACAGAGAAAATGTCTGCAAAGTGAAAAGAAGCCACCCAACCAGAAGACAAGTTAGAATTTGTTTTGCTTCTGTGGTTGTAAAAATGCTGCTGCTGAAAGGTGGTGCAGGAGCAAATAAATATTACTGCTAGTCATTGCTAATGTCTGAAGCTTAATGTCCAGTGATTGGACTTTGCTTCTTAATTTATTTTAATATTTTACTTGTACCACTTAATATCAGGCATTCTAATAAGACATGATTACAAAAAATACTTACTTACGCCATCACAAATCATAGTTAAATAAAATAAGGTAGTTTTAACTTTATTTTTGTTTGTTTAGAGATTTTAAGTTGGTGCAGTATTGGCCATTGACTACTTTCACTTTTCACTGTAGTTTTAAAGAAATGTAAATGCCGGTGCTATACAAATCAAAAAATACATGCCTGCCTCATAATGAAGTTGTTGCTCTCAATAATATGTATATTTTAATCAGTTTTTGACATTTTGTGAATGTTGACTATCTGAAGTTCATTTTTAGATGGGCTATGGAGGGGTGGGGATATAGCTCAGTAGCATAAGGGCCTGCCTGCCAAGTATAAGGTCCTGTGTTCAATCCCCAGTACTGAAAAAAGAAAAAAAAAAAGATTGAGATAGACATGCTATTAACATTCTGTTGGATTCAGAGGGTTCCTTGGAAGTTTTACCTATAAATAATAAAATAAAATTTAAAACTTTGCTTCATAAAAAAATTCAAAAGCACATACAAAATGATTAACTAAAACAATTCTGCTTTCTAGACATTGGAAATTTATAATAGTGATTTCTCAAAAAGAAATCTTCAGGTGCAGATGGCTTCAGTGTTGAAATTTAGAAAAAGTTAAAGGAAGAAGTAGTTCATAACGCCTTTCAGAAATTAGTGGATAAGGAAATTCTTCCTATTTATTTTATAAGATCAGCATAAGCTTGATAGAAAAACTAAGCAAGGTTATAGCAAGAAAATAAAATTCCACACCAGGATACTTAGACATGACTAATAAAATATGTAAGTCAAGTCTAGTAGTACCTAAGAAAGAAATAGAATAATATAACCAAATTAAATTTATCCCTAAGTGGAAGGCAGATATAATATTTAAAAATCCATCATATCACTCACTATACTAATAGAATGAAGGAGATAAAATATAATTGTCAATGAACACAGAGAAAGCAGTGAACACAATTTCACCCGCATTCGTGGTATTATCTCACAGCAAAATGGAAGGTAGTCCTTCAAAATCAGCTGAGAACATTTATGAAAATTATATTTTTAAGGTCATACTTCACTCTGAAACACTAAGGATTTCTCTCAGAGACCAGAGGTAACACTTGCTTTGTGGCCACATCTATTGCGCATGGTCCTTGATGAAATACCCGGTATAGTAAAACAATTATAATAAGCACAACATATAAAGGCTTTAAGCATAAAGTTAAAAGAAGTAAAATGACTTTAATGTATATATATAGAGAATTTCCAGAAAAACCTTAAATACAAATACAGAAAATGAGGGTAAGTGGAAACCATAGACCACAATAATAATATACTCTAGAAATGAACAATTGGCAAATCAAATAAAAGTTACCATTTATAAAGCATTATAAATCATAATCCACATAGCATTGAACTTAACATATAATGTGCAGTATCATGCCACAAAACAAGCAATAACTGGAGAGATTTTTAAAAGGCTTAAAATATTGGAGAGATATTTCCTATTAATAGATTGCAATATACAAAATTATAAATGAGCCAACATAGCTCCTAAAATTTTCAAGATAAACTCCTGTAGAAATTAAAATCTCTTTAGTCTTTGTTTTCTTTCTTTCCCTAAGTATTTTAAATTTTTTTATCATGTACTTTCCCTAATATGACTATCTTACAAGACTGGGTAAGCATAAATAAGAATTTTGGTACATTATTTTTTTGGTAATAGTCAAAGCTTTGATTATGTATCTATAAATATGGCAAACAAGACTAAAATTCCACATGTATCTTCTCTCTCCTCCTTATCACCCTAGTGCAATAGTTAGCATGTTTTTTCTCGTATTGTAAGTGACAATTTAAGGCATGGAAAAACTACATTTCTTGCCCAAACTCACAAAACATAGAAAGAGAGATGTCAGCATTCAAACCCAGTTCTAGTCCAAGCCAAGGAATAGGTAGGATTTATTGTCCAAAGACTGCCAGCAGGGCAAAGCAATCTGTGGGGCTGTCACAAAATTGTCCATGGAATTGTTATTACTAAGTCAACATTTCTTTTTTGTTTTTTATCAAGTCCAAGGAAATTCAGTTATAATAGAAGCATTTACCACAGTTACATTTTCATCATAACTAACACAAGCTAATATTCTGTATAAAATTACTACCATGAATTAACTTTATGTCTGCAGAAAATGGGATTGTATGTAATTACTGATTTCCATTCACAATAAAAAAAGCAAATTATCTCCACCAGTATAAATGCACCATAAATTGTTTTGAGGCATAATGAAGAAATGAATTTCTGAAAGAAATATGGACCAAACCTGCCAAATTATTGTAAATGATAGCCCCTTTAAAATTAGGGCATGTAATTGCAATTGGAAAATGTTATCTTGCTAACGGTTACATTATTATTTGGCTAGACCAATAATCCTTGCTGAGATTCCATTTCTAGAGTATTGACAGCTTTTACACATTTTAACATCAAAATGCCCTCAAATTTATATGTAGAATGATTTACTATTTTTTGTATCAGATTTGTCATAATGGAGTGTCATCCATAAAGGTAATATAATGATATTTTAATTGAAAGATTATTTAGCAAATAAAAACAAACTTATTTTTCTTTGTATATTTCCAAGTTTGTTGACAATTTTCAACTGAATATACTTTAATTCAGAGGATTTTTCTAACATATGGCTACTTGCATTTACTCTTAATGAGTGGAAATAACCTTTACTATATGACATTTTACATCAAATAGAATAATCAGCCTTATTTCAGCATAGTTTTTTTTAGTTTTTAAAAACAATTATCTACTATATTTTGCATAAGACTGTAACATCTGCATTACAAACTGTCACAGATGAAAAAGGTGTGATCCTTTTATTGTAAAACTTTCATGTTATCTAATACAAGGAATCACCTATGTTAGAGTCAACTCTGTCTCTCCAGTAGTACCCAATTAAAATGATTTCAAAGCCAAATTTCCATTGAACTCAGAGTGAGTAAGTTAGAGATACTCCATGAAAGAATTAATAAGTGATTTCTTTTTTTATATCACATGCTTCTTTAACTTACAGACATGGGTACTAAGCATCTTGTCACTTCACTAGGGCTTCTCCAGCATGCACTGCTCTGACAGAGACTTCCCCAGTGTCCCGGCATCAGTATTGTCATAGAGGTAAAACCACTACTCTAGTGATTGTCCCACATTGGAGGACATGAAGAGCCATACAAAGCCATCCTCTAAAAATTGTACATTTGCGAAGATTTGTAAAACTTCTTTTTAAAAATGAAATACTAATTTCATGATTAAAAAAAGTTAAAAATACGCTATTTTGGAACATTTTCTGTTTAAGTTAAACTGATGGTATGGAAAAAAAAATCCTCTTCAAAAATCACTCTAAACGTTCTGTTACTTTTTAAAAGCATAAGAAAAAATTTCAAAGTCAAAGATAAAGTGTGTGGGTGTGTGTGTGTGTGTGCGCGCAGGGGCTCACTATGCAGCTCAGACTCATAGTGATTCTCCTGTTTTCAGCCTCCCTAGTGCTGGGATTACAGGCATGCAAAACCATGCCCAGACCCCATCGCCAGCTCAGCCCACCCAGGGACGGGCTGGAGTGGCATATGGTGCCAAGGATCAAACCCTGGCCCCTGCGGGTAGCTAAGCAAGCACTTAGCCTGCTGAGCTACCTCACTGGCCCTAAAGATACTCTTCTGATTCCCAAAGCAAAAGCAATGTCTCATCTTCAAGGATTGGCTGTCTGTGTACCCTTGAAAGGGTAAGTACATGCTTATATTGCTTGATCAGTTTCTCATGCCTATATCTTGTATTATTAGCAACTACTTTGCAGATAACAAAACACAATGTATTGAACATTGTCACTCTCCTACAATCTTGTTTTGAAATTTTATAGCAATGATTTTATTATTTATTATTGTCTTTTTTAAAATACAAAAAAGAAAAAAATTTAAAAAATTCAAAAAATAGGGATAAGCCATTACATATTTTTACACAGAAATTTAGAAATCTAAAAATACACAGC
>NW_004524587.1:23515037-23518816 GCF_000260255.1 Octodon degus
AGTAGGGGCCGGGGAGATGGCTCAGTGGAATAAGCACTTCTCTGGCAAGCGCAAGGGCCTGAGTTCAATCCCCGGTTCTGAAAAAAAAGAAAATAAAATACAAAAAAGAAAAATTTAACACTCATCCCATAGGCATTCCCTTGAATTTAGTTTCTTTGTCACAATTTACAATCCGGGGCTCAAATCACTATACTAATAACAAGCTCTGCTACTTTGGCTCTTCATTTGACAATTTAATTTTAAAAATTAGCTGTAACCTTACAAGGTGGAATACTGGTATAATTTTTCAGTTTCCTTAATGATAAACTTGATTTATTTATAAATGATAACTTAATTTTTTAAATATAAAAGACAGACTGTGAAGGCAAGCCAGATAGCTCAGTGGACTAAAGTGCCTATTTAGGCAGAGTGCAGTGATGGGATTCGATCTCTCGCATGCCATGCCGGCCCATCCCCCGGGGACCACTGAGATGGTGAAGCTGGGCATGGTGGTGTGCACCTGTAATCCCAGTACTTGGGAGGCTGAAAACACGAGAATCGTGACAAGTCTGATCTATGTAGTGAGATCCTGTAGACCCTGTATCAAATACTAAATAAATAAATTTTATTTTCAAGATCTCTGTTTTACTTGAACTCCTCACCAATGCACCATTTTTAATTTTTTAAAGCATAATTTCTTTCTTTTAATATTTATTTATTTACTTATTATTTTTGTATTTTAGGAAAGGGTCTACAGGGTGTGCTGGGTCTCACTACTAGATTGGACTCGTGGTGATCCATCTGTTTACAGCCTTCCAAGAGCTGGAATTACAGGTGCACACCACCACTTCCAGTCTCAATTGTAGTCTCAGCGTGCCCCAGGGTCAGGGACCAAAGCGCTAGCCCATGTCCCTGTTTGCAGGCACTTTTTTAATCCTCTAAGCTATTTGACCAGCCCTCAAAGCACCATTTAATAAATGTTTATAAACTTAAAAATTACTAGACTAATGAAGAATTTATTTTAAGCCACTTATTTTCATCTTTATCCTTCTCAAGAGTCCTGCAAGACCTAGAATTAAAATATAACCATGGGAAATAACAACTAGTGATAAACAAATTATCTGAGATTCACTTTACTTACCTGAAACATTTCTGAAATATAACTAATGCAGTGGAGAATCTGGAAGATTGACAGATTGTATGCAAAATGGCTCGTAGGTCTATATTTATTTCTCCAAAAAGAAAAGTCTTTCAGATTAGAGTTTATAACTCAGATTTAGTTGAGTGAAAGAAGGCTTGGATTTAAGAATTGGATGCTGAGATTACAGGTTCTTCCCACCAAGGTGTGAGTAGCTCTACACAAAAGGCAGATAGCCTGGATGGAATTTAAAGAGACAGAAGTTGCTTTGCTCCACCACTGCTTTGCTGCTGTCTGCCTTCCCTGCTTTACCATGAGCTGTTTCTCCTTGCCACTGCACCCTGCCCCAAAGACCACTGAGTATGGACCGAAACCTTTACAACCTGTGAGTTAAAAATAAATCTTTCCTCCTTTAAAGTTGGTGCCTGATATTTGTCTCAGTAATGAGAAAACTAACAGACACATCTTGTCTGGACAAAGTGCTACAACGTAGTTGCAGTGTGGCCTAGACTAGAATTGATTTGAGTATTATTTTTATAAGAATTTATGCTGTGAATAAGTTCATTTAAAGTTGTTGGACATTTTATGATTAATTAAAAAATTACATGAAACGGAGGTAGAAAACACATCAACGCATAATGTGTGTAGCAACTAATTCAGTGGCTTTTAAATGTGCTGTAAACATGGACAGCACAATTTACAGCTCAAAGTATCTAAATACTTTGCAATATAATTTATTTTGGGAGCTACTTATTGGAAGGCATCTTTGAACTTGCCTTGGTCAATAATTTGGATAAAAATATAAAACTGCATGCATGTTTATTTTAAATTGACAACAGGGCCAACAAGTAAAATAATCTCAACAAGCTATGCGGAAATATTTAACATAGCAATACCTGATGGAAAATAACTGTTCCATGTTATGTCTGAGAGGTTTGATAGTCAGACAGATAGTGAGGTTAACCTCAACTGTCTAGGTTATAGGGTAATAATATCATTGGGCTTCTCTTCTGTAAGGTTAACAACTTGAGTTTACCAAACAAAAATTAGAGAAAATGAAAGGCTACAAGGACAGTCAACATTTTGGCCCTAGCCTTTCAAGGTCAGTGAGTACTCAGGACATAAGAGAACCTGTACTGCAACATCCTGTAGCTCAGTGATGTCCCAAATTATCTGGTCAGTGAGATTATAGGGTCACAGAGGAAAGTGATCAACAATGTAGAATGTGCCTAAGGAGAGTCACATGGAGAGAAAACATTCTCTCAGGCTTTCACAGAGAGCAAACTGGTCAAGCAATGGCTGTGACTAATCCACACGGCTAACACTGACAAAGGATCTACAAACTGTGGTACAGGGTTTCAGGGTTAAATCCTGAGGAGATTTGACGACCTTGTCAGATACAAAAGTTACATTTTTGTTATATAGGTCTTGCTTTACATTGGTCTTCACCATCCAGCAGAAAAGTATATAAATGAACTATAAAAAGTAAAGCCATATTAATATACTGAGCTGTAAAAGGCTCAAGTCAACCACTTCTGACTTTGCCTAACCCTACGGATAACCCACTCCTCCTATGGATTTATGGAGTATGTTGGATTATTTTGCTGAACTCATGCACCTAGAATGCTTAAATGGCAAAGAAATACCCATCTCTGACAAACATAAATATAAAAGGGGATACAAATGCAGAATCATTTTTTATCTGTATATACAAAATAGTTAGGATAGATATACAGCTACTTTCTCTTAATTCAATGGAAAGAAAGATTTCTACTAATAGTGTTTGGACAGGACATCATGTTGGCATCTTTTACTATGAATAACCAGTATGAAAACAACAATATGCAATGTAGTAATTATTGAAAATGTCCTACTAATGGTTTTGAAACTGTCTCATTGCTATTTGTTTCTCAATAAAATTAATAAAAGAAAGCAGGAATAAATTTAACAGACATATATTACCTTGCTTTTATGTCTGATAAAGTTTCTAATTAGTATTCATGAATGTCACTCAGAAAGCCTGCTTTCTGACATTGCTTCCCATGAAGTCTGGAACTCTCAGTTATATTTAACCTCTCTCTATATATAATGCGGCAATCAGCCAAACCAGAAAATGCAGAGGACGCACATGCCTGTCAACTTTCCAGCACAATCCCATAGTTGCAAAGAAGGTTGAAAACTGGACTTCACATCTTGAATGTACTATTTTCTACTATTTATTTGAATTGGTCTTTCTAATTTCTTAACTAGCAAGTTGAGGATTGAAATGTCTAAGTCTTAAGACTTCTGTTAAAAGTCAAGCAAAAGACCTTGTTTCTACTTGTCTTTATACATCTATATATCTCACCATTAGGCATCACACATAGGGTTGACTATAAGGCTTTTCAAAGGAGTAAACATAGAATCACCAAGAAAGTGAAGGCAAACAGCCAAGGTCCCACTGCTAGGAAAGTCATGTATAGAGCTCAAATGTGATATCTAAGCCTCACTCAGTTTAGCAATGCATAGAAATCTGTGTATTCTGATTTTTTAAATTATTATTTTCATAATTTTATTGATAAACAAATAGCAATGAGACAGTTTCAACTCAAATCGCTAGGACAGTTTCAATAATTAACACACTGCATACATTCTTCTTAGTGGTTAATTGCTGTACAAGATG
>NW_004524587.1:23518916-23520860 GCF_000260255.1 Octodon degus
TCCTATTTACAAACACCACCAGAAAAAATCATGCTATTCATTAAGAGAATGTAACTATATATCTATCCTAACCATTTTGAATGCACAGATACAAAATGGACATTCATCTGTATACCCTTTTTTTGCTAAGTTCCGTTATTTGAATATTATAGGTGTGTAAACTCAGCAAAATATTCTAAAAGAGTCCAGTAGCCCAAAATAGTATTGGGACTTCTCTTAAACTGGCAATGTAAGAAATTGTTGACCTGAGTCCCCCACAGCTCAACGTAACAGCATGGCATTACTTCCTATATTTCATCTTCATACTTTTCTACTGGATGGTTAAGACCAAGGTAAAGCAGGACATATGCAACAAGAGTGGTAGCTTTTGGGTCGGAGAAGATCAGTGAAAACCATTCAGGATTTATCCTGAGATCCTGTACCTCAGATTGTAGAACCTTTGTTAGTGTCAGCCATGTGGATGAGTCATGGCCATTGCTTGGCCAATGTGTTCTCTGTGAAAACCTGAGAGAGTGTTTTCTCTCCATATGACTCTTTTCGGCACACTCTACATCATCAATCGCTTTCCTCTTTGGCCCCATAATCTCCTTGATCAGAAAATTAGGGAAACTACCGAGTTATGTGATGTTACAGTACAAGTTCTCATATGTCTTGAGTCTTAATTGACCTTAGAAGGTTAGGGCCAAAGTGTTGGCTTTCCTTGCAGCCCTCCTTTTTCTCTAATTTTGGTCTGCATACTTAGGTTGTTAAATGTCCAGAAGACAAGCTTACTGTTATTATCAAACAATTTAGGCTATTAAGCTTAACCTCACAATCTCTCTGCATATCAAACATCTTAGGCATAATAAGGAACAGGTATTTTTCATCAAGTATTGATATGTTGAACTTCAAGTCCCTACATAATATGATAAAAATCATTTAAAAATTAGATTATATTTTAATAATAGGATAAAGAATTATATACTTCTCATGTTTGCACATAAGTCCAAAAATATCACCATATACAACCTAAAGCAGGATAGTCCCACAATATTCCTTTTCCTGTCTCTTGCTTTCATTCACCACCCCCTTCTTGTTGAACATCCACCTACCTGAGAGACATCATAGCAGCAAGTGGCATGTCATGACAAGCAGTCCATATTCAGAATACCAGAATGACAGGCACTCCAAACATGAAACTACTAGTACAAATTACCATTTGCAGTGCAGTAGTTTAGTTCACAGGTATCAGTATATATAGTTAGTCAGGGTGAGAACCTTTCCAATTAACTGCTAGATTAAAAAATCTGAAGATTCTCAGGATTATTGCCTTGCTCATCTTTTACATATAACTGTATGGTTTGACATTGTCATGTTTCCTAGCTCTACTCCTTTCCCTCTCTTGATTAGTTAGTCCTTGAAATCCTGCTTTCCTTTTACTTATATCTTTCTATTTGCATATTTTCTTTTGAGTTCTTATACTAGGGAGACTATACGATATTTACACATGTGTGTCTGGTTTATTTCATTTATGAGTATATGCTCAAGTGGCATCCACTTCAATATAAAGGCTTCAAGTTTATCATTCTTAATAGCTGAATAATACTCCATTGTGTAAAAATACCACATCTTCAACCATTCCTCAGATGATAGGCATCTTGGTTGTTTCCAAGATTTGGCTATCACAAATTGTGCTGCTATAAACATAGGCACACATATATCACTATGATATGATGATTTCACATCCTCTGGGAAAATTCAAGGAGAGGAATATCTGGTTTAAAGGGGATTTCCAGACCAACTTTTCTAAGGAGTCTCCATACTGATTTCCATAATGGTTACACCAGTCTGCATTCCCACCAGCAGTGGAGAAGTGTTCCTTTTTCCCCACAGCCTCTCCAACATTTGTTGTTGGGTGATTTCTTTATGATAGCCATTCTTTCTGGGGTGAGATGATATCTCAAT
>NW_004524587.1:23526967-23557430 GCF_000260255.1 Octodon degus
ATTACAAAATGGTCCTTAATTTATATGCCCCCTTTTTGTTTAGTTTTGGCAGAGATGAATATTGAGTTGCCATTCAAATATTGTAGTTGTGTCCTGTAATATTCGATAACGGAACTTAGAAAAAAATGGGGTATACTGATGAATGTCCATTTTGTATCTGTGTATTCAAACTGGTTAGGATAGATATATAGTTGCATTCTCCTAATGAATAGAATGATTTGTTCTAATGGGGTTTGTAAATAGGATCTCAAGTCCGCATCTTGTACAGCAATTAACCACTAAGTAGAATATATTCAGTGTATTATTTGTTGAAACTGTACTTCTGATTTGATTTGAAACTGTCTCATTGCTATCTGTTTATCAATAAAATTTTGAAAAAAAATAAAAATAAAACAAAACAAATATGGTAGGTGTGTGATTTCAGCAAAATAATCCAATATAGTCCAGTAGTCCAAATAATAGTGGGTTATCCACAGAACTGACAAAGCCACATGCTGTTGACTTGAGCCTTTTACAGCTCAGCATATTAATAGGGTCTTTCTTTTCATAATTCATATTTATACTTTTCTGCAGGACAGTTAAGACCAAGATAAAGCAAGAGGTATATAAAAAAATGTACCTTTTGTGTCTGACAAGATCAGTCAAATCCCCTCAGGATTTGCCCTGAAACATGTACCACAGTTTGTAGATCTTTTCTCAGTGTCAGCCATCTTGATTAGTCATGGCCTTTGCTTGACTAATTTACTCTCTGTGAAAGCCTGAGAGAATGTTTTCTCTCCATGTGACTCTCCTTAGACACACTCCACATCATCAATCACTTTCTTCTGTGTCCCCATGATCTACTTAAACAGAAAATTTGGGACACCACTGAGTTACAGGATGGTATAGTACAGGTTCCCTTATGTTCTGAGTCTTCCCTGACTTTGAAGGGCTAGAGCCAAAATATTGGATATTCATGTAGATCTGTTCTTTTCTCTAGTTTTTTGGTCTGCAAACTTAAGTTGTTAACCTTCCAGAAGAGAAGCTTAATGATTTTATTACCCTATAACATGGGCAGTTGAGCTTAGTATCACTGTCTGTCTGAATATCAAATGCTTTATGTGGAACAGATATTTTCCATCAAACATTCATATGCTAAACTTTAAATCCCTATAGAATGTGAAAAAAATAAAAAAGCAAAAAATAGAAGAGAAAAAAATAGAAATGAACAATTATATATTTTTACACAGAAATTTAGAAATCTAACCATACACATCGTTGCAGCTGAATGACATTTTCTTTTCTTTTCTCTTGTTTTATTTTATGATCTTTTAAAAACAAACATTTACTTCAAAGAGAGTATAGCAGTTATTCAATAAGCTTGTCTTCTGGATGGTTAACAACCTAAGTTTGCAGACCAAAATTAGAGAAAAAGGAGGGCTACAAGGAAAGCCAACATTTTGGTTCTAACCTTCTAAGGTCAATTAAGACTCAAGACATATGAGAACTTGTACTGTAACGTCATGTACCTCGGTAGTGTCCCAAATTTTCTGATCAAGAAGATTATGAGGCCAAAGAGGAAAGTGACTGATGACGTAGAGTGTGTCTAAGGAGAGTCACATGGGGAGAAAACACTCTCTCAGGCTTTCACAGAGAGCACATTGGCCAAGCAATTGCCGTGACTCATCCACATGGCTGTAGTGACAAAGGTTCTACAATCTGTGGTAAAGAATCTCAGGATAAATCCTGAGGGGATTTCACTGACCTTCTCAGACCAAAAAGCTACAACTCTTGTTGCACAGGTCCTGCTTTACCTTGGTCTTAACCATCCAGTAGAAAAGTATTAAGATGAAATATAGGAAGTAAAGCCATGCTGTTAAGTTGAGCTGTTGGGGACTCAGGTCAATAATTTCTGACATTGCCAGTTAAACAGAAGACCCAATGCTATTATGGGCTACTGGACTCTTTTAGAATATTTTGCTGAGTTTACACACCTATAATATTCAATAACGGAACTTAGAAAAAATAGGGTATATACATGAATGTCCATTTTGTATCTGTGTATTCAAAGTGGTTAGGATAGATATATAGTTGCATTCTCTTAATGAATAGAATGATTTGTTCTAATGGGATTTGTAAATAGGATCTTAAGTCCGCATCTTGTACAGCAATTAACCACTAAGAAAAATAAATGCAGTGTGTTATTTGTTGAAACTGTACTTCCGATTTGATTTGAAACTGTCTCATTGCTATCTGTTTATCAATAAAATTTTCAAATATGAAAATAGAGAGTATAGCAGTTATTGATATGATATTAGAAGCAGCATTCACTTAGAAGACCAGAGGGACAGGCATTTAAGCATGGTCCTAGTATTACACATTTCTATCCTTGGTGCAGTTGCTTAGTTCACAAATACCAGCATATATAGTTAGTCAGAGTGAGAATCTTACCAATTAGCTGCTAGTTTCAAAAACTTGATGGAGATTCTCAGGACCATTTCCTTAACCATCTTGTGTATATAAAGGTCTGATTTTGCCATGGCCATGTTTCCCATCTTTTCTCCTTTTCCTCACTTCATTATTTAATCCTTAGGTTCTTGCTTTCCATTTAATTGGTTTTTTTGTTTGTTGTTTTTTTTTGTTTGTTTGTTTTTTGTTTTTTTTTTGTTTTTTGTTTTTTGGCAGAACTGGGGATTGAACCTAGATCCTTTCATTTGCCAGTCAAGTGCTTATCCTCATGAGCCATCTCCCCAGCCCCCCCATTTAATTGTTTTATATCTTTCAAATTTTATCTGTTCTTTTGAGTTCTTATACTAGGCAGACTATATGATATTTACATATATGGGTCTGGTTTTTTCACTTCTGAGTATATCTTCAAGTTGCATCCACTCATCTATGGAGGTTTCAAGTGTATTCTGAAAAGACAAATACAGAACTATGTTTTTATAGATTCTTCAAATAGATGATCCTTCAAATTTTTGTCTGACACTTACTAATTCCTTATGTGAGCTATCATTCTACTCACTGAGGCAACATTCTTGGCTACCTCTAAAGACTTGTGTATTTATTTAACAGTTATAGCTTTCCATTAATTCTACGCTTTACCTAATAATAGGAAAAGATCTCCCTGACTGACTACTTTCTCAAAACAGACATCTCTGACTCATTTTTGGGAGGAAAACATGGCCCTTTCTTTTGAAAACATGCCAGTGACTTTTTGATGGATGACATTGAAGAGCTGCAAAGAAATATTTACTGCCACTTGTTTCTTTGTGATCTGAAATTTTGCTGAGTGTGTGTATATATGTTCTCTCCAAGCCCTATGTCAGGAATCTCTGGCATAGAACAAATGAGAGCAAGACATGTCATGAAGAATTCATACATACATGCAACACACACACACACACACACACACACACACATACACAGAGACACACACAGCTAAAGGGAATTTGAGAGGTAAGAATAGTTTCATTGTGAAAGTAACACAGAAATGATTTTTTTGACACTAGCAAAATAGGATAGTAAAGAGAACAGGGAAAAAATATTGCTATATTCTGAGAGGACACAGAACAACAGAAGCAAATATGTAAATATCCATTACATTCCACAGAGAACTTGCTAAGCATTTGATCCATACTTTCTAGTTTAATTCCTCAAATGTTTTGAAACTGGATTTTTAACTGTTTCTAACTTTATAGAGAAAAAGAAACTAAGTCTTTGGAGAATTTAAGTAACATGATTAAGTCAAAGCTTGGAGAGAGTAGAGCTAGAATTCAAACCTAAGTATATCTGACTTCAAAGCTCCAGCTTAGTTTCTAATATCAGGTCTTATCCCATCACTGGCTTCCACACCTTGTCACTGGAGACCTAAGATTTGTCATTTGTTAGTATCCTTCTTCTCAACAGTTTCATTTCAATTCTGCTCTCTGATCTCCAATTTTATTAGAATCCTTCTTTAGATTTGGAAACAAGTTTGAACTCTTCCATCCTTATTTTGTCAGCATCTATCTCAACACTCGCGTGAGTTTAATAAGTTTGGCTTAAATTCCTAGTGTCTAATTTCTTTGCAAATGGTTGGGTCTAGTTAACCTTAGCTATGTTATCAGGAAGGTATACTCTTTTACTGCTGCTTTGTAAACTAACAAACAAAAAAGGACAGTTCTGAAATTTCTATGAGGACCCTGAAGTTTAAGAAATTGTCTTATAATAAGAAAACAGGCATTCACTATGATCAACATGAGCAAAATGCTGTTTACTTCTAAGCTTGAGAAAGAACTATGACATGTAATGTTGAGGAAAATAGTCATGAAATAACTAAGGATATATAAACAATACACAAAAAATAAAATAAAAATAAAAAATAAACAATACACATACATAAAGCATCCAGAAGAGTGGAGCCTCAATAAGGCATCAGAATCTATAAAGGTTAGCTATCTGTTTCCTCTTTTAAAAGTCTTGCAAAATAATAGTTTGTCATAAATTTTAATTTCTTTTCTAACTTTTTTGGTTTCATTTGATGGCAAAGCAAATGAAATTGACTTTAAATACAGAATTGCATTTTTTAAAGAAAAAATGATACAAAATTTCAAAATAAGATAGTAGAAGAGTAACAATGGTTAGTACAATGCTTATTATCTTCAAAGAAGTGGCTCAGATTATAAGATAATTTCATTATAGACATGAAGAATTGATCAGATGATATAAGCACAAACCTTTCTTTTTTTTCAAAATTTATTTATTTGTTTATTTATTTTGTGTGTGTGTGTGTGGCCAGCTCAGCCCACCAGGGGGTGGGGCTGGCTGGCATGTAGTGCTGGGGGATTGAAACGCTGTCCATGTGCTTTGCTTAGTTTAGCTTGTTCTAAGTAGGTGCTTTAGACCACTGAGCCATCTCACCAGTCCCCTTTCTTTTCAAGTATAACTGTCGTGTATGTATTTACTTTTCCTTTTCACTCTTTCTTTTCGCCTTCCCCCATCCTACTTTCCTTTTCAACAGGTTATTTACATTTCCCAACATCTATTGTGTACTTTATTTACTCTTTCACATTTTCAACAAGGGAGATAATACTGATTTTGTAAATGTAAAACTGGTTTGTTTTTGGTCTCAAGTTGCAACCATGTATCCATGAAAGTCTCAAGTACATACTTTTTCATAGCTGAGTAGTACTTCATTGTATAAAATACTATACATATTTATCCATTCTTCAATTGATGAGCACAAAGGTTGTTCCCAAGATTTAGCTATCACAAATTCTGATGTTATAAACAAGGATATATATATATATATATATATATATATATATATATATATAATGATGTTTTTAATTGTTTAAGAAAGGCACTATGAGAAGAAATACGTGGGTCAAATGGGACTTCTATTTGATGGTATATTAAGGAATCCCTACTCTGATTTTCACAGTGGTTACAACAGTCTACAATCCTTCCAACAGTAGAGGAGTACTTTTTTTTTTCCTCACAGGTGCTCCAACACTTGTTCTAGGTTGGTTTCTTCTTGCTAGCCATTCTTTCTTGGGTAAGATGGAATCTAAATGTTTTTCAGTTTGCACCTCTCAAATGATCACATGATGTTGAGCATTGTTTTCATATATTTATTTGCTATCTGTATTTCTTCATTTGAGAAATGCACATCCATCACAGATGCCCATTTTTGGATTGATTCTTTAATTATCAGGAATCTCATTTTTTTCAATTGTTTTATTTTCTAAATATAACACTTTTGTGGGATCAAGTGTTAAATAAAATGTTTCCCACTCTATGAGTTGGTTTTCACTCTATTGGTGATTTCTTTTAATGTGCAAAAGTTTTTTAAATTTGTAATTATTATTATTATTATTATTATTATTATTATTACTGCTTTTTTAAATGTATTTGGTTGTTGCAGGGTATCACTATGTAGCTTGGACTTGTGTTTATTCTCTTGCTTTCAGTCTCTCCAGTGCTAGAATTACAAGTGTGCATCACTAGGCCCAGATCCTGGCTGGCTCAGCCTACCTTGGGTCGGTGCTGGTGCAGCATGTGGTGCCAGGGATTGAAAAATGGTCCCTGTGCTTGCCTAAACTTCCAAAGCAGGTGCTTTAGTCTACTGAAATATCTCTCTAGCCCTCAAAAGCTTTTTAAAGATAAGATCCTAGTTGTGAGGTCAAAGATCTTTTCAAGGAAAATTACAGTACTCTTAAAAAAGAGATCATAGAGGATTTCAGAAAATGCAAAGATATTCCATGCTCCTGGATAGGAAGAACCAACATTGTGAAGATGCCCATACTCACAAAATTGCTACACAGATTTAATGCAATCACTATCAGACTACCACCGACATACCTCACAGAGCTAGGGAAATCACTCCAAAATTTATCTGGAACCAGAAAAGACCTAGAATAGCAAAAGGCATCCTTGGTAATAAAGACAAGGCAGGAGGCATTGCAATTCCTGACTTGAAATTATACTACAAGGCTACTGTGATAAAATCAGCATGGTACTGGCAACAAAATAGACCTGAGGATCAGTGGAATAGCTTAGAAGACACTGAAGCCCCTACAAACAAACTCAGCCACTTTATCTTTGACAAAGGGGCCAAACATACGCACTTCAAGAAAGATAGCCTCTTTAACAAATGGTGCTGGAAAAACTGGCTCTCTACATGCCGAAAACTCTAACTTGACCCAGCTCTATCACCATGCACTAAACTAAGTCAAAATGGATTAAAGATCTAAACATTAAAGCAGAGACACTAAATCTCCTGGAAGAGAAAGTAGGAGGAACTCTTGAATACATAGGGATAGGCAAAGAGTTCATGGACAGAAATCAAATAGCACGGGAAACATTTGAAAGACTTAACAACTGGGACCTGCTCTTACTGAGAAGTTTTTTCACTTCAAAAGAAATAACCAACAGAGTGAAAAGCCAACCCACTAATTGGGAAAAAATCATGACAAATAAGTACTCAGACAAAGGTCTGCTTTCTAGAATCTATAAAGAACTAAAAAACACTAGTGCCCCAAAATTTAAAGACCCAATCCAGAAATGGGCATCCGAGATGAACACATGCTTCTCAGAGGATGAAATTAAAGAAGCAAATAAATATCTGAAGAAATGCTCCACATCACTAGCCATCTGCGAATGCAAATTAAAACAACATTGAGATACCATCTCACCCCAGAAAGAATGGCTATCATAAAGAAATCACCCAAAAACAAATGGTGGAGAGGCTGTGGGGAAAAAGGAACTCTTCTCCACTGCTGATGGGAGTGTAGACTGGTGCAACCATTATGGAAATCAGGATGGAGACTCCTTAGAAAAGTTGGACTGGAAATCCCCTTAACCCAGCTATTCTCTACTGGGAATTTTTTCAGAGTATCTGAAAATATCATATCATAGTGATATATGTGTGCCTATGTTTACAGCAGCACAATTTGTGATAGCCAAATCTTGGAAACAACCAAGATGCCCATCACCTGAGGAATGGTTGAAAAAGATGTGGTATTTTTACACAATGGAGTATTATTCAGCTATTACGAATGATAAACTTGAAGCCTTTATATTGAAGTGGATGCCACTTGAACATATACGCATAAGGGAAATAAAACAGACACACATGTGTAAATATCACACAGTTTCCCTAGTATAAGAAATCAAAAGAAGAAATACAAACAAAAAGTTATAATACAAGTAAAAGGGAAGCAGGATCTCGAGGACTAACTAATCAAGAGAGGGAGAGGAGAAGAGTTAGGAAACATGACAATGTCAAGACATACAGTTATATGCAGAAGATGGGCAAGGCAATAATCCTGAGAATCTCCAGAAGATTTTTTTAATCTAGCAGTTAATTGGAAAGATTCTCACCCTGACTAACCATATATACTGATACCTGTGAACTAAACTACTCCTCTGCAGATGGTAATCTGTAATACTAGTTTCATACTTGCAGTGTCTGTCATTCTGGTCTTCTGATTACGGGCTGCTTGTCATGCCATGTCAGTTGCTTCTATGAAGTCTCTCAGGTAAATGGTTGTCAAAAAGAAGGAGGTGGGATTGAAAGCAAAAGACAGGAAAAGGAATATTGTGGGACTGTTCTGCTTCAAGGTTGTATATGTTGAGATTTTTGGACGTATGTGTAAACATAAGAAGCATATAATTCTTTATGCCTATTTTTAAAATATATTCTAATTTTTAAATGTTTTTTGTCATATTCTGTAGGGACTTAAAGTTCAACATATCAATACCTGATGAAAAATACCTGTTCCTTATTATGCCTAAGATGTTTGATATGCAGACAGATAGTGAGGTTAAGCTTAACAGCCTAAGTTGTATGGTAATAACAATAAGCTTGTCTTCTGGATGGTTAACATCCTATGTTTGAGGACCAAAATTAGATGAAAAGGAGGGCTGCAAGGAAAGCCAACATTTTGGCCCTAGCCATCCAAGGTCCATTAAGATTCAGGACATATGAGAACTTGTACTGTAACGTCATGCAACTTGGCAGTGTCCCAAATTTTCTGATCCAGGAGATTATGGGGCCAAAGAGGAAAGTGATCGATGATGTAGAGTGTGCCTAAGGAGAATCACATGGAGAGAAAACATTCTCTCAGGCTTTCACAGAGAGCACATTGGCCAAACAATGGCCGTAACTCATCCACATGGCTGACACTGGCAAACAACCTGAGGTACAGGATCTCATGATAAATCCTGAGGGCATTTCACTGACCTTATCAGACTGAAAAGCTACAACTCTTATTGCATAGGTCCTGCTTTACCTTGGTCTTAACCACCCAGCAGAAAAGTATAAAAACAAATTATAAAAAGTAAAGCCATGCTATTATGTTGAGCTGTAGGCGACTCAGGTCAACAATTTCTGACATTACCTGTGAAGCGGTAGACCCAATACTATTATGGACTACTGAACTCTTTTAGATCATTTTACTGAGTTAACACACCTGTAATATTCAAATAACAGAACTTAAGAAAAAAAGGGATACAAATGAATGTCCATTTTGTATCTGTGCATTCAAAGTGGTTAGGATAGTTATACAGTTACATTCTCTTAATTAATAGAGAGATTTGTTCTAAGATTGTATGTAGATATCATATTTCTGCATCTTGTACAGCAATTAACCACTGGGAGGAATGTATGCAATATGTTAATTATTGAAACCGTCCTACTAATTTGATTTGAAACTTTCTCATTGCTATTTGTTTATCAATAAAATTATGGGGAAGAAAAGATCCTAGTTGTTGATTCTTTGGAGTATTTCCCATGTAGTTTGGGTTTTGTTTGTGTGAACTACACTTGTCTTCAAGATTTCTACTTATTTTGTTTTCCAATAGATTTAAGGTTACTGTTTTAATATTTAGATCTTTGATCCATTTAATTTTATTTTAGCTCACATTGATAGATATGTGTCAAATTTTAGTCTTCAGGATATAGACAGCCAGTTTTTTCCAGAACCATTTTTAAAGAGGCTACGTGTCTTCCAATGAACATATTTGGCAACTTCATTCAAGATAAGGTAATTGAGTGTTGCTGCACTTGTTTCTCCATCTTCTAGTCTGTTCCTTTGATCCATAGGTCTCTTTTTTCAATATTATGATGATTTTATCACAGAGGCTTTGTAGTATAATTTCAAGTGTGAGATTTCAATGTCCCCTGATTTACCTTTGTAGCTCACGATTACTTTTGCTATTCTTTGTCTATTCTGGCCCATGTGAATTTCAGGATGATTTTCTCTAGGTCTGTGAGATATGCTAATGATATTTTAATTAGAATCGCATTAAATCTGTACAAAAATTTAAGGAGTTTGGCCATTTTCATTATTTTGGACCTTCTTATCTATGAGCAAGGGATATGCTTTCATTTTCTGTTATCCATTTCAATCTCCTTTTTCAGAGTACTCTAATTTTCAATGTATAGATCTTTTACTTCCTTTGTTATGTTGATTACTAAGTATTTCAATTTTGTATGTCATTGTGAAGTATGTGGTTTCCCTAATTTCTTTCTCAGTGAGTTTGTTTTTCTGTACATTAATTCTATTAATTTTTCAAGGTTGACTTTGTATCCAGCTATGCTAGTGAATTTGATTACTAAATCTAGAAGTCTTTTCATGGATTTTTGGGGTCTTCTGTGTAAAGTATCATGTCATTTGAGAATAATGAGAATGATAACTTCTCCTTTATTTCACCTTATTCCTTTTATTTTTCTGTCTTCACTAATTGCTCTGGCTAATGTTTCCAGAATTATATTTCACAGGAGTGGACCTAGGGGCAATTCTTGTCTTCTTCTTGATTCATAGATTGAAAGCTTTCAGCTTTTGTTTATTTAGTATGATGTTGACTGTTCTTTTGTCAGAGATGGCTTTCATTGGGTATAGGAAATGAACAACTATTTGGATTTTCCGTAGGGCTCATATCATAAATGAGTGTTGGACTTTGTCAAAAGCTTTTTCTGAATCTATTGTGGTGACCATGTGTTTTTTGTCTTTGTCTCTGTTGGTATGTTATATAACATTTATTGTTTTTTATGTGTTAATCCATTCTTGCATTCCTGCAATGAATCCTCCTTGGTTATGATGTATAAGCTTTTTGATGATTTGCTGATTCTGTTTGCTAATATCTTACTAAAGATTTTTGCACCTATTTTTATTCAAGAGATTGGCCTATAATTCTCTTTTTGGTTGATCCTTTCTCTGGTTTTGGTATTAAGGAAATACTTGTCTCCAGGAATGAGTTTGAAAGAGTTGCTTCTATTTCAATTTAATTAAAGAATTCTAGAAGTTCTGGCATTAAATATTCTCAATTTTTCTTGTAGAATTCCACAGTCAAACCATGAGGACCTGAGCTTTTCTTCATTGATAAGATTTTAATTACATTTTTATCTCATAAATGATATTGTGTTAAATTTTTTTAAACCTTGGTCAAGTTTTGTAATTAATATGCATCTAAGAATACATTTAAATGTCCATTGCTTCTATATTTTCCATCCTGTGAAAGTAAAGGTTTTCTAAGTAAGAATTGATGATCTTCTGAATTTCTACAGAATCTGTGGTGGTTTCACCCTTTTCATTTCTCAGTGCACGAATTCAAGTCATTTCTTTCCTCCTTTTGATAAGCTTTGCTTAGCTCTTATCAATTTTATCTATGCTGTCAAAGAACCATCTCTTAATTTCATTATTATTTATATTCTCCATCATGATAATTTCTGCTCTGATTTTTATAATTTACTCCTTTGTATGGGTTTTGGTCTTCTCTTGCTTGTCTTAGGTTGAGGTATCTTACAGGATATTTATTTGTTTATTTTATTTATTTATTTTATTTTGCAGAACCGGAGATTGAACTCAGTCCCTTATAAGGAAGCGATTATTCCACTGAGCCATCTCCCCGGCCCTTACAGGATATCTATATGTGCTCATTCTGTTTCCCTGATGTGAGAAAATATACTGTAATTTCCCCTCTTAGTGCTGCTTTCATTGCATCCCATATGTTCTGGCATGTTGGATATGCATTCTCATATCATTCAGTAAATGATATGCATTCTCATTTAGTTGTAGATAATGTTTCATTTCTTCTTTAACTTCATCTGTGGCCCATTGGTAATTTATGAGGGTGGAATTTAATTTTTGTGTTTTTACAGTCTCCTTTGCCACTGATTTTGAATTTCATTACACTATGTTCAGTTAATACGCATAGAATAATTTCAGTTCTTTTATAATTCCTTCAGCATATTCTGTGGGTTAGTATAATGATATATTTTACAGAACATCCTATTTGTAAGAAAAATGCATATTCTGGTGATGTTAGGTGAAAAATTATGTAAACATCTACTAAGTCCATTTGTTCATAGATTCGGTCCAGTTGTGACACTTTGCTGATTTCTTGTCCAGTTGATCTGTCTATCTCTTTATGACAATGGTGTATTGATGTCTTCCATCACAATTGTGTTAATGCTCATCCGATTTCTCATGTTATTTTTTATTTTTTTATTTTTATTCACTTTAAGGAGAAAAAATAGCAATGATACAGTTTCAAAACAGGTTAGTAGGACAATTACAATAATTAATACATTGCATACTGTTGTCTTCGTAATAGTTATTCAGAGGACAAGATGCAGACATGATATCTTGCCTAAACAATATTAGTACAAACCCTTCTTCTCATTGAACTAAGAGAAAGTAGAAGTATATCTATCCTAATTATTTGCATATACATATTTTTTTCACTACAAAATGGTCCTTTATTTGTATCTCCTTTTTTGTTTTGTTTTGTCAGAGATGGGTTTTCCATTAGCTGTATTTGAAGAAGTCTTTAAAGGACATTTTCATACTTGATGTCAGTCCACATATAAGTAATTGAATTCAGTAAAATAACCCAATATAGTCCAATAGTCCATAACAGTAGTAGGTTATCAGCAGAACTGGCAATTGTCCGAAGTTGTTGACTTGAGTGTTTTACAGCTCAGCATGTTAATATGACACTACATTTTATACCTTGTGGTTATACTTTCCTGCTGGATGGTTAAGACCAACTTAAATCAAGACCAAAAATGTAACTTTTGCATTTGACAAGGTCATTCAAATCCCCTCAGGATTTACCCTGAAACCATATACAGCAACTTGTAGATATTTTGTCAGTATCAATAATCTAGATGAGTCACAGCCATTGCTTGACCACTTTGCTCTCTGTGAAAACATGAGAGAAATTTTTCTCTCTAGGTGACTATCCTTAGGCACACTATACATCATCGATCACTTTCCTCTGTGGCCCCATAATGTCCTTGATCAGATAATTTGGGACACCACTGAGTACAGGATGTCACAGCACAGGTTCTCTTATGTACTAAGTCTTCACTGACCTCAAAGGACTAATTGTTTATATAGTTGGGTGCTGCTGTTTTTTTGTGCATACATATTTATTATTGTTATCTCTTGTTCTCAATGTTTTGCCCTAATAAGTATGTAGTGACTTTATCTTTTTCGATCATTCTTGGTTTGAAGTTGACATTGCCTGCAAACAGAATAGTTATATTTGTTTTTTTCTGAATTTCTTATGCTGAAATATTAGGGGAATACAGAAGGGAAAAGGACAGGATAATGAAGAATGTGATCAAAATATAGTAGAGTTAAACCTGGGCCTTACAGGATGATCACCAGAGCTTTGGGAAGCTGAAGGATACAGGACAACAAGCATGAAATAGAATGTGAAGTACTAATCAAAGGGAAACACAACATTTACTTGCTTGAAAGTTTAAATTAAAATTGTAGTTGAGGAAAGAGAGGAGAAATGCTAAATAGAAGAAAACAAAAAGATAGGTAAGAAACCTAAGCATTGAATAAAAGAAGTAAGAAAGAGGAGAATAAAAAAAGAAACAAAGAATTAGATGTGAGAGAAAGGAGGGAGAAAGAAACAAAGCAAAACAAAATAGAAATAAACACAAAATAGCAGACGAAACAAGATGACTTCCAACCAAAAAGGAAAAAAATCATAGCCAATCAGATAAACAAGAGAATAAGAGGAGTGAAATTCCTCTGACTTGTCTTGTCCTGTGATAGGGTCCATGTCAGTTCTCAAAAATTTGCCAGGTACTCTAGCCAAATTTGCCATGAGAATTGTGCTGAGCAAGGAGCTGACTCACCCTCTGAACGTGAGGGCTGGGACTCACCTTCGGTTGGGGGAGTTTTCAAGTCTGACTGCTGCTTCCAGCTGATATCTCCTCGCTGCTGCTCTAGACACTGAACGTCACTGCCTGCTCCCTGCACATCTGTGCTGGGTCTCTGGACTCCGGCCCATCTGCCTGCTGAAGGTAGGTGTGCATGAGCTCTGGGCCAGCCACCAGACTTATACTTGTATATCTCCCTGTAGGAAGAATTCGTGTGTGTTGGAATGAGAACTGCATTCCTGAATAGAATAAGTCCTCTCCACAGAAACGAAGCTACTTGTGCAATCGACTTGCAGTGAAATCCAACTTCAAAAGGAGACAAAAATATTCATTGTGATTGTTACTTATTTTATTTAAGCAGACATATGATACATTGATATAAACAGGCAGTCATTGCATACAGATACAAAACACAAGACTTCCCATTTCATGGACAATGTGGAATTTTACATTTTGCTAATGACAGTTTTAAAGAATTGCAGTGATCTTTTCCCACCAGTGCCTGAGCAAATTCTAAGATGTCAGTAGCTTTCATTTTGACGCATGGCATAATTTCACTAAAATATCTTTCCAAGCATTTTTGTTGACATTCTAATATGATGAATAATACTGCCAATACAAAAATGACAGTCATTTAGTCTCTTCCAAATTTAAGTTACTAAAATCTTTCTCAAAGTTTTATCTCTATAAAACACCAATTATGGATGTAAGATTTAGTAGACTGTCAATGTAAAGACTAAATAGTAGACATATAACTGTCCGCTTACTTCAACTAGAATGTTGCAACTAACAATGGGAGCATGTCAACCACATTGCATATGTCAGTGTTATTCTCATTTGTTTAAAAAATCTAATTAAATATCATGATACTTATAAAATACCACTTGGGCCATGACTACATCCTCTCATCTATTTGTCAGTTTTAAAAATACATTTTTTTTTCCACTGGAGCTCACAGATAAGGAATGAATAACAGAAGGGACAATGTTTGCCTTCTATTGCATATATTGGGGTAAGGCCTGGGAATCTATGAGCAAGAACACCAAGTATGGGCCAAATTATGTTTGAAAGGGTGGTAAATGACAAATCAGTGCTCAGTAACAGTGAAAGTCTAGGGCTTGGGAGATAGCTTGATGACATAAGTGCCTGCCTGACAAGGGCAGGGTCCCAAGTTCAATCCCCACTACAGCATGCTGTGCCAGCCCTGGAATCATGAGTGCACAGTAGCAAGACCCTGCATCAAAAAATTAAATTAAGCTATAAAAATAATGAAAGTCTAACTAGAATTTTTGTGTCCCTTCTTTTTGTTTACTAGCTTGTTGCAATTTTTCCTAAAATGATATTTCAGAAAGAAGGAAGGTAAAATCATGTCTGTCTGTCTGTCTGTCTCTGTTTCTGTCTCTGTCTCTGTCTCTCTCTGTCTCTCTGTCTCTGTCTCTGTCTCTCTCTCTCTCTGTTTTGTTCTTTCTGCCTGTCTGAAGGAATGAAGTCGTTTCCAGCTTCATCTACAAGCAGTGAGGAAAGAATGGATCCTGGGAGGAAGACCCTTAGGAGTGAGTAATGAAGAGGGTGAGAGTATGAGAGCTGAGTTGGTGAGCTATAAGCCAACTGGTAGGTGACTCTAGGGGATGAGGCAAGGGCTACAGCTACACCACACTTATGGGATTTCAGAACTAAATGGGATGCTGTACAACTCCACTACTGCTAAAGCTTACAACTTCTTCGAGTGCTAATTAGCTTAAAACTTTAATCCTCACTACCACTCTAGGCATTACTCTTATAAACCTAATTTCCCAGATAGGCACAGATAAGGGGTGTGATTCAAAATGGTTAAGTTACCTGCTAAATATCAATGTCCAATAAGAACCTACATCCTTTAGGATTCACAACCAGGTCTACATGAATTTATTTACTTATTTATTTATTTTATTTTTCTGTATTTTTAGGGAAGAGCCTACAGGGTGTTCAGGGTCTCACTACTAGATCAGACTCTTAGTGATCCACCTGTTTACAAAGCCTCCCAAGTGCTTTGAATTATAGGTACAAACCACCACACCCAGCCTCAATTGCCATCTCAGCATGCCATGGGGGCGGAGCTAGCATGACAGGCCCAGGCCTTGCACCTACTTACAGGTGCCTTAATCAACTGAGCTATTTAGCCAGCCCTTAGATTCACACTTCTATTATCACCACTGAAGCATGCAGAGAGGGGTGAGGAAAGAAGGGAGAGGAGAGATGAGAGAGGAGGAGGCTGATGGGAAGAGGAAGAGAGGAGAGAGGAGAAAGGAAAAGGAGAGAGGAGAGAGGAGAGAGAATAGACAATGTATTTAGCAACCTGAATCTTCCTTTATGTGTTAAAGATATGAGATAGGTAAAGCCCACTCGCCTGCTGATATACAAGTGGCTAATGGTCACTAGAGTATCTGAGTTGCTTTGCATGACATTATTATTAAGAGAACTGAAGACAAATATCTCTGAACATTAGGACAGGAGAGACACCATATTTATTATCGTTAATTCTGTATGGGTAAAAGAAATTCCCTCTTCACACTTAGAGCAGAATTTCTCCAAAGCTCTTCCAACCGCAAGTATCCAAAACACACGTTCTTTCCAGGATAGGCAGAGAAGTAGTAATATTAGGTGATTTTGGTCATTTTGCAGAAGATAGAAGACAAAATAGATCTGGAATACATAAGTGACTCTCAAGTGGTACCAGAACTAATAAGGAGCCCAGTTAACACAGATGTGACTCAACAGAGAGACAATGTTTTTACTCTGTATGTGTTTGTGTGTGACTAGACCAATAACATGAGCAGAAGTACAAATGAACTGTGACTATTACTATAAGCAGCTGTTATTATATATATATTTTAATATATTTATTAAACTCTTGCTGTGAAAATTATTCTTCCCTGTGGTAAGTATTGTAACAGCCGTATAACTAATTAATAGAGAAAAACTAAATCTTGGCATGATTTCTACCAGAGCTTCCTGCTTGCAAGCCTTCATTTGAAGGTTAATTGGAATGCAATAAATACTAAATGGTGGGAAATGGGGAACAGGTATCATTGACACCTTTGAGAGTCCTCCCCCAACATGTACTCATATTATGCAATTTATGGAGGACACAAAAGGTTATTTTTCTGTTTTTGGTTTTTTGGGTTTTGTTTTTTTTCAGAACTGGGGATTGAACTCAGACCCTTGCCCTTGCCAGGGAAACATTTATTCTACTGAGCCATCTCCCTGGCCCCTAAAATGTTATTTTTCTGAAGCAGGTATTAAAGTCAATTGAAGAAGCAGCACTGACATTTGCAATATTTACTTAAAGTTAATAAAGCACTTTCATTTTCTGGGATTAAGGACCCTAATGTATTTAATAGGGTTATCATGACATTAAAGTTAATGACTATTTTTCAACCTCTCATTAAAAACAAAGATGGGGCCTAGTATCCCCATGTGGATTTTGTTTTCTCCATAACATTTTCTTCACACAAATTAAGGAACATTTTCTCCTATTAAAAAAAAATACCTTAACTATAAAAGAGGTGGTTTATGAGTGACAGAGTGTAGGATCAAACACCATAATCAGTGAAAAGGTATTATTTAGGGAAAGTAAATTCCTTCAGTTTCTGGTGGCTGCTCTAATCGTCTGCATAAAATAAAGTATGCAAATGGTTGCTCTAGAGTTGACAAGACTGTCACTTTTCCTTATCGGACATGGTGCTTTATCACTATGCAGTCAAAAGAAAGGAGGAAATGAGGTGGAAAATATTATTATAGGATTTTTAGGGTACTTCGATAGAAACTAGAGACAGCTGCTAAAACTACTGTATTTAAGAGCCAGTGTGAGTAATGAACCGTTAAGTGAAATATGTAAGGCAGGGAAATATTTCTGGCGATACATACGCTCCCACATCAATTTTACTTAGGTAGAACGACATTAAGGAGTAGGCCGAAGCTGCACCGAGACACTGAGCGGCAGTCAGCTTCACTACCTCGCTTACGCATCAGCGCTACTTTCTGCAGAGCTGCAGGGCTGGCTGCCCCATGCCGCACGGCAGTGCCTATGTCGTCTGTCTCCTTCCCTCCTTCCAGCCCTCTGCATTATCTCACACAGTCTCCTTTCCTTGTTTGCAAGGGCTGCCAGGGAGCACTGCTCTGGAGAAGTGAGTCAACTCTACTTCCTAGGACACTTTCAGTTTAATAACATCTTTCTGCATATGCTTCTTTTCCGTTTATTTATTTTTTTCTTTTCTTTTTTGCCCAGCTCAGCCCATCCTGGGTGCGGGGCTGGCGAGGCATGTGGTGCGGGATGCAGGGGATCTAACCGGGGTCTCCACGAGCTTGACTAAGCAGGCGCTTTAGATCGCTGAGCTATCTCTCCAGTCCTTTCTGCACCTTTTTCTTCATGTGCTAATACAGCAGGTGCAGTCATATGCATGTGACTTTGTCTAAAACGGTTCCAACTACCTAGAGAGACAGTCTGTTGATTCAAAACAAACACAAAACAGGTAGGAGCATTTACAGTTAATTTCAAAGAACACAGCAGCATGGGAGCCTGATTCTTTCTCCTTTGCTTATTGCGCTCTCGCTGCTCACTTTACCAGGGTGGTGGGCAGCAGTGAGAAGGTGGTATGTTGTGTGGGAAATCGTTGCTAACAATGTTTTGGGGCAAATACATGAGCAGCAACATGGACTGTATTGATTATTATGGCACCATTTTCACTGCTAAAGCTTTATTATTTTGCTGTCATTGTCAGGGGAAAATAGACATTTTTATTTATTACAAAATATGCCTATCATTTGACTAAGTATTTTTCTCCCTAGACAATATTTTGAGGTTGGCATGCAATAAATATTTACTAATTCAGAGAAAAGCGAATTGAGTTGGAAGGATTTCTTTTGCTTTCTGAAATATTCTCTTTTTGACATGCTCAACTACAAATGAATATCACTATTCCCATCTTTTAATTATTGTTCTTTTGCTTCCAAGTAGTTTTGCATTGGAAATATCCATTGAGGATAAGATAAAGACAATACCAGAGGCCATGCAAAGCCTATAAGAGAATAAGATGGGAGGAGGAAATAAAAACACAATGTGAGGACAGAATTTTTGAAATGAGTGAGAGTATCTATAACAAAAAGCATCCCTGAAGTCACTGCTGGCTTCCCACACATGAAGACACAGAGGACAGAAATAAGACCCAACCTATTATTCTCAAACACGGGACTTCCTAACCTGGCAGTTAGCAATCTTTCTTCCCACAGAGAATCCTGAGGACTAGCAAACACTACACCTTTGGCCTGAACTCTGAATACAATGTGGCCCAGCAGTACTTAAACCCTTTGTGGTCAAATTGAGAAGAATCTAGAGGGGAATGTCAATTGCCAATCTAAAGCTTGCATCTATCTTGCAGAGAAGGGGCTCCATATTCCACGGGGTGCACTGTCATTTGATCCCAAAAGCAATATTGTGTGCACAAAGTGAAGGCAGGTGTCCCCAAGACAGGAGCTCTCATCTCTGGCAGTGCACCTGTTCTCTGTTATCCATTGCCATCAGTGAGGTTGGTGAGGGAATGTTGAGTGTGGTTTATATAAATGTCATGAGGAACTTCTTTTCGTTTGATGTATTTGCAATAAGTTTTGATCCAGCAATGTTGATATATTTGAGAATAAACTTAGATGTCATCATCAAATATATAGGATAATAGTTGCCTTGGGCAGTTAATCACTACTTTTGGTTCATTCAGCTGGAATTTTCCTTTGCGATACAATCATCATCTTTAGTTTTAGGTGATGGATTGCATGAAGTAGATGCTGGATTTCCAGAATGAGGATTTTATTACCTTTTAGTGCTTTTAGTTTTTAGTCAAAAATTATGATCAGACATTGGACTAATTTAGAAGTTGACCCAAGTGATCACCCAAAGGTTATTATTATTATTATTATTATTATTATTATTATTGGCAGTAGTAATAGTAATAGTAGCAGTAGTAGCAGTAGGTTTTTTGTGGTACCAGGGATCAAACTCAGGACCTTGCACTTGCCAGCAGGAGCTAATGGCACCTAGCTTTCTCCTCAGTCCTCAAAGGTCTTCATAGAGCCCCATAACTTGCTCTTTCAAGGACAAAGTTTTTTTTTTAACTGATGTTCTTGAAATGAAGATGCATGTGATACATGTAGAATTTTATTACAATGCAAATTTTGATTCAATAAGCTCATAGTGGAGCCTGAGATTTTGTATTTCCAGAAAGCTATCACACTGCCTTGGTGCTGAGGTTCTGTACCCTCCACACTGATCTGCAAGTTTCTAGGTTTATTTTAGTCCAGCCATAATTCCTGCTTATCTCTAAAGTCATTGAGAGCACATTGCATTTTACTACAAAAGCAAATGTCACTGAATTTACCAGAAACACTCTGTGCTACACATTCAGTAAACTGAGGAGGGACACACTGGTTATTAATGAAAGAGGAATTGTAGGATGGCTTCTATAAGCTCCTTTGTAAAAACGTTTGAAGGACTGAGTTTAGCATGCATTTTTTTTTATCTTTCTATTGCTTAAAATTTTCTTTTTTGAATTATTTATTTATTTATTTTGGTGGAACTGGGGATTGAGCTCAGGCCCTTGTGCTTGCCAGGCAACTGCTTATTCCACTGAGCCATCTCCCCAGCCCCTAATTTTTTTAATTTTTAAAGAATAAAAATAGTAGCCTCTTTTCTGGCTGGAACCATGAAGGGTGTAGAAGAGAAGAAAAAGAAGGCTCCTGCTGTGCCAGAAACTCTTAAGAAAAAACAAGGACATTTTGCAGAGTTGAAGATAAACCACTTAAGAAAGAAGTTTGCCCAGAAGACATATCGCAAGGCGAGGAGGAAGCTCATCTATGAGCAAGCCAGGCACCATAATAAGGAGTACAGATAGATGTACAGAACTGAGATCCAAATGCCTGGGATGGTGAGAAAAGTTGACAACTTCCATGTCCCTGCACAGCCCAAACTGGCATTGTCAACCTGATCAGGGGTATCAGTGGTGTGAGCCCAAAGGTCCACAAGATGTTGCAGCTTCTTAGCCTTTGCCAAATCTTCATTTGGTACCTTAGTTAAGCTCAACAAGGCTTCAATTGACATGCTGAGAATTGTGGAGTCATACATTGCATGGCTGCACCCAAACCTGAAGTCAGAGAATGAACTAATATACAAGCGTGGCTATGGCAAACTCAGAAGTGAATTGCCCTGACAGATAATTCATTGATTGCTCCATCTCTTGGTATCATCTGCATGGAGGATCTGAGTCATGAGATCGATACTGTTGGAAAACGCTTCAAAGAGGCAAATAACTTCCTGTGGCCATTCAAGTTATCATCTCCACGAGGCGGAATGAAGAAAAAGACCACCCATTTTGTGGAAGGTGGAGATGCTGGAAATAGGGAAGACCAGATCAACAGGCTTATTAGAAGGATGAACTAAGATATCTACCATGGTGTTTTTATGATTTGGTCAGTTAATAAAGTATCTGCTTCCAAATTGAAAAAGAAAAAGACTAAAATTAATAAAAAAATTAGAAATTAGACATTAGAAATCTCACTAAACAAAGTGGTAGGAATTCAACAATGGCTATTATAATGCATGTGTTGTCTTCAAATTAGTTGTTCAAATTACTAGATATAAGCATGAAAAAATGATCAAAATTATGAAAAAAACAAAAAAGGAGAGAGAGAAAAAACATAAGCATTAACTGCTCCTTTCAATAGGCCAGCAGAAATCAATAGTGCAGTTATCCAGAGTATCTTGTACATATACATACATTTATATTACTTTTCTACTTCTTTCTTTTTTCCTTTCCTTCATCCCAGTTGTTCCTTTCCTTTGAAGAGCTTCTTTTCCTTTCAAAGTATCTATTTTACCTTTCAGATTTTATTTACTCTTTCAGGTTCTTACTCTAGAGAGAAAATATGAAGTTTACACATGTGGTTCTGATTTATTTCATTCATGAGTATGGTCTCTAGTTGTATCCATTCACCTTTAAAAGCTCAAGTTTGTCTTTTTGATAGCTTAGTAATACTCCATTGCATAAAAATATATCACATCTTTTTATCTATTCCTTAGTTGATATACATTAAGGTTGTTCTCTAAATTCTTTTGTGTTGTCTCTCAATTCATGAGTTTACTTTTTGTTTCAGAATTTATCTTTTTTTAAAAAAAATAACTTTCATCTATTTATTTCAGTCTTATTTCTAAGTTTTTGGGTCCTATTATGTCCTATTCATTATAAAAATGTTTCCACAATTTCCACCTGTCCTCTTACGGCAATAATTTAGAGACTACCCTGCTTTGTACACCTATCAGATGATCACTTTTTCTTACATGGGAAGAAAAAAAAATTGGAGTAGCTGGTGATGAGACAAGAGACTTCCTAACAATGTATGCAAAAGGATTTCCAATTAGCTGCCTCCTTGTTAAGGGATGTGCCATCTCCAGCTAACCTCTATATCTGTTACAAAACTGCATGCTTGAGATGTGCCACATAGTAATATCTTACCAGTGGTTTCTCTTACAGAATCTAATCTTAGAATTTATCAGCTCTAGAGGCTGAGGGAGATGGCTCAGTAGAATAAGCGCTTGCCTGGCAAGTGCAAGGGCCTGAGTTCAATCCCCAGTCCTGTAAAAAAAACAAAAACAAAAACAAAAAAAAAAACCTTTTGTAAATATACAAACATAAAATATTCTTATGGGGGGAAACTACCCACTTGCCCCCCCTCCTGTCCCTCTCTCGGGACAGGAGCTTTCTTTCTCTCCATAAATATATTCTGCTCATTAAAAAAAAAAAAGAATTTATCAGGTCTTCTTTTCAAAATATCACAGAAGCCTAAACTTGAAAACATATTTATAAACTTTACCTGTACAAGTTTGAAATATGGAGATAGAAAAATCATTGTTTAAAAAGTCATCTTCTCTGGTGTTCCTAAAGCAGTATTTTAAGATATTATTAAAAGATTATGATCCTGAAAGCCTTTCACCTTGGAGCTTTTTCAAGTGGTAGTCTTCTATCCTGAATTGAATACGTGTTAACAGGTGCTGGTACCCTTCCGAGATGGGGGCCTTCCGAGATGGGGCCTTTCCAGGCAGTCTGCACTCAAATGTTCTCACTGTTCCTGGGGTGGCTGTGTAGCTTCGGCGCTCCAATAAATAAATAAATAAATAAATAAATAAATAAATAACAAGTCATCTTCACATGCCGCACACTAAGCCATTTAATATATATACCCTGAAACCCTCATTTCACAAAAGAAATACCTACCTTCCCTAGAAAATTCTTGTTGTTTGACAAAGGAAGCCTCCATTCATATCTGCATATTAGTGTATCCATGTGTTCCCTTGAAGCTGTCCCTATACTTTCCAGGAAAGCTACACACGCGCACATGCACACACACACACACACACACACACACACACACACACACACGAAAGCTCACATATGAGTCTTTCCATTCCATGAAGTTAAGGTTTCAGCACATGGTAAGAAAGCTATTGATTTCCTTTCCAGCAAATACAGATTTAGTTATGAAGACAAAAGGCTACAATGCATTCTCTCCATATAATGGAAAATAAAACCATGATGAAGTAAGAGCTGAATCATGCAGATCAGAGACTTTAAAAAAAACCAAGGTGCCTGCTTTCTTTCGGTGCTTGTCACCTGCTAGAGCTGTGACTGACCACTGAGTGGTCCTGCCCATCAAATATCTCTAACATCAGAATCCTTAAAATTCTCCCATATATACTTGGTTCTCCACTCTCTATGTAATATGCTGTATACTTTCTATTTTTCTTATATACATTCATAAAATCTTGTAATAACTAAAAATTCGATTTTTTTATTCATTGTGATTTCTGGTTAATGTTCGTCATCTATTAAAGCTATGAACAGGGTCTAGCCTAAACTCTTATTGTGAAAACATATTTTCTTTTGATTAAAACACTTTGATATGCCTTTGAAAAGTGTCCCAAGAAAAAGAAGAAGTGATTGTGTCAATACTTCCCTACTCATCCAATCTGCTATGGAAAATTACTATTATTCTGAAATAAGAATAGAATATTAAATAAATACAATTCAGTTATTCCTTACATAAGAACAAATGAATGCATAACTAATCTTCTCTATAGAAGTTTGTTTGGATTTATCTTTGAAATTATGAACTAGGTTAAAAGAAGTAGTCATTTTATGTTGTATTTAGTACAGGACATAATGAAATAGTCCACAGGATAATATTTTTATTACAGTGATGCTTCATTATGATTAGGGATTAGAAAATATTTTCAATAACAGCTGTCACTTATGGAATACCTTCCCTATTCTACAAGTTACTGGATTTTCACGAATCATCTGAAGTGCTCCTAGGTAGGTTTTATTATTCCCATTTAACAGAAGACAGACTTCAAGATCGGAGAGGTCAAGTAGCTCCTCCACATCCAATAGCTCACTAGTGCCAGGCATTGGGGTCAGACAGACAGATTCTTATTTCAAGAAACACTTCATTCTCTGTTCATAGGATTTATATTTGTGTAGACTTCATGCGAGAATGCACTTGATGTTTTATGCTGCATATATAATTGTGTGTGTGTGTGTGTGTGTGTGTTTGCGTGCATGCACTCAGGTGTGTACAGTGATAACTTTTGAAATCAAACAAGAAAAATGTGTTTCCAAGAAATATCATTTTCTACAACCTAGGCAGAGATTGAATTATAGTTTGCACAAATGTCTTTTCTCCATCATAATTATTTTTTATTTTATATTGGCATATACTTGTATTTCACAATTAATAAATTACAATCATCTTGGGGAGTAGGCACAGGTAAAAAACACATCTTCATTTATTTATTTTCCTTCTGCTCCTCTCCTTTCTCTACCTTTTTCTCCATTCAACTCTTGCACCTCTTCATATATACTCATATATTAATATTTTTATACACATTTAAAGAAATAATGATCACATTCCATGCAAGGAATTTCTGCATGTACGCAACGCTGAGAATTGCTTTTCTTTCTTTTTTTTGAAGAATTTGTTCCATAATCACAGATAAAATTAGTCTCATCATTTTGAAAGAATGATTTTATTCATCACCTTTACTTCTACCTTTATTGCTATAATAATTTGATATCACTTTCAATAGTCTCATCACTTTGAATATCTTCTGAGATTCAATGTTCTAATATTGCACATTAACAACTACAAAAATCATCAGAAACACTGAACAGGCAAGACCATAAAGTAAGTTGATCCCCGAGGTTTATACGACATTTTGCAGCCTTCATCCTGCACCCTGCCATCACCTCTACGGTAATGCTAAGCTGAGACTGTTTTAATTCTAGGTAGTGTGCGCAATGAAATTCTATGCATATTTTATTTCCACACATACCACGGTCATTGTTATTATTCTATATACGTGCATTCATATTTGCAGGAGCATGCAATTTCCCCTTTTCTACTTTCCTTTTCTCCTCCTTTGTCTCTTTTCTCCTTTCTTTTCTAAAAGTGCTACCTCAGGTGTAATGTTCTTGCTTTATTGACTTAGTTTTTCGATTAGTGTTATCAGCGGTCTTGTTCGTGTACTCAGCAGTGAACAACTATATAAGCATATATCCACAATCTATGTATGTTTACTTGTAAAGAATACACAAGGACACACACATTCATATATTCTGCATGTTATAGAATATACAAGAACAAGCCCATTTTAATGAGGATTTTATTGGAATAGATTCTAATATGTGCCGCTTAGATCTCAATGAATTACACTTCTCACCTCATTTTGGCTGAGCAGATACTATTTAATCTCTGAACCTTAGCTTGTAGGTCTAATGCACAATTCATGCTGCCAGCAAATTTCTGTAACCCTGTGTCCTGTGCATCTTTTGTCATTCCAAACGGACACATTTTTCTTCACATTTATTTTAACCATGGCCAAAGGGCAAAAGGACGCTGTGTAAAGCTGATCACCAATAATTCTTAATGGCACATCTAAGTACGGAACTCTTGGGGCAGTTTTACTTTAAAAATATTTTCCATGCTTTATTCAAATATCTAGAACCAAAATGCATATGTATCACAAATGATAGGTATGTTTGTTTTCCTTCTCTAAATATCTCAGAGCAATTTCTACATCTATTAGCACCTATACATCTTAATAAAAGAAGTTTAGGAATATGAGAAATGACCTAATTAAGTAATCTTCAGAACAATAATTTTCTTATACTTTTATACTGGGTGAAAAATGTAATAAACAGAACATCAGAATATTTCTAATGAATTTTAATTTATATTATAATATTAAACAGCAATAAGCTGTAATGAATAGGTGATATTAGTTTTCCATAAATGTCATAAAAATAAAGCAACATTTTACCTATAGATGCCTTAGGTAGTTTTATTTTCAACATAAAAGAACATTAGTCTGAAAATGCAATAAACGTTAAGAACAAGGTATTTTTAAAAAAATCTTCCTTTGTGGTAGGTGCCAACAAAGAACACATTTCACATTAATTGGTTGTCTCAGTCCAGACCATCTGTCTCCCCAAATGTAATGAACACTGGCATTCGTATTGGTATGTACTCAATAGCTCAAATTGGGTCTGAAAAACTCTGCTCAAAGTGTTGTTAGAGCATCATCTTGTGAGTTCTAGAGCAAACGTTAAATTTCCTTTAATCAGAGTTCATCCTAGTAAAAAGTTGAAGTTCCATTCTACATATTTTTTCTTACTGTATTTGGTGTAGAGTCTAAAGGGGCTCACTACACAGATCAGACTCATAGTGATTCTCCTGTTTCCAGCTTCCCTAGCGCTGGGATTACAGACATGCACCACCATGCCCAGTCTCAATCACCTTCTCAGCATGGCAGGAGGGCAGGGCCGGCACAACACACCAGAGATTGAACCCCTGCCGCTGAGCTCTGCCTAAGTAGGTGCTTTAATCTGCTGAACTATTTGGTCGGCTCTCCATTCTACATATTTAGAGCACAGGCTACCCATAGATACATCTCATACTGGCATAGTTGCAGCCCATGTTTTTCTCATACTACACAACTCGTGTTTATGTGTGTAATATATAATATGGATAGCACTCTGTATACCAATTAAAATGCACATATTCTTTTTATATGGGGCATTTCACTGGCTTCTGGCAGCCTTATCTGATATGTAGACAATCATTAACTTTATTTTATAGATGATCACATTAAGACTTAGAGGTATCACATGACTTAGTCTGAACCTATTTCTTCAAAAGTATTCTTCCCTTCACTCTGGCAACATCAGCTACCCTGGACGTAACACAAAAGTCTTTTACTCCTAGAATCTCAAATTTACGAAATAAGACAGTGGGAGAAGAAAGTCCCTCCAAGCTTCAGTAAGCATTTTAACATCACCTTAAATATCATCACCAGGGAATCCTCTTTTTTTAATCTCAATTTTCATCAATATAGTCTTAGGGTTACACTTTCTTTATAAATAATACCATACTGTAATTACAATGATAAATGTACAAGTATGATCTCTCAAAAGAAAAGAAACTCCAGGAAGAGACACTTTCCTCTTTTGCTGGGGACATGTAACAATAGTATGCATTTTCTAATATTAACTGGGAAGCTACTCACGAAGTACCATGTTCATAGCACAATTTTATAATTATGAACTGGAAAATCTGCTTCCTATCAGCGAGCAGTCTTTTAGGTGCTTCTGGAGACATAGAACTTGTACTGTAACGTCATGTACCTCGGTAGTGTCCCAAATTTTCTGATCAAGAAGATAATGGGGCCAAAGAGGAAAGTGATCGATGACGTAGAGTGTGCCTAAGGAGAATCACATGGGGAGAAGACACTCTCTCAGGCTTTCACAGAGAGCACATTGGCCAAGCATTGGCCGTGACTCATCCACATGGCTGACACTGACAAAGGTTCTACAATCTGAGGTACAGGATCTCAAGATAAATCCTGAGGGCATTTCACTGACCTTGTCAGACCAAAAAGCGACATAGAAAATATTAAAGTAACTCACTTAAGTGTGTTCTGTAACCTCTTGTGGCACTAGATCAGCTGGCTGAATAACTGTTGACGAACAGCTCATCTGTACACTGGCTTTATATAAAACCAGGAACTCTACAAGACCTATAACCATTAATGTTACTGCATTTCAGAAATCTCTATTTAGATTTTTTCATGGTTTAACTGCTTTAAAATCATTAGGACTGAATGTTTGACTTTATCATCATCTGAAGGACACTGATTCTTCTCCATGCATATTGTGGTGTGTGTGTGTGTGTGTGTGTGTGTGTGTGTGTGTGTGTATGTGCGTGCACATGTATGTGTGTGTGCGAGTGTGTGTATACAAGACAGATGATCAGGAACTTGAATGTTAAAAAACTACATAGTGGATGACAATCATTAATATGATTACAGTGCCACAATGAGGCTTTAAAGAAAGCTCAAATAATTCATGCTTATTTTAATTCATCAATAGAAATCATGGTGAAAAATGTGTATCATATATATCATAGTTCCCCAAGAATAAGAAAAATTCCACTGTTCATTTCAAAGTAGAAAGCTGAGGACCCAGAGAGTTAGTTTAGAGAGCTACTTATGACATGGCCCTATACCTCCATCTAAGAGTTGTTAAGATAGTCCTAGAGCCTTTGTGACATACATATCTTCTACCATTCTATAAAGAAAAAGTAGAAGCCAGGGAGATAGCTCAGTGGAATAAGTGCTTGCCTGGCAAGTGATCCCTGGTACCTCAAGATAAGAAAGAAGAAAGAAACAAAGAAAGGAAGGAAGGAAGGAAGGAAGGAAGGAAGGAAGGAAGGAAGGAAGGAAGGAAGGAAAGAAAGAAAGAAAGAAAGAAAGAAAGAAAGAAAGAAAGAAAGAAAGAAAGAAAGAAAGAAAGAAAGAAAGAAAGAAAGAAAGAAATGCTGGTCTTTGGGTGAGTGCAGGAGCTATAATTGGAGATCCTCTCTTTTCAAAATACATTAAGTAATGGCTTTCATTCTGTACAGTGAACAAAATAGACATAGGTCCTTAAGCCACAGAGTGTATAGTTAAAGATTAGGTGAAATAAATCATTTGCAATAGTTTAATTTTTCCCAGAAGAAATAGCAAGAAAAAATTACTAAATATTAATGATATGAGAAATAAACTTAGTCTGAAATATCCTAGTATTTAAAAAAAAACAGTGACGATCTTCTGAATGGAAAATAAAGAGGAAAATATGGATTTCTAGATTGAGAGAGAAGAAAAGACAAAGGTTTTGAGCCTGCCTAACATGAAAATATGCAATGTCCATTCATTTTTCTAGGTCCTTTTTCTGTATTATTCTAAGTAACGGTCATATCTACCCTGTTAAAGTGGTATTTTTTCTCCCCAGTGTCAAATAAGAAGACTGATGGTCAGAGAGAATGACAACCCTAAATGAGGTTACACAGGTATGGAACTAATATTTGACCTCAGGCTCATATTTCTGAATGAAACTAGAGTCAAGTTCAATTGAAATAATGAAACTCTTAACAGTGAAAAATGAAGTGGATGCTTTCTTGGACCATATTCAACTACAAATTTACCTGATATAGTATATGTAAACATTAAGCATAGAAATGTATCAAGTTACTTGGTATCTGTGTAACCAAATTTTATATCTAATGAGCTTTCATTGATTATTCATTGGTAGAAGTAAGATTGAGTGATGACAGTAGAAATCAACCCACATTCTACACTTCCCATACAAACTTTAGAATTATTTAAGAAAGCTGACAGATGCCTCGAGAATATTCACCCCGTTTAATGTAACTAAAAAGATAACACATTCTGGTTTTTTTTTTTTTTCTTCGCTTTCACATTTAAAGCTCCTTCTAAAATTGACTACAAAATATCTACCTTTAAACACAGGGTTATTTATTCTAAATTGCTATGCCAGAGCATATGTTTTGTATCAAGTTGCTGTTTTCTCTAAGCAAAAATGACAGAGATAAAGTGGACTAGATTCATAGTGACCATTTTCAAAATTTTTCATGTGTGTTCTGATACATGAAAACTTCTTAGAAGATACTTTGTGATAGGGAAGGTTTCCACTACTGTCCTTATCAGTTGTCTAAGGGCAGTAAAAATAAAGGGAATTTAGATTTCAAAATAATAAAGTAGTGGGTTTTTTTTTTTTTTTTGGCATATAGAACAGGCAAGTGGCTTTGAGTCTCATTGAATTGACAACCTCTTTTGCAACAATCCATAGTGAGAGGTTGAGTGTCTCTTTAAAGGCTCAAAATTTTTTCCAGCTTTTTAGCAAAAAGAAACTAAATACTACAGAGATTGATTTCTGTGCTGCTACTAATATTTCAGGCTTTATGGTTCCCAAAAGTCATGCATAGTCATGTTTCAAAATGGCTTCTAGGGGCCGGGGAGATGGCTCAGTGGAATAAGCACTTCCCTGGCAAACGCAAGGGCCTGAGTTCAATCCCCAGTTCCGAAAAAAAAAAAAAGGCTTCCCACATGGGAAAAATCGTACCAATATCTAGTTCCATTACCAGTTTCTGTCACCCCTGAGGAAGGGACAGGTCTGTGTTATTACATGCTAAATTATTCATGTAAGTCCCTCCTCTTGCCAATTCTTATGAAAATGCAGTTACAAACACACTTAAAAATATCTGGGTAGACACTTATAAAACTCATGGTTGTCACAGAGAAATGTGTTCGATGATCTAAAGTGAGCCTGGGGAGAGTCACATGGAGAGAAAAAACATTTTCTCAAGCTTTCACAGAGAACAAATTGGTCAAGCAATGGC
>NW_004524587.1:23558855-23564010 GCF_000260255.1 Octodon degus
CTTTCTACATTCTAGATGTTAGTTTTCTATCTGAAGAAGGGCTGGCAATTTTTTTCCCATTCTTTTAGTTGTCTCTTAACTTTGTTGGCTATTTCCTACCCTATGTGGAAGATTTCTAATTTGATGCTATGCCATTTGCCGATTTTCAATATTATTTCTTGGGTCAGTGGTGTTCTGTTGAGAAAACTCTTTTGTTTATGACTGTGTCTTCAAGAGTTTTTCCTATTTTTATTTTCTGCCAGACTTTTTTCTATTGTGGCATTTACTTATTGGATCCATTTTGCTTTTAGTTTTGAACATGGTGAGAGATGAGTCTCAACTCAGTCAGAAGACTGAGTTGGATACCTAATTTTCCCAGCACCATTCATCAAAGAAGCTATCTGTCCTTCAGAGTATATTTATGGTGCCTTTCTTAGTGATCAAATTGTTGAATGTACATGGACTTGTTTTGCCTTTCTTTATTTTATTCCATTGATCTACACCAGACATACAAGTTTAAATATCACACAGATTCTCTTATAGAAGTAAACCAAAATATAAAGAGCAAAATTAGAGACAGATGACAGGAAGTACACAGATCTTCTTCCAAAGAGGAGAATAAGAGAGAGGAAGAAAGGAAAGGAAAAAAGAATAAAAACAATAAAAACTGAAAATAAAGATTTTCAAATGGGTAAGGGACAAAAGTTGGAGCGAACAGAGAGAAATCAGAGGGAAAGGGAACAAAGCAGGGTTACAGCATGTTACATCCATGAACAAACTCCTTATAATGAATGTGGTCACTATGCATTGAAAATTTGAGCTAATAAAAAAGTTACTTGGGGTGCAGGAAACAGATGCATAACTTGGCTGGCTTAATCTTTTCAGAAGCACTTTGGTTAGATAGGCACTGAGTATATCACAGAGACAAATAAAAGCTAACCACCTGGAAGTCTAGGAAGATAAAAGTCATCACATATTGAAAGATGTCAATAGCAGAAACTTTTACACAGTCTCTTCATAGTATTCATATTTGCTGTGTGCAATCCATTAAAATTTTAATCAAAAGAAGTGCTATTTTGACTTATGAGTAGGTATTAGTCGCACCTACAAATAATAACATGTACGAGTGGAAGCTTCTAGATGACAGCTGAGGCACCACTACCAAGGAATGGTAAAAGATGTGGAACCTCTCAACCAAGCACTTTTGGTTTGGTTTGTCTGGGTTGAGTTCATTTTGATTTGTTGTTGTAATGCTGTCAAAAAATATTTTCCTAATGTTTCCTTCTTTTTAAAAGTTCCTTCAGGAATCTAGTCAAAATCCCATCAGTAGTAAAATGAATAAAAAATTCATCCAGTAGTACAGAAGACAGAAATGAAAATATCCTTTACATCTGTGAAAATATGTGCAAGAATCCTCTGAACATAGTGATGAGCAACAACAACAGAAGGCCAAAGTATTGCATGATTCCAATTATATAAATTAGAAAATTAATTTATGGGTGTTAAAGGCAGGAGTTTGATAACCCTTGATGAAAGGGTAAACAACTAGAATATCACAAGGTCCCGGACATATTGTCTATCTGTTTTTTTTTTTTTTTTTTTTTTTTTTGTAAATTTGGATACTGCTTCTCTGAATACTCATTAAATTGTAAACTTATGCTCACCATTTGGTGGATACACAGCCTGAAGCAAAAGGAGAATTCAATAACATTAATCTTGTCATTTAAAAAATCTTGGTATTATGTTAATATTGGATGTTGCAACATTCATTTGGACATTAATGAATATATTTCACTAAGTTCTAAATGTCTTGTGCCTCTTATTCTTTTGAGCAATGTAAGTCCTTACTTCCTTATGATCCCCCAAACCCTGTGTGTCACTGCAAAGTTAAAAGGCAAGCAGTGTGAGCCAATGAAGCCAATCAGGAAAAACATAGCTTCCTCTTGGGAAGTGTTTTCCTCATTCATTATATTTTCCTCATTCATTATATGTTTCCCTAAGTCCACTGCTCTGCATTTTATTTGGTTATGTACCACAGAATGACTCTCACATCCTTCATACCTTTCATATCCAAAAGAAAAAAAAAAACTGTGTTAGCTTAGTTTTTCATTGCTGTGATAAAATATCTGAGAAAAACATCTGAAAGAAAAGAAAGTATTCATTTGGCTCATGATTTTAGAGGTTTCCATCTATGACCTTCTGGATCCATTGCGTTAGGCCTTTTAGCAAAGCAAAAACATACTAACAGAAGGGCAAGCTGAACTAAACTATTTACCTCGTAGAAACCAAGAAACAAAGAGAGATAGCAAATGTCTGTGCTGCAAGACTTCCTGCTCCTTTTGTTCTGTCCAGGATCCCAACCTATTGAAGAGGGCCACCACATTCATGGCACATTTTCAGTTTACTCTCTGTCTTAATTACTTTTTTTCTCATTGCTGACACAAAATACTTGACTACCAAAGTGAAAGAGGAAAGGTTTGCCTAGCTCACATACTATGTAGCTTTCAGTCCATAATTAGCTGGCTCTAGGGCAGTGTGCTATATCAGAGAGATATCACAGAGGAAAGACAGTTCATGGTGAGCAGAAGGCAGCAAAGAAAGCAAGGTAACTTAGCAGCTTCTTTCTGCTCTTTTCATAATGTACTTAGGCCACAGGGACTAGAGTTTTGCCAAAACAATCAGTGGACTGATTTAGTTGTCACACACCTTACTCCCAGCATCACACTCTTCCAATTGGACAATTTGTGAAGAAGACCCATTTCTGAGCACAGGAGGGCCTAAGGGAACATTCAGACACAGGCCATAACATTCCACCACTGACCCTTCAAAGACTCATCTACATCCCTTTACACAAAGACATTTAGTCCATCTCTAAGAGTTGCTAAAATTGTATCAGTTTCAGTATTGCTGAAAAGTCTATGTCCCACGTTTTTGAGATTTGAGGCAAATGTTTAGTTGTAAATCCCTATGCAAATGAAAAGAAAGTTAAACACTTTCAACATCCAATGGCACAATCTGAACACTACCAGTCTAAAAGGAACAAGTAGAGGGATACAAAGCAATGGGACTAGGGGCCAGTGAGATAGCTCAGTAGAATAAGCACTTCCCTGGCAAGCACAAGGGTCTGAGTTCAATCTCCAGTTCTGGAAAAAAAAAAGGAATGGGACTAAAGCAAATCCAAAATCCAGCAGAGTATACATTAAATCCTATAGTTCCAAATACAGAATCTGAGGCAATCTGTAGCAAAATAAGAACTACAAAGGACTAGGGTAGCTCTTCCAGTAATAGTTGTGTTCAAGGTTTATCTTTTCTTTTCTTTTTTAAAATTAATTTTATTGAGAAAAAATAACAATGAGATGGTTTCAAAAGCAATTAGTAGGACAGTTTCAATAATTAGCACATTGTATATTGTTGTTTTCATACAGGTTATTCATAGTACAAGATGCAGACATGATACCCTGTCCAAACACTATTAGTACAAATCTTTCTTCTCATTGAATTAAGGGCAAGTAGCAGTATATCTATTCTAACTATTTTGTATATACAGATACAAAATGATACTTCATTTGTATCCCCTTTTTTTGTTCAGTTTTGTCAAAGATGGGTATTGTCTTGCCATTTAAATATTGTAGGTGTGTAAATTCAGCAAAATAATCCAATATAGTCCAGTAGTCCATAATAGTAGTGGGTGATCCATAGGACTGGCAATGTCAGAATTGGCTTGAGCCTTTTACAACTTAGCATATTAATATGGCTTTACTTTTTATACCTCATTTTTATACTTCTGCTGGATGGTTACGACCAACATAAAGCAAGACCTACATAACAAGAAATGTAGCTTCTGTATCTACCAATCAATCAAATCCCCTCAGAATTTACCCCGAAACTTTGAACTGCAGTTTATAGATCCTTTGTCAGTGTCAGTCATGTGGATGAGTCACATCCATTGCTTGACCAATTTGCTTTCTGTGAAATGGGTTTCCCTTTTTGAGTGGCTCTGCTTTCTCCTGCAATTTTCCTCAGATTAGCTACCTTCCTGGCTTCTCCAAACTTTTGGGGTCTGTACTGCACCTTCTGGTTCAAACAGACAGCTTCACACACTGCCTTCTCTGAGGAACAGTGTTTGGCCACCTAAGGCTTCTTCTCAAATCTGGAGGAAGCAATTCTGGTACCACAACTCTTGCATTCTGCGTGCACCTAAGACCAGTATCATATGGATGATGCCATGGTATGCAAACAGCTGGAGCAGTAACCAAGCTTCTTTCTCTCTTGTCTATAGGAATCATATGTCTATGAACCGAGTCCCAAGGCATACCTCTTTAGGCCCCTGTCATTCTGGGAGATGATACTGTGAAACTGTCTTCTCAACGCAAATCTGTCACTTTTGCAAGGCTTGGGCTGAAAGGCTGGAGTCCTTATGGCTCCTGTGTTGTCTTCATGCCATGTTTTTGTCTTCTTCAGACACACTTTGGTTTTTCTTGCTAGTCTTTTCAGTGGCCAATTTATCTTCTCTTTCACATTTGCCAATTGCAACATTGCTGCAGTTTCCTTATTGGTCAGACTCCACAACATTTTATATCATCTAGCTAAGGTCTCTACTCATGATTTTCCACACAGATCTGGCTAAAAGCCCCTAATAGTGGCTTTGCCACCATCTCAATATTAGACTACTTTAAAATTTCTTCTGCAAGATTAATTATTCCACTGCCTTTAATCGCAGTGTAAGGCAAAGTCTCTGAATGCAAGCAAAATGCAGACAAAGTTACTGCCAAGGCATAACATGATTGTCTGTAGTCCAACAGCTAATGCAGTCCTTTCCATATTTAAACCTCCTGAGCCTGGTTTTTACTGGCAGCATTTCTATTAGCCTTCTGGTCTTCTGAGATCTGAGCAGAATCTTCTATCAAATACAGCAAAAGAGTTCAAGTTTTACTTTTTCAGTGAACATGTCCAAACCTTTGTTAACTCTTCCCCCTTCCACAAGCCAATTCCAAATGTTCCTAAAAATCATTGTCAGATCGAGTCACCTCAATGATAGCACACCAAATACCCAGTATTTGGTGCCAAATACCATCTTTATTACTTGTTTTCACTGCTGCAACAAAAATACCTGACACTCAAAGTTAAAGCTGGAAGCGTTTGTCTAGCTCCATTTGCACAAGTTTCAATCTGGGGG
>NW_004524587.1:23564140-23581798 GCF_000260255.1 Octodon degus
AACTCATAATTGGTTGGTTCCAAGCAACAGGTATCTAAGAAGAGAAATAGTTCATGGTGGTTAGAAGGAAACAAAGCAATCGAAGGACCATAATAGCTTCTTTCTGTCCCTTTTATACTGTCTAGGTTATGGATATTGGGATTGTGCCAAGCCACTCAGTGGATGGATTTGGTAATCACATACTGTATATTCAACTTCCTCTGAAAAAGTCCTATGTCTGTATGAGGCACTTAGGGCACAGCTAAATACAAACCATAGCACTGTTGCACATGCCAATAATCTCTGGAAACACCCTCACAGACACACCCAGAGGTATTCTTTAATAATTCCCTAGGCTTTTCAAAATCTGTCAACTTGGCAATCAAGACTAATCATCAGAAAAGCACAAGAAACAAAATGCAATGCTTTCTCCAGCTCACCTAAATAAAAGTCAACAAGGTTGTTTTTCGGTTTAAATGTTAGCAAATCTAAGAAATTTAGTTTGAGCAAGGCTCAAGGTCAGAAGAGCTTTCTAAAAAGTATGAAATCTATTATCCAATTATTTCAAAGAAATCTTAATTTGAAAGTCATAAATAATTTCCTAAGATTAATTATCTTCCTCAAAGGGAAGGATCATAAAAGTCAATTATAGGCAAAAGTTACAAAGCAGAGTTATGATTTTCCAATTATTACCTTCTGTCATTTTTTTTACCTTTTATTTGATGACAAGTTATATTTACCATAATTTAGTTCTTCTCTTCAGACACTTTCAAAGTCTATCAACTGCTTTTGTCAATTATCTGCCTTTGCTTTTGCTTTTGGATTGCTATTTCTGATGAACAGAGGGTTGAAAGTCTCTTGTTTGGAAGTCAGTCAGAATGTAGCTGTTTAATAATGGTACAGTAAGCAGTTCACACTTTGCTGGGCCAACATCTTTCCTACAAAATGATTACATCTACTGCACATCAATCACTTGATGTAACCAAAATAAGCAGCTTAATAGAACAATCTCATGATAAATACTTTCCCTTGAAACTTCTCCTCTTTGCCTGCACACTTGTATATTGAAAATGATCTTTCTTCACCTTGATGTTCTTTGCCTTTGAGCATGGAACCCAGTATACTGTGACCACAACTTACTGAATTCACTAGAATATTAAGATATTTAAGAGAGTTTTCAAACAAAGTCTTGCTTGTCTCAGTATTTTACCAATTAAATGAATAAACGCAAAGAAATAGGCCAAAGTTGAGATATACCCAGGACAGATAGCAAGACGTCTGTTTCCTACTCATATCTTTCCATCGTGGAGCAAAGGGTGTAAAGTATGTAAAATCATGAGCTAATAGCAGGACCTTTGACTTCCTTCATCAGTTTCATAGAAGGCATGAACTCTCTAGTCTGCTATCTTTGGTGGTTCCTTCCACTCATACAGTGACAGGGGAGCACTGAGATGGTAGAGTGATAAGCAGCAGAGAAAGACCCTGAGAATGGACATAGACACTGGAATATAGAAATGCAAGGGAATCAAGAAGGAGAGATGTGGGTCCCCTGGATCTAAAGAAAGACCTGAGTGAGACAAAGTCCTTGGAGAGAGTGATGAGAGAAACTTTGGTAAAGAAGGGGATAACTGGAAGAGCCTTCACCCTGAGTCACTGCATGAGAGGAGTGGTTCCAAACCACAGAGCACAGTGACTGCTGGCAGCACCAGAGCCCTCCACTCAGAAATGCAGCAGTGGAGAGGAACAGCAGACCTAAAGGACTGCACTAGCTGGAGGTGAGTACTGAGCCATCCTATAGGAGACCATAACTGGCTGGGAGCCATCTGGGAGAGGGACCAACTGAGCTCAGACATCAGAGCAGCCACGGGCTCCATCTAGCAGCTCCCATCTGGGCTCAGGCCTGCCAGGGAAGGCGGACTGACTGCTGTTGGCCGAAGGCATCCGGTTTCCATCACTAAGGTGAGAGTACAGTGGAAATTAAGATCCACGCTCCCTAAGGTTGTCCATTACCCCACCATAAAGCCACTGCTGACTTGTTGGGATAAATCAACACAGATCCTGACTCTGTCATCACGCATTGTCTATCAGTGACAGCAGAGACAAACCTGGAAGTGGATTTTTTTTTCTCCCTCCTTTGCTTTTGTTATTGTTGTGGTTGTGGTGTTGGTGTTGGTGGTGGTGGTAGTGGTGATGGTGATGATGACAGGTGATGGTGGTGTTGGTTTTGTTTCTGCTTGTTGTTTTTCCTCCTTCATTGTTTGATTTTGTTTTTATGAGTGTATGTGTGTTTTCTGTCCTGTAATGTTTTTTGTCCTGTTCTGTTCTTCCTTTTCTTTCTTCTTTCTCTTCTTTCTTCTTTCTCTTTACCTTTAGTCTTCTAAAGCAGTTTCCCAAAGTTACCATGATCCCTCTTTGTCCTCCAGCCTTCCTTCTAATCTCCTCATCTTCTTCTACTTCTCTATGTTCTCCTTAACCCCTTTTTAAATTAAAACTCCTGAGGCTACAATGGCATATGAAGGACTTACATACAGCATGTAATTTTCCAGTTTGTTTTAGATTTTTGTTATATAACCACAAATCTAGCTCAATGATGAAAAAATGATAATTACCTCATTTTGTCATTTTCTAGACTGTATTTGATGGTATTATTATTAGTGATGGTACCCCTTTAGCCAAAAAGTGACATAAATGTTCTAAACAGCTGTTCTTCCTAGTATTCCAAAACTAAGAGTAACTAAGGATCATAGAACATACTATATCACAGTGCCAAATACCAGGGGCGAGGCCAAGCAGGTAGTGACTTCTCATCTCCCCAGTAATTGAAGAGATAAGACCTTGCAAAAGACTCAAAACCCAAAAGACAGCTGTACCTGGAAGGCACCTTGGAGAAGTAACCATTTCCTATAGGTTTTAAACACTAGCAATAAAGCAACTCATCACAGGAAATCTATAATCATCAACTCAGGAATTAAATTAAAATAAATAAAATAAAAAGATACTTCAATGAGATGCAACCCCATACATACAGTTCACCAGGAGGCAATGAGTTGGGACAATCTGAAAGCCACCCACCTGGCCTGTCAGAAGTGGCAGCAACAAAATAATAATTGAATGAGGCTCTAGGAAAAAAAAATCAAAGCACAAATAATTTCTCAGATAACTGTAAACATTATGTCCACAATGAAAACCATGCTTAATTACTCTACAGGAGATATAGATTTTAAAAATAAAAACAGGCATTTAATAATGTGATGAAACCCATGATAGTTCAGCATAGAAGAAAATGGAATCCATGACAAATTCAAGCAGATATGCAGAATAAATATTCCATTGAAAGTATCTGGAGCAAAATCAGCCATTCATGTGGTGAAAAGAATGTTTACTCTTCAATGCTTTTAGTGAGACAGTTAAAAAAAACTGTTTGATATTAAGGTTTCAGCTGATTTTTGTTTTCTTTTTTACAAGGTCTCACTATGCAGTTCAGACTCATAGTGATCCTCCTGCTTTCAGCATCCCCAGGTTTGGGTTACAGGAGTGTGACACCACACCTGGACTCAGTTACCAGCTCAGCACCTGGAGGCAGGACCAGCACAGCGTGTGATGCTGGGGATCAAATCCCAGTCCCTGTGCTTGCCAAAGCAGGCACTTAGTCCACTGAACTACCTAACTGGCCCTGCAAATGAATTTTTATGAAACCATTCCAATGAAATTGGTTCATACACACAATACTTCTTAATTTTACCATGGGATTCATTTTATCATTTGATATTCATTAGGTCAAATGTTATATATTTAAAACTTCTAGCATAAACTGCTTCATTGGGCTCATGTCAAATTTCTATAAACAATTTTTTTTGGTTATCTCATTTTATTTTTACTTTTTAAAATTTATTTTATTGAGAAAGAAATAGCAATGAGGTAGTTTCAAAACAGATTAGTAGGACAGTTACAATAATTAATACATTGCATATTTTTGTCTTTGTAGTAATTATTCACAGTACAAGATGCAGACATGATATCTTGTGCAAACACTATTAGTACAAATCTTTCTTCTCACTGAACTAAGAGAAAGTAGTTATCTATCGGAATTATTTTGTATATCTATCATAATTATTTTGTATATACTGATATGTATATATTTTTTCACTACAAAATGGTCCTTCATGTATATCCCCATTTTTGTTTAGTTTTGTCAGAGATGGGCATTCAAATAATTTTAATTACAGTGTCATTAGTTATCTATTGGAATTATTTTGTATATCTATCTTAATTATTTTGTATATACTGATATGTATATATTTTTTTCACTACAAAATGGTCCTTCATTTATATCTCCCATTTTTGTTAATTTTGACAGAGATGAGTATTCAAATAATTTTAATTACAGTGTCATTAGCATTAAGAATTAAGATTATAAGTTAGCTGTAGAAAAACAACACGTACTCTGCTTCATATGATATTCTCTTATTTGTAAACTATAAAAATTTCATACATTTAAAAATATATTTTGTATCTGCATACTCTGGTCAATATACAAATATGTTTATCTTAAAATAAGGCTTCAATAGTATATATTTCTTAGAAATGTATAGAAATCTCATAAAGAGCTGACAAATATATTGTTAATGCTAAGGAGTACAGTTAGTATCAGCAAAGCACACTTAAAATGATTTGGTTTATGAAAAGTTAAAGAAAATAATACACAAAGAACTGTTGCAGTATCTGAGATTCATCACTGAGCATGGTAACATTGTTTTATTCTAAGAAACTAATATAGGGGCTGGGGAGATAGCTCGGTGGTCTAAGTACCTGCCTGGCAAGTACAAGGACCTGAGTTCAATTCCTGGTATCACATTCTGTGTGGGCCACTGAAACCAGGTGTGATGGCACAGGCCTGTAATCCCAGTACTGGGGAGGATGAGACAGGAAGATCACTCTGAGTCTGAGCTGTATAGCAAGACCCTATACCAAACAAATAAATAAAATATTAAAGAAAAAAATGAATATAATACTAATTACTTTTTTGGAGGTTAGCAAATATTTTTCACTAAATTCAACTGACACCATGCATATATTGATGTAATACACCTTTGATATTTATTTTTTAAAAATGAATATTCTCTGTTATACTGATACTTCAGACAGATATTTTGCCATTGCGGCTTTCGATAGTATTTGGGTAAGCTTCATTAATTTTTGTCAATTTATCCTTCAAAGACAGAATATTTCCAAGTAGCAACTACATTATTATTTAGTATCAACAGATAAAATATTTGTGGCTATGCCAGGTGTGGTGGGACATGCCTGTCATCCCAGCACTCGCAAGTGGATTGCAGTTAGTTTCAGGCCAGCCTGAGCTACATCATGAGGCCCTGCCTCAAAAAAAAAAAAAAAACAAAACAGTGAGCAAGGCAATGATCTTGAGAATCACCAGAAGATTTTTTAATCTATCAGCTAATTGGAAAGATTCTCACCCTGACTAACTATATATACTGAGACCTGTGAACTAAGCTACTGCACTGCAGATGATAATCTGTAATAATAATTTCATGCTTGGAGTGCCTGTCATTCTGGTCTTCTGAATACAGGCTGCTTGTCATGACATGCCAGTTGCTGCTGTGCTGTCTCTCGGGTAGATGATTGTTCAAAAAGAAGGAGGTGGTGAATGAAGGCAAGAGATAGGAAAATGAATATTGTGGGACTGTCCTGCTTCAAGGTTCTATATGGTTAGATTTTTGGATTTATGTGTAAACATAAGAAATATATAATTCTTTATGCCTATTTTAAAAATATATTCTAATTTTTAAATATTTTTACATCATATTCTGTAGGGACTTAAAGTTCAACATATCAATACTTGATGAAAAATGCCTGTTTCATGTTATGCCTAAGATGTTTGATTCAGACAGATAGTGAGCTTAAGCTTAACAGCCTAGGTTGTATAGTAATAACAATAAACTTCTCTTTTGGATGGTTAACAACCTAAGTTTGCAGACCAAAATTAGAGAAAAAGGAGAGCTGCAAGGAAAGCCAAAATTTTGGCCCTAGCCTTCCAAGGTCAATTAAGATTCAGGACATATGAGAACTTGTACTGTAATGTCATGTGACTTGGTAATGTCCCAAATTTTCTGATCAAGGAGATTATGGAGCCAAAGAGGAAAGAGAGCAATGATGTAGAGTGTGCCTAAGGAGAGTCACATGGAGAGAAAACATTCCCTCAAGCTTTCACAGAGAGCACATTGGCCAAGCAATGGCCGTGACTCATCCACATGGCTGACACTGACAAAGATTCTACAATCGGAGGTACAGGATCTCAGGATAAATCCTGAGGGCATTTCACTGACCTTATCAGACCCAAAAGCTACAACTCTTGTTGCATAGGTCTTGGTTTACCTTGGTCTTAACCATCCAGAAGAAAAGTATAAAAACAAAGTATAAGAAGTAAAGCCATGCTGTTATGTTGAGCTGTGGGGGACTCAGGTCAACAATTTCTGACATTGCCAGTTAAGCGGAAGACCCAATACTATTATGGACTACTGGTGTCTTTTAGAATATTTTCCTGAGTTTACACACCTATAATATTCAAATAACGGAACTTAACAAAAAAAGAGGATACAGATGAATGTCCATTTTTGTATCTGTGTATTCAGAATGGTTAGGATAGATATATAGTTGCATTCTCTTAATGAATAGAGTGATTTTTTGTAATAGTGTTTGTAAATAGGATATCATGTCTGCATCTTGTACAGCAATTAACCACTAGGAAGAATGTATGCAATGTGTTAATTATTGAAACTGTCCTACCAATTTGGTTTGAAACTGTTTCATTGCTATTTGTTTCTCAATAAAATTATGGGAAAAAAACAGTGAATACTATTATTTAAAGCATTTATTCAAGAGTAAACAAATTTTACATGGTTATTTCATTGGACTAAGTATGCACTCATGGGAAATGATAGTAACACCAATGACCAACAATCTACAAGGGTGCTTACAATCTCAGTATATTTTAAGAAAAAGTAGAAAAATATTTGATTAAACGAATGCTTAAAGATTTTTTATTACCACTTTCTGTGAATCCTTCATTTTTTTACAATGTTAAATGTGCTTGTAGTAATTGCAAGTGTTGACAGTCAACTTTTGTGTTTCACTACAGTGAAGAATAATTCTATGAAATGTGTGACAAAATTTTAGTTGCTATTTCATTTTCTCCTGTTAGATAAAGTCATCAGCAAAAAGTGAAACAAACTTTTGACAAGGTCATGTATATTTTCTGCATTTAGTAAAGATAAATCAGAACATCATGTCTGTCACCATCACAAACTCTCTTGTCTGACTGAAAGTTTATAATGAAGAAAATCCTTTTTAGGAAAAATTGCAAAATGGGTCTTTATGTTCAAGTTGACTAGAAAAACTGAAACCACATTATAGAATTCTTATAAGGCTATATGAATTATTCCAATGCATTTAAAATAGTTCATAACAGAAATGTTATATATAACATTTATGATTTATAGTATTTTGACTATTATTATAACTATATTGTATTATTATCATTAACATCATTATCATCATCATTATTAATTTTAAAATGTTTCTGTATTGTTAAGACTTTCATGAATTTCAGTTTCATGAAGGAAATTTTATGAAAGTATTTTAGTTGACCTCTACTTTCCATTACTGTTTTTGCTCCTAAGAAATGGTTTAATTTAAATTAGCACATTAGCTCTTAAATAATTATTGCAACTGTAAACAAGGCCACAAAGAGGAACAGTAATATCACATCTGTAGCTAATATTCTGTACATATTCAGCACTTTACAAAGTGGTATCATGAACCTCTGAGTTTGATATACACCTCGATTTTTTTTCAAGGACTTTAATACAATTAGTCTCCCTGTATATCTGGGGCTTCTGCATCTGTAGAGTCAATCAAATATGGATAGAAAATATTTACAAAAAGTACATCAGTACTGTCGCTTTACTTTTTTTGTATTATTCCCTCCAATCACATATGACAACTAGCAACATGGCATTTACATTGTTAGTTATCATAAGTACTTTAAAAGGTAAAGTATTTAGAAATACATAGATGATATGTAAATAGAATGTAGTTTTATCTAAGTGAGTTATACCTATAAGGTTCCTTGAGGCAATCTTGTGCAGATACCAGGGGATTACATGCTACGTTCTTTATTTTTTATTTTATTTTCATTTATTATTACTATTATCATTATTATTATTTTACATTTTAGGGAAGGGTCTATGGGGTGTTCAGCATCCCACTCCTGGATCAGACCTTTAGTGATCCGCCTGTTTACAGCCTCTCAAGAGCTGGGATTACTGGTGCATGCCACCACGCCCAGTGTTCATTGCCCTCTCAGCATGCCACAGAAGTGGGACCTGCACGACGTGCCTGGGAATCAAATTCCTGGCCCTTTTGCCTGCTAGCAGGCACTTTAATCCACTGAGCTCTTTGGCCAGCCCTTATACTATGTTCTTTAATGACTTACACAGACAATTACTTAGCAGTGTGTCATGGTTTAGAACTAGAATGCGCACTAAAATGTTCATGTGTTCAGATGTTGGACATTGGTAAGATTATTGGATCATGAGGGTGCTATACTCATTAATGAATTAATACACTAGTGGGTTCAGAGAAGATTACTTTTCATAAATGTGGTCTGGTGAGAAGAGGTGGGGAAATAACCCAGAAGGGTCTATGTCCCTCTTCGGTCCATCTTTTCGCTGTCTGCTTCCTGGCTGCCACAACATGAGCAACTTTCCTTCTCCAGACTTTTCCATCATGCAGTTCTTGCCTTGAGCCAACTATGGACTGAATGCTACAATAAAATGTGAGCCAACATAAATTTCTCCTCTTTTAAGTTTTGGGTTTCAGGTATTTTATCTCAGCAATCAGCAAAGTGTTTAAGGCATTATTTTTCCTATTAATATATGCATGAAGACCCAACTTCAAGAAAACTCTAAGTCGTACACTGTATCCATCTGGTCTTTCACTGATAGGCAAAATACCTTACATTCAGACTTGAAGAAAAGGTTTATTTGGCTCCCAATTTCTGATATTTCAGTCCATGGTGGGTTGGCTGCAAAGTGGAAACATCAGGGTGGAAAAGCCTGGTGAAGCAAAGCTGCTTAGTTCATGGTGGTCCTGAGCCAGCATGGGGGAAGAGTGCCAGGGTAGAGCAGCCAAAGACCAGATAAACTACAGTACCCCCTCATATATCCATGACCCAATACACCATGAAGTACCCTTTACAAATCCTCAAGACAGCTGCCAAGCCCATAGTTGACAGTCTGTCTTCACTGTCACAGCTATACATTTCTCTGCCATCTTCTCACTTAAGCTCCACAAATACCTTTACTTCTGAGATAAAAGCGAGAAGATGAATAGACTGTCCCTGTCTCTTTAAAGTCAACCACTGGTGTGCCTCTCAGAAATAAGGCTCTTTAAAAGAAGAAACCATGTTGATTGAACTTGCTTGGCACAATGTGTACTGAGTAACAGAGCTCAGGAAGATACTTAATCAATACTGACTAAGGATGATAATTTGAGCAGTGAAAGAAAATCTATATGGATTTCTTTGGAAAAACCTGAGCCATCAAAAACAAGTCATCAATTTAGCACTTAAACTGTTGAAACACATTTATAAGAAAATAATTTTAAAGTACTCCATGGCTATGTCAGCATATTTTCTGAGTACCATAGCAAGAGGGGTACTATGATTGTTTCTTGAATTACAAATGCCAGTCAGGAACCTGTTCTGCTCTGGAGAATGTTGACAGCAGTCTTTGGTGATGATTGGTTTTTCTGGGATGTTTACAGTTTATTTTATCCAAGAGGAATAAGAGGAAGTGATTTGAGCTTAATTAAGTGAAGGAAAATTTGAGCCCAAACAGCCCGCAAATCAGTTATGGCAATTATACTTGTCAACTTATCTAACATAAACATTATAAATCCATTGGAAGAAAATATTTGTTCAATTTGTGATGAGTGCCTTTGAAATTAAGAGTGAAAGAATTACTATGAATAGTCAAATGTTTATTAATAAGCATTTAAAGAACTAGCAACTAATAAGCATTATGTATATTTGGAACAAAGATCAAATAACTAGTGTACTTGGGACTTCCATAGACTGGTATCAGCACTCCATATTTCATCAGTCCTTCTTTAAAGGGCTCAGTGACAAACATGGCTAAAGAAGTCTAGTCTGCATATTTTGCTAAGGTTCTGGCTAGTGAGAGCTATACAAACATTGCATCTATGTGCTATTTTTCTAGAGAGAATGCTTAGCTTTTGGCTTCTCTTATCAACATCTTGGAAAGACTAGAAGCATGCACTAGTTAGAATTTTCTCAAAGAAGAACACCATTGTTCATGTGCTGCACCATTTTGTTACAAAAGAGTAACTTTCCTTCCTCAGTAAATTGGTTGATTTTTCAGAATTGAGAAAAGTAAAAGAACTAGAACTATTATGGTCTCTCTCTCTCTCTCTCTCTCTCTCTCTCTCTCTCTCTCTCTCTCTCTCTCCCTCTCTCCTATCTCTTTCTATATATAATTTATCTATCTATCTATATTTCTGTCTATCTGCATATATACACAAAACATACATAGCTAATGTATAGAAACATTTTATTAATAATTTTCACATGGAGCTTTTCAAAAAATGTCCATACCAACAGTAAAAATTCAAGTGAGGTTCTAGTCTTCTGTTCTATAAAATTGAATATTGAAATATCACATTAGCCAAAACAAAATTCTATTTTTCATACACACAAAATGAGTCTGAGTATAACCAATACAGAGATGGTTTACTGTCTTCACCCAGTAGACAACCTTCTTAGGAAGAGAGCAATACTGAGCAAAATAAATATCTTGAAGATAGATAACTACCTGACTCTGCCCCCCAAAACTTATGATCTTATCCATGAATATAAGATAAAACAAGTTAAACTTTTAAAATTGTGGCTTCATTTCTTTGCATATTATTCTTTCAACCAACAAGTATCATTACTGAGTTTTTTTCTGTGTGCTGCACACTGTCTGAGGTGTGAAGAAGGCAATGTCTAACAATGTTCAATAATGTACTTGTTTTCACACTGCTTCCTGTGCAACAAAGAAATTTGATCAGGACATAGGGAAATACAGTATGAGGTGATACAGCCTACAGAAAGGAGAGGACTGTAGTAGTAACTAGGAAGGATCTATTCATTTCTGATTTCACTGATGCTATCTGAACTCTGAATAACAGTTAAAACATTTGGGGATTAAATGAGATCAGGAAATGTAAAAGAGTGTGTGAGTACAGGAACAGATTGTGTAACAGCACAATACCACAGAGACCACAGCACCTTTGCCAGACCATGGCATAGATTTTGATCAGTATGTATATGGTTTCAATGTGGTAGCTCCACAAAGGCCCCCAAGTTGGATGCTTGGTACTGTGTTCCCATTTGGAGACAGCTGGAAGTTTAGGAGGTAGGGCTTTATGGGAAGTGCTAATGTCAATTTGAATCAAGCACTCTAAGAGAGCTATGAGCTCCCCAGTCCGTATCCTGCCCTGTTTGTTGTGAGCTTTTACCTTCTCATGAGTATTCTTCCCATCCATCCTTGGTGAAGCACCCAGAAAACACGGGTCCAATAAAGCTGTTCAATCTTAGTCTTTGAAGCTCTGCAATTTAATAAACTCAGGCATTTCATTATAGTAATGCAAAACAAAGTAAGACCTTGAGACTGTTGTCCTCAGCAATATAAACATGAATATAGATATACAAAAGGTAGAGATATAAAAAGAATTTAGAGAAGTTAATAATTGCATTTTTCAATGTAATCCCACAGTTGCAAGTAGATTGTCTAGATCAACTCTGGCCTAAAATATATTTAGGATTCCATAACCAAAGAATGGTGGAAGTGGTCCACTATCTAAAAATAAACTATCTTTCTAGATTATCTTTACAAACAGGGTGCTTATATTTTCAAAATGCAAATTTAGTAAGCAGTGTGAAAAGTGGTTGAAATTTTGACTGTCTTAGAAAACCCAATTTAATATTTCTGTATTTATTGAAGAGCTTTACCTCACATGATATGTCTACTATTTGAAATGATACGTAGGATTTACCATCATTTCTAAATTCAATTTAGATACTTTCTAAAATAATTTCCATATCTTTAATGAGTTTTGTAAATCACCTCTGAGAACACACAGACTAATGTTCTTTGTGAAGCTGCTGGAAGAGCAATACTCATAAGAGGAAGCTATGCTAATGAGTGAATTGTATTGGAATAGTCTTTTCACTCTATGTTTTCCATTATTTTAATCAAGCAAGTGACAGAGACAATCTCCATACTTATTGTGTAACAACAACAACACCTGCAGAAAATTTGAGGACTGTGACAGTTTACAAATGTGAAGCATCGAGGATGTTAAAATGAGCAATATTTTATCAAGTCTAAAAACAATTTTTCCACCTTGCAAGAGGAAGGGTTTATATTGCCATTCCTTGCAGTTAAGCATATAATTATAATACCCTGACAATTCTGCCACATTTCCACTGTACCTTAGTTCTCTATAATTGAAAAAATAACAAGAAAGAAAGAGATTATTTTAGAAAATAACTTGCTCAAAGAATTTTTAATCAGAGAAATATATTCAAGTGAAATAAAGAAATAGTCTTACCAAAGTGGAATAATTTTTCCTAGTAATTATGCCCATTTATAATTCCTTAGTGACACAAAATATGCAGGCTTATATGAAAATACTTATAATGTCCCCAAGAATGAGACATTATATGACTCAACCAATGTGTTCCAGTAGCGAGCCATCAGAACAATTTTGAAAAGTCTTTATCTTTAAGAAATGATAAAAGAGACACAAATTAAAGAAACTAGTGATTTCAGAGAAAATAACTCTGAAGAATGAATGATCCTTAATAAGTTTGACATAAGAAAGGTACTTAAGTTTAGATTTTCTCATCCTGTTCACTTCTGTGGCATCAAACCAAGCTGGAAATTTAAATCATTCTTCATCCTCTCTCAGACAGCCTTTGTCCTCTGGAGAGAAAATACAAAGAATTTCCATGCTGCCTCTTTTCATTTACTAATTTTCTTTTCTTACCTCATTCAAATAGTTAAAATTAAATGGGGGATTTGAAAGGTCTGAATAGGTCTATCAGGAATCTTTAGAATTAAAGTGAGCTGGAAAATGAGACTTCTATAAATCCAAAAGAAAATTTAAGTTTCATTACAAAGAGAGTTTCTGAGGAATTTATTTTATACCATAAACTATGAGAATATAAAAGCTGTTACTTATTGTCTTTGTAATTCTACATTTAGAATACCAGAGTCAATGTTCTGTAAGCCTAAAGAATTGGATGAATCAGGTATCAAACTGGTTGTTTAGGATACTTGTATAAAAATTCATTTAATTTTTGATCAGTTCATTTTATTAATATATTTCAATCACTTTTATGTATGTAATTTAGCTGTAGGCTCTGGGAAAGTCTACGCAAATAGAGATGTGTATGCTATAGTACATGAGAGGGGAAACAAGAATTCAGCTATGTAAAATGTTCTATAGAATCGTAGAAGACAAATATTTCTCTCAATTACTGTGTATGTCAGGATAGCTCCAAAGAACTCATTCACTACCATTTCCCCATACCTACCCAGTCACTAATCTACCTTTTTATCTACTAAAATAAAAATATAGTAGACTTGACTACATCACATTCCTTCCTACTTCTGATTTGCCAGGACACATATATAAGGGAATCTTGGACAGCAGGGACATTTTAGAGCAAATAAATTCCATCAGAGGCTTCATCTGCAAAAGGAGAATTTGATGATTGCTCAGATTCTTAGCTTGTTACATTCTTGGTTAACAGTGGAGAAATAACTAGTATGAGGTACAAGAACATATGATGGTATGAGGAGGTCTTGTGCGATGAGTTTGAATCCTATCATGACAATGATTGTTAAATAGTCAATGTGGTTGGAAGTCTACATAATTGTTCTCAGTGTTCATAATAGGCATTCATTTCACACAATAGATCAACTTCTTGTGTGTATGCCATCAACCTACTGTTTGTATACAGCTGGAAATAAATAAACATTGAATTAATTTTTATAAATTTTCATCCTCTTAATTCTGCACGTCTTCTACTATATCCTGCTTATTGTTAGCAGAGCTCTGCTGATGGCTAAACACTCATTATAGGCAGCCTCCAAGATTGTTGCTGATTATCATGACCTCTTCAGTACTGACATACATGATATACATGTCTTTGGTACTGACATATTTGCCATTTCTCTGCCTTGTTCCACAGTTGATTTGTGTGATAGATAGCACACAACATAAATGAAACTGTCACTTCCAAAAGCTTAGCTTCTGTTATGAGCACTCCCTCCTTCACATTTTCTCATTCTTTCTAAGTTGCAGTGTTTCATATCCCTATGAGAAGTCCCTATTGTGAGGAACAAAGTTCTTCATCCAAGAGTCAAGAAGGAATCAGTGTCTGCCAATAATCTGTGAGTAATCAACCTCAGACATCAATTTTCCCACCTGAAATAGAGCCATATCTTTTTTGCTCTGTTTGTATTTTTGAGACAGGGTCTCACTGTATAGTTGAGCTTGACTCTGAACTTACTGTGTGGCCCACACTAGCCTTGAACTCATGGCAATCTTCCTGGCTCAGCTTCCTAAGTGCTAAGATTACAGTCATATGCTACCATGTCCAGCTCTGAGCCATACTTTAAGAGTAAACTCATGAGATAGAACCTGAGCTGGAACAACACAGCTAAACTGTTCATCAATTTCTGATCAAGGTGAAATATGAAATAATAAATTTGTCATTTTGAACTGTTATTTGTCATTTAGCAATAGCTAACTAATATAGATATTGTTCCCTGGAAGTGAAGTACTACTATATCCAAAACCTAAATTGTGGCAGCAGCTTTGGAGCTGGGTAGAAGAATTTAAGAAGGCAAGTAAAAGCCTTGCTCATTGGAGATGATACTACTGGAAACAACATGGTCGCTGATCAAGCTACAGGTAAGAAATTAAGAAATATAAATTCTATTGGAAACTGAAGAAAGAGAAGTCCTTATTTTTCAGTTACAGAATTTTTCTCAGTACTCTTGGTTGCTGCTATGTGAAATATAGAAAATGTACTCAATGAGGAAAGCAATCTAAGTAAAGAAATCTCTAAAAGAAAGTTGCAACCTTCCATCTGTATTCTTGCTACAGGCAGGAAAATATAAGCAGAGAGAGACTGATAAGATAAAAAGACAATCAAGGAAAAAGAGGCCAAAACTTGATGGTTTTGAAATGTCTGTTTCTACAGAAAACAAAACATGACTTGAAGATGAAGCTGGGAGTATAATTTAAAATATTTTTAAGGCTTCAAAAAGATCATGGTATCTCAGAATACTAAACAGTCAGACAAAAAGTACTTTACATAAATCGTGGATATGTAAATCTCCAAAATAAAATAAAACTTTTAGGAAATAGGAGGCATTGTTCTCAGAAATCACAGTAAATGGTACAGGTGAAGGATTATATCAAATGTCTGTGACTATGGTTTTCTTTTTGCTGCTAGCTTTTTTTCTTTCTTTATTTCTTTCTTCGTTTCTTTCTTTTTGGATTTGTTTCTTTTGGTTAATGGAATAGATACTCAAAATGACTCACAAGAAGTCTGGAAAATTTTAAAAGAACTGTAAATACAAGAACACTCAGCTTAACCTGAAATGGATAGGAAAAATAAGTCATATACTTCAAATTCTATAGACAAGAAGCAATCTGAGAAAACTACTCAGCTACCAAAACACTGTGCCTTCCATGAAACAAAAAGGCATATAAATGACGTTTTTATTGGTAAGACAAAATTATCCATCATCCATAAATTTGTTCTGGCCTATGACTTGGGAGGAGGCAGTGCATAATCAGCTGGCTCCAAGGCAGGATGGGCAGAGGGGAAGGTCTGGTAAGGAAAGCAGCTCACATCATGGCAGGAAGGAAGTAGAGAGAGAACAGAAGAGCCGGAAGGGGCACTGTACCCTTTACATCATCCATCCATCCATATCTCTTACAAGGCCGACCTCCTAAAACTCATTAAGATGCTGAACACATTAGTGGACGAATTCACCAATGAGTATAGTGCCCCAGTAATCCAAATGCCTCCCAGGAGTGCTGCTTCTGAGCACATGAGAGGTTTAGGAGCATTCTCATTCTAAGCCACAACAGGAGGCTTACTGAGAGGTGACATTCAGACCACTGAAGGAAATGGTGATGCTTGGGTAGCAACAGAAGTTATCCTATATTGCATTCACATTATAAAAAATAACTTGTTTATCACAGATCAAGAGAAAATGTGTATGAGCGGCTGTACTTAAAAATTATATTTAAGGGTATATTCATCTTTATATAGACCTCATTTAGGGGATGAGATTCAATCATCACAACTGATGGTTTGGCAGAATAGTCATTATATATAATATATATTCTGAAGAAGAGGTGAATCATTGTGGGGTCAGAGGGTAAGATGTGATTGTGGACAGCAAGAGGGGCCTCCAATTATCCCTGCCCTCTTGTCTTCACATCCTTGTGTAGCCCCTCTCAGTTTGTCACACTGTGCTATATATGATAGGAAGTGTATGGCAGAAGCAATAATAGCTCAAGTCTGAGATTAGGCCTTAAAACACATCACCTTCTGTCATTACTGCTCTCTTGGTTTTCATGTTTTGTCTTGGATCCCAGATCTCTGGAACCACCGCCATGCCAGCTATCTCCGTGGCCAACACATGTGAGGAAAGGAGGTTTCCAGTCAACAGGAAGCGAAGGGTTAAGGTCTAACAAATGCAATGGAAATGATTTTGGAAGATTCTGCAGCCCTACGTCAGCTACGACATGCTGAAGCCTTCATCAATGACTTAAATAAAACTTCATCTGAGGCCTTGAATCATAACTGCCCCAGTTAAACCATTCCTGGATCCCTAACTCACAAAAGCTGTCAGATAATAAATGCTTAGTTATTTAAGATGCTAAGCTTATATAACATTTATGTTACAGTAGCTAATAATACACTGTCATAAGCTCTTTGAAGTATTTCCTTTTTATCAGAAATATGACAAAATAGCTTGGAATTTGGCAATGTAGGCTTACAAAGAACAAAATGAAGAGCATATAGTACAGATCCCAATAGGATATTTCCTCAAGGTACTTTATCCTTTGCAAGAGGTTTTCTTTAAAATGTTTCCAGCTCTATCCTTAGACATGGAGGTAAGTATGATAAGGAAAGAGTCCAGCTTTTTTTTTGGGGGGAGGGTACACCTACCTACGGATTGAGAGCAGATTCTGTTCTAGCCAGTATCTCTACACATTTCCTACTGAGTAAAAAAATATTATCCCAGGAATACAACAATAAATCAGGGAGGTTTATTTCTTTCATGGAACTGATAGAAAGCACCTTTCCTGATCCCATATGGAAGTAGCATCCTGGTAGATGATGTATTATCCTGCAACTTGAAAACTAATACTTTTAGGAATATTAACATTGAATTAGTAGACCAACCACAGAAGCACATGCCTGTAACCCTAGCACTCATGAGTCTGAGGCCGAAAGATTCTGGCAAGTTTGAAACCATCCTGGTCTATATAGTGAGTGCA